>NC_068326.1:36330653-36633037 GCF_000147395.1 Oryza glaberrima | reverse complement strand
TCCTACCTGCCCGCCATTTTGTAATTCAAATCTCATTGTCTTTAAAAAAAAAGTGATTCAAATCTGATCTGGTAGGATAAGCATGAATTCTGAGATGCTGTTTATTTTAGAGGGACAGAGATGAAGATCCTGTTAGGTACGCTTCTTGTCTCCTTATTGGATTCATATATCTTATGAATTTCTGCATGTTGGTGTAAAATTCTCATATAAACATTTCCTAATGACAGGTCTAAATCTGTTTGAATCCCCTCTGAATATAATATACAGTGGCCATGAATATCCCAATATTAGGTAGTTGATCCATCGAACTTTCTAGCTAGAAATAAAGAAACAAGTAATCGTACAGTTTAGAAACGTTTTAAACTTGCTTATATCGGAGAGATCAATAATATCAATTAGTTGGGTTTTAATGAAATGGTTATGGTCATCTACTTAGCTTAACTTATCATGACGATAATCCAACTTTGACCAGGGTTTAACGAATGAAAGAACGGAGAGATTACGTTTAATTTTATAGAAAGGTTGCGATAATAATATAAATGTCGCTACTATACTAAAATTGTCATTTTGGCACGTAGCAATCGCTAGCAGGTAATTTCATCTACTTTTCTGAATAAAATTTGGTTCAAGTCAAGGGTCAATCGAGCATGGATCTATCGACTTGGTTTGACGTGTGAACCAAGTTAGCTAGATGCAAGAGGTTGTAGAGACAAGCCAGGATTTGCTACTAACTTCACGCTCAAGATCATGGGTTAATTAACACTATAGTATCTGTTCCTGTCAACATTTTATTATCATACACACCATTCGAGCTGCCTGCATGCCAATTGAAATCATTTACCACATTAATTGTTAAATTCAGACAGTACATGCAAGTGCACGTTAATTAATTAAAGCTACAAATTAAGCCAGGTTAGGTACTTAAGTGAGCTATGGGCGTTCATTAGCTAGACCGGTCGATCTGATCGATCATGAAATATATGGTTGTGAAAATGTAGCTCTAACCTCTAAAGTAATCCAGATCAGACTGATGTGGCATGGATTTAATTTTGATGGCTCTTTCAGTGTCACTGTTTAGCTTACTCTACAGAGAGAGAGAGGCTGCCGAAATTGCGTACGTGCACACGGTTTAATGCATGCGTGTCTGAGAAGTCCACAGCTCTCACTGTACTCGATCCCTCCATACTGGTAAAGGAAATTGTTTTGGAAAGTGATACGGTCTCCAAAACATAATTTTGACTTCTTATTTATACAAAAATATTTATTAAGAAAATGATATATTTATATTTTTATGAAAGCATTTTTCAAGACAAATCTATTCATATATTTTTTATATTTTCAAACTCAACAACTTAAGAGTTATTCATAATTTATATTTCTAACGTTTGACTTAAACATTGTCCTAAACGATTTTTTTATGAGTACTGGGGGAGTATACTCGCAATTGATCTGAGCTCTCTGCACTAGTGCAGACTACTGTCTGTAATTATTTAATTAATTAATGCAGTGACTAGTTAGGGATTGGCTGTTTCATGAAATGATACAGTTCATACGTCCTCTTGGCTGCTTGCAACTCGCAAGCACACGTATATCCCTAGAAGTCAGCCTTGCGTATACAAGATCGTGACACATTTTCTACTTTCTAAGTACAGTATGAGACCTAGCTTGATCTGACCGTTGTTGGTTTCATTAATTTCTGATCAAAGGTTATCGCTTGGTGCAGAGATTAATTACCACGAGGGTTAATTTTTTTTTCTGGTGAGAGTAATTAATTAGCTAGCTGGGTGAACAGTGTCAGTACACACACGCACAAATCATGAATCTATCATTACTTGATCATTGTTAGTGGCGAATATTAACTGTTAAATGATCATATAATTAAGAAGATCAATCATTCATTGGCAGAATTAATATGTGTTAATTAATTTTAACTTTAGTTACATTCAGTGGCGAATCTAGAATGAAAATCGAGTTGGGGCTCTTAGATCGCAATCCATAACACAAATTTAACGCTCATAAAATTTCAAATTAGTACTGAAACACCAAAAATGAAAGTAAAATGATTTGTAGTGTTAATAATAAAGAATAAATTAGTTGTAAGTTTATACCTAAAGCCTAAATTATTGATATTCATATTTTACTATCGCCTATACCCTATATGCTACCAGACCTGATTGGATAAAATCTGAAGCTATGAAGCTTGGCCGGCTTCATCGTAGCAAACCAGTTGGTCAGTTTCTTTCTTACTTGCTCCTCTACTGCAAACTGTTGTTCCTGCTTGCTCTAACACACTGTTACCTGTTCAATTGGAGCTGGGGCTTTAGCCCCAACAGTAAATTCGCCCCCGGTTACATTAACACAAAATATGGTAATCATTGTGGGTGGCATTCAAATATGACGCAGATAATTTGAAGTTTTTTCTCTATAGCTAAGACGACAAGTGTCTTCTTTTTTTTATTGCAAAACCGGAGACTCGAAGTGTGGTTGACTTGAGTGTACTAGCTCTATATAGAACGCCCCTTGGCATACTGCAGAGGCTGCCTTATATCGGATCCATTTAAGTGTTATCTCCTCCACAAATTAAAGGTATCTTATCCATGATCCTCCTTTTACTTTGTTTTATGTTTCTTTTTCACTTTTTACTGTTCTAGCGGATTATGTTCATCCATGCAAGCTTGAAGAACTACCATATCAGGCACAGTTCATCCGTCAACCACTAGCTAACCAGATCGACATAATCAAATTCGTCAGACACAGTTCATTAAACTCTAGCTGATCAATAATTCAAGAATACTTCTGAATATATCTGAAGTATCCGTTATAGGAGTATATGATAATTGGTTCTTTAATTCGTTTGCAAATCCGTTCATGTATACCGTCAGCTGAATGCAATATATCACATACTAATTACATGTATTAGCTGCAGCCACCAAATACATATACTATATATAAAACAACGCAACGATCGAATCTCTGAATATTCTTGACATGTACGTGCAATTTTATTAGCTTAATTTGTTCGATCGACCGCTGGATAGGTATGTGGAACAGCAGCGGTAGATCCTTCAGCGGCAGCAGCTACTCCAATTCCTCCACTGACACCTACGGATCAGGAGGACGGCAGCAGCAGCAGCAGCAGTATGAAGCGGCCGCCGCCGGCGACAAGACGTCGGCGAAGCGCCAGCCGCCGCCGCCGTCGCGCCTGAAGAAGACCAGCGGCAAGAACGACGACGCCGCCACCGCCGCCGTCGTCGGCTACGCAGCATCCGGCGGCGGCTACGGCGGCAGCACCAAGGCCAACGCCGGCGCCAACTACGGTGGTGGTGGTGGTTACGGTTACAACGGCGGCTACAACGCCGGCAGCGTCACCCTCTACGGCGCCGGCGTCGGTACGCCGTACTACGGCGGTGGCGGCGGCGGAGGTTACACCGGTGGTGGATCCGTGCCGTACGGCGGCGGCGGCGGCGTGCCGGCCGGGTACTGGACTCCCCAGAACGGCGCGAGGTCGCCGCTGTACATCAACACTCGCGAGGTCCACGTGTACGGGGGGCCGCATGGGCCGTACGACGGCGGCGACGGCTACGGCGGCGGCGGCGGCAGCGGCGAGAGGCGGCGCAGCGGCGGGTTCTTCCGCCCGGCGTTCGAGGCCGTCGGCCATTTCTTCGACAGAAGGTTCGGCTTCCACAGCAGCGACTAATTAATTAATTATACTAATTAATCGGTGACGCGCGTAATTAACACGAAACTTGTACTATTATCACATGCATATATACGTACATCAGACTATCAGTATACGTACGTACGTACCGTCTGCGAGCTCTAGTATACGTACGACCGTATTTACGTGCGTATACGTAATTATTAATTGCTCGCTTCTAATAAGTATTTCTTCTTTGCATCTGCATACGGCCGCAACGTGTATGTATGTGTTTGTGGTTAATTGGCTTTATTTTTATTTATTTTTTCTTTCTTTTTTTCCGACTGCAGTGTCGGTTTGTTTCATGTACTGTACTCTGTATATATTCATGTACTGTGTGAGATATATATGTGACACTGTGTGCATAAGTATGTGTGTACGGCATGCGTATATATATATATATATATATATATATATATATATATATATATATATATATATATATATATATATATATATATATATATATATACGTATGTTTGTGCTCAGTTAATGTATGTATGTGTGATTGCATCATCTTGTAATTAATCAGATTGTAATTAAATTCAAGTGTAATTTCTTCTAATTTAAATATACACTAAAAGTTACTCCAGATCATAAAATGGGGGACTGCAGGGCCGAGCGCAGCCAAGCCTGCAATTTTTAATTTTCTTCATAAGTTCTGATCATAAATGGACTTTTAGTCCGATCCTATGCTGTTAAAGCACACCTTGCTATATGCCAAATTTTGTCTCTGCTTGAATATGCCGTCCAGTGATTTGTAGTTTTACCAAGGACAACGGTTATAGTATTATTTCGTCCAATATTAGATATGATTGATGAGGCCGGCCAAGTGCAAGCAGCGCTTGAAATTTTTTTATACAACCTAATTTAAGCTAGTATGATTATCATCACATTACATCAACCACAAACTATATACATGTGATAAAAAAAAACCACAAACTATATATTAATGCTAAAACTAATTACATCTTACATAGTGTTTTCGTTCTAGACAATCAGTGTATATTTAATAGGCATTTATGGTTACCTCTGTTGAGACTTCCAATTATGATTTTACCCACTTTTCCAACTTTGTAACTTTGCTCTCATTTTTTGACTTAAGCTTGTTCCTGTCATTTCATTAAAATGACTTAATGGTGTTAAAATTCATTTCAAGCTTATGCTAGCTTGTCCTCACATTTTCATTTAAAAAGTGGAATTCATATTAAAAACAGGGGCAAAAGTCATGATAAAATGCAAGGGCATGTGTGAAATTATTAGTTAAAAATGATAGGAAAATCATAAAATTTAAAAACCAGTGGTAAATTAAAATCATGACCGAAATTTCTTTTTTTTAAAAAAAAAGGAAGAACGTAATTGTCCCATATATATGGGCCATTCCAATTAATTAATCTGACTAAGATATTGACTACAACTCATTGACTACAGTACATATCTGCATTTTTTTTACTACTTGCAGCTAGATCAAGTTTGCTAATTAAGGATAGTGTCTGCTACCTTCCAGGTTTCCGGCCAAAATTAACAGCCAAATGCCACCGTTTTTAATACCCTGTTGAAAAATGACCTTGCATATGTAACAATTAATTACTTGGATCCAGCTAGCTGAGATTGATCACTTTTACCAGATTGACACAACAGTGAACGTGCATGTAAATTAAAACTGCATATATATATATATATATATATATATATATATATATATATATATATATATATATATATATATATATATATATATATATATATGTGTGTGTGTGTGTGTGTGTCGCTGTACTGCCTTCCGTCTAGTAATTGCTAATTGCTACTGCTAACTGGGGATTATCTCTCAAGCTATAGCGACATATATATCTTTATCAAAAGATGTGATTCAAATTCAATTTTGGATATATACAGTATTCAGTCAGACTAAGTTAAACTCTTTGTCGCATGCATAACGTTTTCATTATTTCATATATATGAACTTTCATAGATGTTTCCTGTGACAAAGTCTACTTCTAAATTTGTATTAGTTAACTCTTTAATTCGTTTCGCTTTTCTGATTGCGAAAATTCGTTGCCCTGACCACCAAAAATCTACGCAGTGCGCAGTGCAATTAAGCGTGTAGGGATTGGTTGGTTTAGCTCAAGTGTTTTGCATATGCAAGTCTACACGTCAGATGTGATGCCATACTTCGCAAGTGGACTCGTAGTCTAATAATTTTGGAACCCTAGATTTGGATCATAATCAGGGCACAGCCGCCTTGGGTCTCATTTTATCTCTGATATATCCACGCGTAACTGCTGTTGGTGGGAAGTTTAGGTCTCATTAGGTGATGATTAAATTAAAAAGTGCCCTATTTTATATTGAAGTTGACGAGACTTTGATCTGATCGATGTCTTTGAGCTTCTATAAGATCAAGTTTTTAGAGGCATCTCTCTTGTGAGTATCTGCGCTTATCTGGCCTATCATCTGATCATCTACTGTCGGGTTAGTATGCATGCATGCTAATTCAGCTTGAGTTATTCAAAAAAAATTTCTCATTCGAGTTTATTTACTGCATCATATCTTGCTGCTAATCAGTAAATCGTTAATTACATGCTAGCTAGCTCGATCAGTAGCTGGGACCATAATTAATTTAAGTTAAGTTCAATCAAGAAGTCGAGAGGCGATGTCCTGGTGGAAGAAATCCAGCGGCAAAAGCAGCAGCAGCAGCAGCCAGTACTACGCTGGCTCTGACAGCTCGTCGTTCGCCGGAGGAGGAGGAGACGACCGGTACGGACGAGCCGGCAGCGGCAACGGCCGCTCGCCGTGGACGACGTCCGAGGAGTACCCGAGGTACACCAGCGACGACGACAACCGCAGCGGCAGCGGCAGCGGCAGCGACGACGACGACGACCACGGCGACCGGAACAGGCGCAGGGGAAAGAAGAGCAACAAGAAGAAGAGCAGCAGCAGCAGCAGCAGCTACAAGTACGACGACGACGGCGGCGAGAGAGACCGGAGCTACAGCAACTACGGCGGCTACGGCAACAACGAGGGCTACAGCAGCAGCGCCCCCAGCGGCTACAACCCCTACAACAACGGCGGCGGCTACGGCGGCCCTTCCTACGGCAACGGCGGCGGGTACGGCGGCTCTACCTACGGCAACGGCGGCGGCTACGGCGGCTCTTCCTATGGTAACGGCGGCGCCATCGTAGCCGGAGGCGGCGGCGGCAGCGCCCCTGCCTCCTATGGCTATGGCTCTAATTCCGGCTGGGGTGCGCCGGCGCCGCCGCGGCAGGAGGGTGGCTCAGGGTCGGCGCCGACGTACCTCAACGTCATCTACATGACGCAGCCAGGGTCGTCGTCGTCGCAGAACGAGAACTCCGGCGAGAGGAGAGACAACGGCGGCGGCGGAGGAGGACGAAACGGGCTCTTCGGTCCGACGTTCCAAGCCGTCGGCGGCTATATGGACCGTAGGTTCGGATTCGACTGAGCCTGATAGATTCCTAAATTGCTTCAATTCGTCGATGTCTCCTCTCCGTTCTGCATCTCGATCGACTCCATCGATATCTACTGCAACTCTGCATGCGCATGCATGCATGTGTTGGCACATACTTAATTCGTACGTACTCAAATTCTACAAGCGTTCGTTGGTTCAGTTAAGTTAAGTTATTATTCAGAAGAAATAATCACGGAAGGCCGCCAAATAATTTGTGGTAATGAGTGCTCGTGATTCTATAGTTTTGTTATTTTTTTTCAACTGCCGAAGAAGTGTAAACCAGTAGTACCGGCTTTCCTGCTTCAAGGAAAAATGAAGCTGCTAATGTACTATATAGTATATACACATGTGGGTAGCTAGCTAGCTAGTATTGTGTTGTATAATTGTACTAGCCGGAGACTGTTTTTTGTGTTGTACTCTAGCTATCTGTATGCTGTGTGTATGTTCAGTGTGCTGCTAGCTAGCTACTCAATATGCTTCCATACTACTGTATTTAGTAAGTGTTTCTTCTGTTCATACATATTTGACACAGTTAACTTTAGTCATTACGTTTGATCATGCATCTTGTTAAAAAAAGGTAATTACTATTTATGGTAATTACTATTTATTTTACTGGTCATAAAAATCAAATAGTTACGTTTGAATATCATGTTAAAAGTCGATCGACGGCGTCAATTTTAATTTTTACAACCGGAGGGAGTACCACATATCAGTAACAGAAATTACGTATGCCTTTGAGCCGTAGAAATCCGTCCAATATGACATGACTCGATCATGAGCTAGGTGCATACATCACAGTTGAATTAATACTAATCTGATTACAACTTATCTATCTACCTATGTAATTAAATTTTGCTGTAGACCATCCGGTCCAATCAGACGAAGAATGACCACAATTCATTTAATTAAACCACAAACGTTTCTGTAGCTTTTTTTTTTTACTAATATCCGGTTCAAGTTTGTTAAGATGGGGAGTTTAGTTTTTGCTGCCTTCCAGGTTTCCAGCCCAATCGAAAAATGACCATGCTTACAATGTAACAATTTGAATGTTGTTGAGAGATTAATCATATTGTATTTACCACATTGGCGCAAATGTACGTGCATGTAAATTAAACTGCAAATGTCGCTGTACTGCCTGCCATTCGGCCGGTAGTTGCTAACTGGGGGAGAGAGATCAATCAATATATATCTAGACCTGTATATCACTATGATATTAATTTGCTCTCTTGATTCTTAATAGAACTAAATGAATACCCCGTCAAGTTGCTGTGAAAAATTAAGTTACATAATATGTGCAAATAAGATATAATTTAATTATCAAAACTAAAACAATTTGAAATAATTTTGAGCCTAAAAATAATTAAGATCGCATGTTTTTAAGAGAGAAGAAAGAAGAGACAATTTGGATCATAGATCTTTCATCTAAAAGCTAGAAATAATTAAGGTGATATGGCTTAATGAGAGAAGAGAGAAATAGCATTAACTATATTTAGTGGGGATGAACTATATAAGTATATAGGATTCGGCCGGCGTTCCGGCCCACGAAAAATCTTTATGAAAATGTGATTCAATTCTGGATGATATTCAGTCAAACTAGGATTAATCAATTTTATCGCTATTGCAATTTGTATGAATGCTAACGTCGGCATATGCATGCGCGCAATTTCAGAGATATTTCCTCTGACACAGTCTTGTTCTAAGTTCTAACCTCTCTTTCTCTGATTGCGAATTCGGTACACTGGCCACGAAATATACGCAGTGTATAATGGATCGAAGTGTGCAGGTATCAGTTGATTAGCTGAAGTGTTTGAATACGCAAGTTTACAGGTTGACGACGTACTATAAGTGGGGTAGCTACTCGTAGTTTAATTATTTTTGGTCCATGGATTTCAATCCGAATCACTAATCAGCAATTATAAGCCATAGGGTTACGTATATTAATCTTAACTGTGGTTGGAAGGTTGTCTGTGATAATTAAAAAAGGTGTATTTTTGGGGAAGAAGACGAAGACTTTTCTATCTAGGGCGTTGACGTCTCTGCAGGGGCTTCTATAAGTTGTGAACATATACTTGGCCACACACTGTAGAGCCATCTTGCCGATTATCACACTAGCTAGCTATCTGCTTCCCTTGTCGATCTGGTATGCGTTCATGCTTAGCATGCATATATGAGTGTTTAAATTTCTCATTCTTTTCACTCTTTAATCACTGTTCGAGCTAGTTGATACTGATACATACAGCTCATATCATCATCAAGAGTTAGTTTGTTACTGAAAATTCTAGTTGATCGATGTGTATATTCCTAGGCATCTAATCGAGCACTTTTCATTTCAACCAAAGCATACATGCTGATACATGAACTTATTATCATCCAGGGATATATATCTAGACGAACCCTAGCTCGATCTTGAGTGATTAAGTTGGGGATCAAGCTAGAGATCGAGACGATGTCGTCGTGGAACAACCCGTACTACGACACCTCTTCCTACGGCGCCGGATCAGGCGGCGGCGGCGGCGGCGGTGGCAACAGGCGGTCGTCGTCGCCGCCGCGCGGCGCCGGCGACAAGAAGGAGACCAAGACGAAGGATTACCAGAGCTACACAAGCAACAACAACAACAATGGCAGCGACGACGACAAAGACAAGAACAAGCACAAGATCACCAGCAGCCACAAGCACAAGGACGACGAGAAAGACCGGAACAACCACAGCAAGGACAGCCATGGCGGCGGCAACAGCAGCAATTACAACAAGGACAGCTATGGCGGTAACAGCGGCAACCCCAACAATTACTACGGCAGCAGCACGGGAGTCGTTGCAGGTTCAGGCTCCTACTACGGCGGCGGCGCCGGCGCCGGCGGCGGCTATGGCGGCGGCAACACTTCCTACGGCGGATCATTGTCCTACGGTAAAGACGGCGGCTACGGCGGCAGCAACTCTCCCTACGGCGGCGGCAACTCTCCCTACGGCGGCGGCAGCAGCATCATCATAAGCGGAGCCGCACCTATTCCCCACAACAACTTCGGCGGCGGCGGAACCGGCTGGCCGGTTCCGCCGCCGCCGCAGGACGGCGGGTCCGGGGCGGCGCCGGTGTTCATCCGCGCGGAGGAGGTGAAGGTCATCTACCACCACACGCCGCCCGGCCACGGCTCGTCGTCGTCGTCGTACTCGCCGTCGCCGAAGTACGAGAGCGAGGGCGACAGGAGGAGGAGCGGCGGCGCTGGATCCGGATCAGGAAGCAACAGCGGCGGCGGCGGCGGCGGGTTCTTCGGCCCGGCGTTCCACGCCGTCGGCGGCTACATCGACCGTAAGTTCGGGCTGGACAAAGACTGATGATGACACTCTACTCATGCTCTCTGTTTTGCTCCATATTATCGTCTCGTCCGTGTGTTCATCAGCTGCATCTCTGAATCTCTGAAAGCTATGCTATATGAATGAATGCGTGTGTCCAAGTACGAAAATTATCTACAGTTCGATCTACACAACTTTAATTAGTTCGTCAGTTTAGTTCTTCGATCGATCGGATGTGATGCTAAATATGTAATAATGTTCATGGTTGTACAGTGTTTGTGTAAATTAAACGTCCTGTAAATTTCATGGATGGCCGTACGTCCTAGAAGAAGTACTGGTTTTTCTTCTTCAAGGAGATGAAGTACTATAGCTATAGTAATTAGCGAGGTATTAGAGACTAGAGAGAGTGTATTGTTGTAAACTTGTACTACCACCTGTGTTGTGTAGCTAGATTGTGTAACCCTGTGTGCTGGGTACATGCAGTGTGCTGGCTACACTCAGTCTGTGTGCTACTTACTACGTACTATTATATATCTATATATGTTTTGTTAATTGTCACCTGTGTGATTGGAGTGCAAGTTTGCAATGGTGTGTAATAATATATATGCAAAACTGTCGAGATATTGAGATGTTATATGGGAATGGATTTTAAACTCACGGAGTGGATGTTTCTCCTGTTTCTTACATATTATCTAGATAACTATAAAGAAATTTCGAAAATTCGATCTATATGTGACATCACTTTACAAACATGCAAGTTCAAATTTAATTTCTACAAGGACAAAAATAAAAAAGTTTGGTGTGAATATACACATACTAGCTAGAGTTTGATATTTGTCCTTTTTATTATAATTTGCAGAGGTTGAATTTAAGTTTGCATGTTTGGAGAGTATTGATCTAACTTTTCCTATTTTTTTTCATAAATGTTTGCATGACATGCAAGAAAGGATGGGACATTCCCTCAAAAGTTTTGATAGAAACATTTCCTGATATTATACATCATCACTCAACACTTTTTTTTTTGGGTAGGTGAAGAGGAGGGGATTGGGGTTAGGGGATCACATAGATTTTTAACCTTGCAATTTAATCTTGGTAAATTAAATGGTTAGGTAGGGAAAGAAGAAGAGTTAAGGGGTAGGGGAATAGGAGGTGTTCCTTAGCTTAGAGAAATGACCGTAACGATGTTGGATCGATGGCTGTGGGGCAAGGTAGCTATGGTACACAAATCACCACCCAGCACGACACTATTTCATCCGTTATTTTCATGATTTTTTAATTTTCTTTTATGAGTTTAATCAAAATTTGGTCAGAATTAATTTCCAATTTAAAACATTCGAAAAATACTAAAGTTTTGGAGCTCAACGAAATTACACATCATGAGGGTGTGGGAGTTTTGCGTCGAGCCACTGAAGATAGAGAATAACAATGGTACATATATTGGCACCGCAGCGGCACAGTCAAAGAAGACCCGGTTTAGTTCCTAACTTTTTTTTTTAAACTTTCAACTTTTTCACCACATCAAAACTTTCATACACAAATAAACTTTTAATTTTTCCATCACATCGTTCCAATTTCAATCAAACTTTTAATTTTAGCGTAAACTAAACACACCCGAAGATAAGAGGGATAGAGTAGTGATGAAATGGCTGACGTGGTGACAGGAGTCACCAAAGACAGAGCGTTGAAGCATTAATGGTGAAGGACGGTGACGTTGGGACACCGAAGCTAGGGAAGACTACGCGGAGGCCCGGCCGGACAATGGTTTTACGCGGAGGTCTCAGGCTGGAGGCGGTCAAGTAGATACTTTATACCCCCCCCGCCCCCCCAATTTATTTTATTTTAATTGCACATGTGATTTTCTGTCTAATATTTAACCGTCAGTTAAAAAAAATATAAAAAATAACAATAACAATAAATCATGCATAAAATATTATTCTAGTTTTATTAGCTAATAATAATAAATAAAAATACTAATTATAAAAAAATTAAATAAGTTGGATGGTCAAATATTGAATAAAAAATTATAACTACATTAAAAATGAGGCGAGGATAACTTTGCATAATAATGGTCGCTGTTAATTAATTGACGCCAAGTCCACGGTAAGTTTGATATTCGGTTGGTAACTTGGATGGCAAGTAAGTGCACACTCAGCTTTCTTCACTTCGTTGCGTGTTTTCCTTATCCTCAATAGAAGGCAAACTTTAATAATACTAGCTACTAATTAATGGATTAAGGTGATGTTATGGTACTAACAGACAGTCAATGCAAATATAGTTTTCACGCAAATACAATATAATAAAAAATATGTTTATGCGTACGTGGACAGCACCTATAACATAACCTATAACATAAGTATATGCATCACTCGACGATCGAGCTTGCGGGTGTTGACCGGCCATATATATCTCGTAGACCTGCAACTGCTGAGATAATAAACAACTCATTAACAATTTTATCAATATACTGCTGCTCCATTTGCCCTTAATTATGCTCTCTCAATAAACGATGTGTCTGACTCCAATATTGCAAACGCATGTAGCAGTTGATTGGCCGACGTTATGATATGGTAGCTGAATTAGTTAATTTGTGAGCATGCAGTCTCAGCTTGTGCATGGCTGATCTGATATCCAGGGGCCGGAGAATTAATCTAAATGAACACTCTTTCGAATACTGAGAAATTAACATGACCAATTGCGACTTCTGACTTTATTTCTGAGCTCTCAATTATATATGACTCATGCGTAGTAATAAAACTTTTAAGTTTTTTCTAGCAAACACTGAAGGAGTCAGGCCCCGTTTTGAGCTGTGCACGCGTAGAAAAGAACTGTGTCCAAAATTCTCAAAAGAGAGAGAGAGAGAGAGAGAGAGAAGATTTTACGGCCCAATATTTAGAAGTATTCCAAAGCCCAAAAAATACTGTAGTAGCCTGAATTTTGGGCCGGGCCCAAACTAAAAATGGGCCTCCGCAGTCGTAGGCCCACGCGAACCATTCCGTGTGCAAATACGGCGAAGCATACGTCAAGTCGTCAACTGGTAGTATCGTGTACTGGAGAAGCGAATGGGGAAGCGTCAGCAGCAGCGGCGGCTCGTCCGCCTCGCCGTCGCCGCCGCCGTCGTTGTCGCGGCGGCCCTCATCCTGACCGGTATCCGCACAACCCCGTTCCCCATCCCCATCTCCTCTCATAGCTCAGCCGACTTGTAAAGATCTGTTGTTTTTCTACTCTTCTTGTTCTTGATATGTTTGGCTTATACATCGTTTGCTCGATTTGGCTTTCAGCTTCGGCCAAGAAGTCCGGAGATGTCACGGAGCTTCAGATCGGTGTGAAGGTAACCGGTTTTTTCTGGTTGTTCTTGCGATTCTTGCTTCGGGGTGTAGTGGATCTGATACTGCTGAGTTCGTCGATTCGATGTATATCTGCTAATCCGTTCAAACAAGCTCGATTTGTACCAGGCGTGACGAATTTGATATGGATTGGTGTTGTTGAGCTTGGACGATATGGTAGAATAGATTGTGTTGTGCGGATCTGAAATGTGCGAAATGGATGGTTACTGGTTAGGGTCTTTTCCAATTCCATGAAAGGGCTGTTGAATGAACTTTGTTTCACTTGAATATTTGAACCTGTTCTTTACAACAAAGATAAGAATTTTAAATTGCTTATGTTCACCTGATCTATTCATGTGCTGAATGGACCGGCTCAAAGCAGATAGTACATCACAAATGAAAGTGTGTGCTTGGGGGGGGGGGGGGGGGGACGGTTGTTGTTATTGAATGTTTTTTGCATATTTTGATTTCAACGCTCAGTTCCTACAGGAAAAAGACAATCATTGCAAAGTTAGGATTGTTCTGTTTTTACGTTTAAAATTAAGCATTTCTGCATTTCACTGCATTGCATAGCATAAGTTTTCTTTGGCTATCCTCCTTTCAGTACAAGCCAGAGTCATGCACCCTGCAAGCTCACAAAGGAGACAAAATCAAAGTGCATTATCGTGTAAGTATTCCATATCTTTGTTAATAATATGAAAAGTAACTTGAAACATTTCGATTCCCACATGAATCCTAGAAACTTCTAACATTTAAAATAAAACCTGATTGAGTGGTTGAAACTCAAAGAACGAGTGATTGCAGCTAACTACACTAACTTGGATGTTAAGGACTAGAACTAAGTTTTGTTTTTCTCTATCGTGTTGTACTGCATATAATGGAAGGCATCGTCCATTGGACTATGGATCTGTACATACTCATGTTTTATTTAACGGATCAGATTAAATAGTTTTGTGGATAGAGTGATAAACTACATTGCTGAATGAACAGTGTAGATTCTGTCTTTTATTGTGTGTTTTACCTGGTTTCCCTGTCATGTTTGTTAAAAGACCTCTTTTACAACTGTTAAAGAAAAAAAAATTGTGGTACTTTCCTGCATAGTTTATTTCCACATTTCCATCATTGAGTTGAAATGGTTGATAATGCTGCAGGGGTCACTCACTGATGGATCAGTGTTTGATTCTAGCTATGACAGAGGTGACCCCTTTGAATTTACTCTTGGAAACGGCCAAGTGATAAAAGGTTATTCCTTTTCCCTGGAATACTGAACTTCTCCATATTTATCCATAGTCCATACTGAGGTAGCTTGAATGACCAAGGATGTTATCAAAAATAGGAAATGGACTGTGCAGTTCATATCAATGGCCTTCGCATATCCAACAACCTACATTGTTGTTTTTATCTATAGGTTGGGACCAAGGGTTACTAGGTATGTGTGTCGGTGAAAAGAGGAAGCTAAAGATACCTGCAAAGATGGGTTATGGGGAGAGAGGCTCCCCACCGAAGATTCCAGGTATGGTCTGAATATTTGTTTGTTTGCTTGATGGTTCCTTGTGAAAGAATTATCCATGTGTAGATTCTCAACTTTGACATGGCTATTTTACCATGTTTCACACCTACATTTTACATTGCCAACAGGGCATGTGATAAGTTTTTTCCCATTTACCTATAATACTGACATACGGTTTCGTAACCAATAGGTGGAGCAACACTAATCTTTGACACGGAGCTTATCGCCGTCAATGGAAAGACAACCGGTGGTGCTAGCAATAGTGAGCTCTAAGGTCGTCTTTGATGTTCCACACAACGAAGAGTTAGCTTGTGTAGCGCCTCCTCAAAACAGCGGTTCAGTGGTCCTTTTAAGAGTTCAGTCAAAAAAGGATGCTGTTTCCTTCATGTTCATCGTGTTACTTCGAAGTTCAAAGTATTGTTCAAACCATCCTTAATTTATGGTACAATTTTTTCATGTCCTCTGAACTTTTTTTCCCCTGATGGGACAGAATCTGAAAAATCTGCCTTGTTGCAATGGTCTTGGAGTCTTCAACGTATTTGCACTGCAGCTGTTAGCAAAGATCATCAGATCCTCGGGTGAAATGAGCGTGGAATTTACATGTAACTTAGTACTACATTCATCCTAAAATATAGCAACTTTTAACTATGCACTATTTCCATTACATATTATAAGTCGTTTTGACTTTGGTCAAAGTCAAACTATTCCAAGTTTAAGTTTGACCAAGTTTGTATACAAATACAGTAACATTTACAATACCAAATTAGTTTTATCAAATCTATAATTGAATATATTTTTCACAATATATTTGTTTTGGGTTGAAAATGTTACTATTGTATTTTACAAACTTGATTAAACTTGAGGCGACCAAAGTCAAAACGACTCATAATTTGAAACAGATGGAGTATTTGCTATAATTTAGGATGGAGGTAGTACTAAGTTGTCTAGAACTGATCATTGACCACCAGCTTGACTCTTCACTGTTGCAGTTTCTTGTCGACCTCACTGAACGAGTCTGACCTCACGGCGTGTGTACTGCCCACCCTGCCAAGAGCATCAACACGGCGCTGTACACACACGAGCCCGTCCGTGCCAGAAGCTACAGCACACGCAGCCAGCGACAGAGCACGAGCTCGCTGCGTTGCTTGCGTCCGTCCGTTCCGAATCCTTGCGATTTGTCATCGATGAACCACCACAACAACAACAACACAGGTGACAGGCAGCAGCCTCGACTGTGTGCCCTGCACTGCACATCCAAGAGTACCACAGTCTCGAGCGAGTTGCCACTGCTCGCGCGTGTTCCGCCATGGATTTTTCTTCACCTCGGCAGCATCAGCATCAGCAGCAGCAGTGGCAGGAAGCGCTGCGTGGCGTGTCGAGAGTCCCAAGGGACAGCAGCGATGTGTGACTCTGACCAGACGAGACGACGGCTCGACCAGCAGAGAGAAGATTTTGACCGGCCGCGCCGCGCTCGCGCTCGCGCCATGGACGTTCCTCCCCGGCGCCGGCGGCGACGCCGACGCCCACTTGGAAGGCGCCGCGACGCGTCGCGCTGTGTCGCGCCAGTGCGCGCGCGGGCGTCCAGTCAATTCAACCGGGGCGCACGGGCGCGGGCGCGGGCGCCGTGCCGTTGCCGATCTGCCGCGCGCGCGCGCGCGCCGTGGCGTGGCGTGGGACAACGCGCGGCGCTCGCGCGTGCACGGCAATCCGCGGTGGTGTGCCTGCCCTAGGTTTCAAGCGTACTACTAAAACACAGCACACACGCAGTACATGCATTGCACGGGGGTACTAGCGCTAAGCTAATGATGAGACTCGTGTTTGGACTTTGGTCTCGTGGCGGGAGAATCCAGCAGTACAGGTATCGTTCAGACACATTCAGAGATGCTCCACGCCAGCAAGTGCTACTACTACTAGATTCCTTAAGTTTTTCCTTCGATCCAGACGAGGACTTGGAGACCAGCCGTACGTACATCGTCCTAACATGAAACACATGATGTTCGTTGTAGAGTTCTTCGGTATAGGTGACCGGGCCTGTTTAGAGGAGTTTCTAACAGCTGCAGCTTCTCCTAGAATCTTCAGTTGTCAAAAGTTCCTCCAAACAGTTCAGCTTCTTACCCAGATTATAAGAATCTGTAGTTGTAGAATCTAGAAAATGAACTAGAAGCCAGAAGCTGGGTCTCTAGATTCTCACCAGCTAGCTTCTCAGCAATTGCTTCTCAGAATGTTAAGCTCCTAAAACAGACCCCTAGTGGTAGAAGCTTTACTGGTACTACTACATGTACTCCTACCTGAATCTGATGAATGTCTGAATCTGAATCTCCCAGAATTCCACTTGCAACATTTACTCATACGGCTTTTTACTACTCGTAGCAGGCAATGCATCATAGGAGTACTTCTTCATACATGTACTCCTACTCACTGTGATCATCTGCAATCGTAGAGTGTTGACCGCTCAGAGTTGGACTGTACTACACCTTTGCATGATCCGATCAGTTCGCTCCATTGCCACTCTGAAAACTCACCTGCTCTTGCATTGCATCTGTTGGTATTTTACTGGGAGAATGTGAATGTTGAATGTGAAAGTGAATGGCATTTGCTGCAGGAGGAGGCCAGGGCAGGTTGCATGATTGATTGGTGTCGATCGATGATGCACCCGGCATCCAACAGCAACGAGAGGCCCTACTCTACCGCTACTGAGCTCAGCCTCTACACATCTACAACGCCATTGCCTCCTGCGGCGAAACAATTCCCAATGATATCTCTGTCCAATTACTCTGAAAGCCACTTGTCTATCGGCCTATCTCTCTATCTATCCTCAGCCCTGCATCCTAGCTTGAGATTATAAGAAGCGGCTAGTCGGCTAGAAAGTAGTATCCAGCTGATGAAAATCTGAAAAAGACGATGGTTTTCGGTTCCTGGCTAGGTCTTATTTAGGGGAGTTTGAGGTTTCGAGAAGTAGCTAGTAAATAATTAGTTGGTGAGAATTTATTTTCTAGATTTTTACAACTATATAATTTTATAATAAAAAAGCCTAAATTGTTTGAAAGAAGTCGTGGCTGCCAGAAGCGAGTCCAAGTGAGTCCTCCCTTATTTAACCCTATGCACCTACCTCTCTCCCTCTGTCACAGCATCTCCCTGCCTCTCTTGCATTGCAGTTACTGCCCAATACTACTACAGTAATCACAGTATACAGCAGCAGTACTGAAAACTTTCTACTACTCCTCGGTTATTCAATGATTGGAGCCCATGTTACCAAGAAGTTTGTGACTGACAGACAGTGAAGGACAGACACCGGTAAAAAGCAGCTTTCTTTTCTCCACATCATCACCAGTGGAGCACTAGTGCCTGCACGGCTGGATACTTACTCCTACACTCACTACTAAAGCTGCCCTGCTAAAATAACACTTTGACATAACGTAACACTGTTTGAGATATAGTATAGTGTGTTCCTAACAATAAGCAGCCTGTGATGAGTTGTAAACACGGGCCGGCCGAAAAGAAAGACGTCGTCTGATTCAGCATCGGCTTCTTTTGCACCCAATGCGGCGAGATTAGCAAGCAATGTGGATTGTTTTCCAACGAGAACACCAAAATTTCTTTGTTCCAAATGGGTTACGGTCATGTTCCTAGAGAAATTCAGATAAGTTGTTGCCAAGCTATATTGCAATGAAGTTACAAACTTTGAACCACATTTTGATCTCGGCAACTAAAACTTTTTAATGGTAAGCGGTGTATCCGTCGACCATAAAACGTTTACGATAACTTTGCTAATTTTGTTTTTAGAGATATTTATAGGGATATGTTGTATATGTGTGTATTTGCAGGGTGAGTGTATGTATGTATGTGTTTTGCAAAAAGAAAACACCTTTTGTTGGTTAATTTCTTGTGAATCACATTTTGATCTGAGCAAATCAAAATCAAGATTTTTTTTTTTGTTGGTTAATCTCTTGTGATATGGTCTGGCTAGTGGGGGCCAAATGTGAGAGTCCAATGAAGGTACAAGATGCAATCGAGTTGCAGAGGGTGGAGGGGGGGGGGGGGGGGGGGGGTGGTGGTTAGATCTTGACCGGACGCTAATAAGCGTGATTATCTTTTGGGATTAGTCGTACTCCCTGTCTGCAAGGATGGATGGCACAATCCCACATGGCAGAGATAAAACTAGGCTGCCATTGGTCACTTGCTGATTTGTTGTGTTGTTATGCTGATAAGACAGCCTCCCTTTTGTTTAATCACGCTTCCCGAGGCAATCATTAACAGGGGATTAGTACTGTGCCCCCAGCAGTAGATGCCATGCACCATTGGCAGTCAGAAATTGTCTTTGCCAATTCTTTTTACGATGGATTCCGTACAAACCCTCGGTTGTTACCGGCTAACTGATGGACTATGATTTAATTAGTGCTTGCTGTAAATTTTAAGGTCAGCCGTCCTCAAGGTATGTCTGTGAAGTCTGAACTTTGGCCACATTGGCAGACAGTAAAAGTGCAATGGCCCTGCAATTTGGGCAAATACTCTTCTTTATAAGTATATAATGAATTTGGTCACATACTAGAAGTGGCAAAATAGGAAATTAACTAGATAATACTAAATTTACCAGATAATTATGTATGAGTGGAATTAAGGACATTGTGCATGCCTATGACTTGTGAGGGCTGATGAGTTCCAAGCAACTTCCTAGGATGTCTTGAGTGTGGAATGGAACATATTTGTGTTTTGATCTGTCTGACCTTGGCTGTTTTATTCTTCCAATCTTCTTGTGTTTCGATTTTTTTTTCATTAGCCCGCAATTAGTGCTGATGTTGCTAACAAAAGACAAGCACCTGGTGTCAATAATGAGCTGCATGCATCACAACTCATAAATATAAAGCTTCTAATGGATCAGTGACAGTTTAAAACAAAGAGTAGGGAATGGTTTGTAGCAAGAAAAAGTATCCATTATTCACACACAGACACAAAAGAAAAAATAAATTGTAGTAGTCCAGATCTAGGATTCAAGCAGAGCTGTAACCAATTGGCAAGCATAGTTTGGTAGATAATTTTATATTGCTGTCAAAGGCGTATTCAGAAAGATGCTGTGAGACAGGTGTTTGAACTAGAGCAACATCTTAATACAAAATTTGGGTGCTTTTGGCTTCTAAAGTATGCAGAGGAATTAGAAAATGGCATTTGCATACCTGGCATGTTGGTGCCTCTTTTGCAAAGATTAATTAAGTATACGAAGTAGTATATATTGTTTAATACATACAAAAGATTGGGCTCTGCGATTTCGATCCGTCCACAATACACCATCAAGTGGAAGCAAACTCAACTGAATTTTTTTAGGACTCTGGAAAGGTTAGTAGTACTATTATTTTCAAATTGTTCAAGGACAATAGAAAACTTTAGAATGTACTACATAGAAGTTTAACCAGAGCAATTTGGGGATTTTAAACTGGCAATCCCCTGTGTAATGAGCAAGATTAACCAATGAGCTACTATCAGCTGCGTATCACTGCTCAACTAATCACGCCTTAACTGAAGAAATGGATGGAACATAGATAAAAATATTTCCCACTGAAACCATTATTCTTTTCCCTACATGTTGATAAGAGACAAATTCACATGCAATCAGCCAAAAAGGATTATTTTCTTCCTGAGATAAGAAAAAATAACACATCAAACATTGTAGCTGGATTGATATTTGAGATGATGTGATTTATGACAAATCTAGGAATTGGGATGGTGCAGGGTCGATTCAGCCTGCAACTACTATGCAGAATGCCCCATACGTTGGGGACAGAATTCCAGAAACCTATAAATTCCATCTCCACATTTCACATTACCTGAGCGACAAAAACTATGTCTAGATCCAACATTGGAGCGTGTTCATCCTAGATTGTCTAACTAAAGAATTTCGAAACAGCAGTTTGGCAGTCGCTTCATCATCATGATAGAACATAAAAATGTTTGCCTAGGATACCATATGTCATCATCATCAGCATTCAGCAACCTAGGACAGCCAAAATTATCCGCAGGAAAATTACAGACATCCGATGGTCAATGACCTCTATGTCCTAATTATTCAGAGTTCGAGACAAATTCAGAAGTTCGGTGCCCTACAAGCAAGCAGTATTTGGTACATTAACTCTCCAAATCAGGATTCATGTGAAAATTGTGAAGAACTTGTTTCTTTTTTTTTTTCTTTTGGAGATGGATATGGACCTTAATATATACTACTAGTAGATGAAATGCATCTCTACAGTTCAAAAAGATATGATAGTTAAATAGAAGGCTCCAACATTGCCTCCAAGCAAAACTGTAGAATATGCCAAATTGCCAATGAAGCATGCACGCAATAGTTTGATAGCCACCAGGAAGGACAAATGATCTTCTTAATTTGGACCCCACATGAGACACTGCACAAGCACAGAGAGGAAGGCAGCAATGAGAGAAATATATATATTTTTCTTCTGAACTGGAGATGATCAATTTCTTAATCCATGCACTGGGTTAGCAAAAGATCAGGCTTTACACACTGTCATGCTGCTCTGCTAATCTCTAGCTCTGAAGTGAAATAGTAAGAACATCGTTGAAGCCATCACCTGCTGAAGATAATTACTCCATGGGTCATGGATGACATCATTAATAGTTTCCAATGGAAATTACAAGCCACTATGGACTCCTTTTTTTATAATAAGAATGACTAATTGTCACCTGTGCTATTATGGCTCATGTTCAGTAGTGCTGCTGCAAGTAGGATCACCGAAGAAGTTAAGATTGACAGTGAAAGTCAAATCCAAACTTGAGAGCTAGTTGTGCTTAATTGCAGAACCCCTGAAATTCACCCCCATGTAGTATCCTGATCATTGCATTGTCTCCTCCCTGAAATGAAACTCGATCGATCGATCGATCATCAGCTGATCGATCGACTGTGTATCCAAACTGAAGAACCAATTTAGTACAGTAACCTCCTTGGATACCCAGAAATGATAGTGTGCCAATGACGACGACATTTTTGACTTGTGAAGGACCAGAAAACGAGCGAGAGATGGAGAATGCAAACGACGACAATGCAATGCAACGTACTCACACCAAGCAGGTGACGTTTCTGCATATCATAGTGCATGTAGAGAAGAGATCCATGGCGGTGCCGCCCCTGGTTTTCCCCCCAATTTTTGAGGAATATTATATAGAGAGCTTAAGTGTGATAACTACTACACGAGGATGGTCACCTCTTTGCAGGATAAGCAAGTTGTCTATTGGAGTGCAGCTATCGTACGTATTCGTTGCCAAGATCACACAATGATGATATAGCTCCATGCACTAGGGCTTTTTTTTTTCTTTTCTCATGGATATTGCATCATCTCCCCCACATTTTGGTCCTATTTTTTCTGCTCTTCCAACTGGACATGCACGCATTTCTGAGAATGTTTCATGTTTGGGCTCTGCCAAGTTGCAAAGGTATACACACTTGCATGCTTGAATGCCCTGCATTATGAACCCTAGCATTTTGTCGAGTTGTGATTCAAATTCATTTGCACACGTATAAAGGCTAGCTTTGTACGGAGCGAAGCAAAGGTCCGTCGCCGGAGGCCAACTTCCTTTTAGGGTTTCACCTTCATATATACTTCTTGTATACCACCGTTCGGCGCTGTAACCTTACCCCGATATAGTGAAGATATTTGCTGGCTGACGCCTGGTTTTCTCTCTTCTGTTTTGGAAGGGTTTTTCACATTAAATCTCGTGTCTTCTACGATTGATGTTTTGTTTTTTATCGTTTATTTGCCTATCGTTTCCTAACACATTTAGCAGAGCCCTGATTGACTTCTAGAATTCTTTCGGGCCTTGTTGGAATGAAGGATATTTTTTGGAGAATCTCAAGGGAATTAAACTTAACAACATGCAAAATTCTGTGAAATTTATGCGTGGCAACGGAGCCTTGTGAAGTTCGTAAACTTTGTATTGAAGAACATCTTAGATAGAATAGCCATACATGTTTCATGTGTGGTAACAGCCACCGTCGGAGGCAGTAAAATCTTCGCTAAGGTTTCTGGTGCATCACATTTTCGAGACAAAGTTTTTCGTAAGCTGGAGTGACAAGACCGGGGAGTGGTTGGTGGAGTCAATCAATTTGGCTGGCTCAGATTGATATGGTCCAAGCTGCTTTTCAGATTGCTGGGTGAATTTGGACCCAAAAAAGCTGTACCTTCAATTGCATGCATGCAAATATATGCAATTGCACTGCCATGCATTTCCACTCACCCAGCCCCCCTGTGACTGAGAGAATCTACTGTATCCTGAGCCTCACTGTGCCCACTGTTGGTGTCACTAGCAGGTGGGCCCATGCCAACATGTCGTCCTCTGCTGGTACAAGCTACTACTCCACTGTACGTCTGTACTAGCTGTGTCTGACCGTACATTTAGGAAATACTCCTACAGAACGAAATACAGTGATGTGGGAGTACGACGTAGTATTAGTAATAAGATATGGGGGTAATTGTGACTTTCACTTCCATTTTTCAGGGTTTGTGATTTTGTCCTCCTTTTTTAAACCGAAGCTATCTTAACAGTGCTAATTTTAGAGTTTTTTTATAGTGGAAAGACATGTATAGTCTTACATATTATTGCAAATTTGCACGTGCTTTTATACATCAATTGTGTTTTTATTCCTATTTTTGTCTTTAAAATTAATACCGTGAATATGACTTAGCAATTAAGGATAAATTGAAGTTTCGGTTAAAAAGATGAGGGCAAAATCAGAAGCCTAAAGAAAGAAGAGGTAAAGTTACAATTACAATTAAACCAAAGTATGGCACAATTGTCCCGTTAAGATTGTACTAACTTGACTTTTTGCAGAGCAAAAGACAGGACGGTATCAAATGGCGCCTGACACGGGATGAGAGAATCTCTCCGCAAATTTCAGGCTCCAGCTAGGGTTCTATAGCTGCCAAGTCCAAGAGCTACTGTATGCTACGATCAAGTGTAATTTATGAACTCTATTGCCTGTCCCAGCTAGAAGAAAGCTATAGAATGAATGAGCCTTTACTTCAGAGTTTCAGACACATATCTGCTTGGCCTGTTGCAGTAGCATCAGGTACACCACAATGGGCGCCGCAACTCCGGTTACATATGCATGCAACCAAATTAACTGATAGCTCGACCAATCTTATATACTAGCCATAGCAAGTAATAAAGTTTGTGGCTAGATCACAAGCCTATAATTTTGCTCTCCTTAAATTCATTGGGACAATGTGTTAAAGCAGGAGAAACAATTTTGGGAGCACAGGAGTTTGGTTGGCATACCAAACAGCACTGGATGCATCACCATCGCACGCAGGAACACAGCTGGGTTGCAATGCAGCAAAGTTAATTCAGGGAGAGGCAAAATGTGAGGGAAACCAGCATTGGGCCAACCAAGGATGGAGACCAAAGCCAAGTTTTCAGGAAAGAAAGATGGCATCAAAAGCTATCTTAACTCCAGCTTACACAAAAAATCTATACATCTCTGAATAAATTAGTAGTAGCAATCACTCCACTGAGAAAATGAGAAGCATGGAGGGGAGTCAGCAGGTCAGATCTCAACAAGGCATATAGTATAACTAACCCTTAAACTAATCACACAAGATTAACAGTGACACTACTACTATTATACTGGCAGTAGCTGGCATCAACTCCAAGATAACCATCTGCTAAAAAAGCAAGGTCGTTTTCATTCTTCTTTGCAGGATCGCAGCTTGCCGTTTTCTCTCCCCTTGATGACTTGCTGCTTGTTGCTTGTAGCTCACTCTAATGAGCAAGCTGAGCATTCACCAGTCAGCTGCAGCTGCTCGATCTAATCCTTTTTTTTTTCTTTTCTTCTGCTGGCCTTTTCGGGTTCCAATGATTGCCGAGGAGGTAACTACCTCCTGCTGCTGCCTTGAGCTCTTTGCTTGCAACTAAAGGAGCAGGCTATGAGTAGCAGCAGCAGTACATGCAATTGCAGCTATAGCCAATGTAAAGAGGCTGGCCCTCCTCTTCTGCCTCTGCTAGCTAGGTGGAGAAGGAAGAGGAGGAGTACTGCTAGTAGAGATGGTCCCAAACCAATGCTGTAAGTGGCTTAAAACGTGTGCTTCTACCTTACTTCAGCTATAGATCATCCTTGGGTGGAAACAACTTATGATCATGGCACGGCTTGCGCGCGTGCGCGCGCATATGTACGCGTATCCTAACTATCGTGTTGTGGTTAGGTAGGCAGAGATTAGACGCAATTCCTTCAGATCGAGAGACATGAGATTTCTAGCCATTCTAAATAGATCGTGTTCAGAATGGCTAAAAAAGACTTTTAACATGCATTATATGTTTGATGAGATTGTGTGATGAACAAGTATGGAAAAGTAAGGTGAATGAAATTATTTTTTGTTAAAAACAATGATGCAACCAGCATTTCCTTTGAAAACAGGATACTCAGCATTTTGGCTTATGCAAATCTTTGTGTGCCGGCTTTGGATCAACAGAGAGAACTTTACAGAGAGGTGATCTTATGGTCCTCAACCTTGTGCGCATGGCTTTTACAAAGCGCACACACCAAACAATGGTACAAAGGAATTTTTGTATGTGGTCTCGTCTCCACTCCAATCAAAGGTTAAACTAAAAAGGCCATGAATGACACAGACAGAGAAGAGTAGAGCAAGTAAAAAGTTTTAATGCCATTAGCTTAGTTAATTAATGAAGAGCCATGAATGAGAGAGAGAAGTGTGAAAAGTTTAACTAGTACTAGTAGTAGCTTAGTTAATTAATGAATAATTATTTGGAGCTTAAGAAGGGGGCCAGGAGAGACTGGCCTGTTCACTGGTTGCAGTCCTTCCATGCACAGGGAGATGTTTGGTGTCTCTCTGTATGTATGGTTTTCTTTTGTGATACTACAGTAGTACACTAATATATTTTTATGTTTTTCCTCACCAACAAGCATGTGACCGTCAGCACCGATCCCGAGGCCTGTGATTAGAATAAGCTGGGCCATCTGTAAAGAAACATTTAGGTGCCCAACTGTTTGGTGGTGTTTGCACTTTGCAGTAATCAACCGTGTGATAATTAACTAGAGCTTCTTCAAACCTCAATGCATTACACTTTCTGCACCAGTTGCAAAATTCTCAACCCCATTTGAGGATTTTTACACATAGTCAAGCTCAATTTGCAGGTTAAAGAAACTTTCATGATCAGACCAGAAGAATATAACAAACTGCCACAACCTAACCGTGTACATATGAAAGCTTTCCCAAGATATATGCATGAAACCTTTTGAGCCAATTACCAGTGAACAAACTGTCGTTACAACCAAAAGAGGGGGCAGGGGCCTGGCTAGACTCTAGTTACACTGTGTTCTTCCAATGAATAATTACAATAAGTTTTCTAAGGTGATTAGTTTTTTTTATCATCGGATAAGATAAAGATATCAAAAGTTACACTAGTAGAAAACTCATCTTTTACACCGGTTGGAAACCCCATTGATCCTGGTTATAGAGATCAATAACTGTGACAAGCAAATCGAGACTAGAGATCTCGATCTTTAGTACCGGTTACCTGTTAAAATAATTGGTACTAAAAATGCATACCAAGTCAAAAGAATATGTGGGATGTAGGATTAAAACTCAATATCTCTCACCTCAGCACTTACGTGCGTTACCATCCCACTTACTACACACATCTAACTTGGATATATATGTTTTATTTTTTAACTAACCCTGGAGTCATCGTTAGTACCGCCACCGGTATTAAAAATGTTTCTAGGGACTTGGACTTTTAGAACCGGTACTAAAACATCCTTAGTACCGGTTCTTAATCCAGCCGAGATATTTGTGATTTTAGATACCACGATGAAAAGTCAGTTCTCCAGTAGTGTTAGAATGTAGAAGTACTACAAATGACAATAGAATTTTTTTTTAAAAAAAACTAGATATAAAAGGTTCACTTATAACATGTGCACATAAACTCTTAATAAGAAATTAAAGAGACAATTTCCAACAGCTGGCCGGCCGGCTGAGAAAAATTCAAGAAGTAAGGTGGCTGATAACATGTTATAATTAGTGTGACTCGTACA
This sequence comes from Oryza glaberrima, assembly GCF_000147395.1. Taxonomy (NCBI): domain Eukaryota; kingdom Viridiplantae; phylum Streptophyta; class Magnoliopsida; order Poales; family Poaceae; genus Oryza; species Oryza glaberrima. The sequence goes on along the minus strand of NC_068326.1, from coordinate 36,605,703 downwards.
AGGCTGGCCACCAAGGCTCATCAAGAGAGATCTCATGCAAGTCGGCCATTGACCATCCATCACCTTTCCCCCAAAAATTTCAAAAATATTTGTACGGTGCAGAAGGGGAGTTTGACAATTATAATAAAAACCGTGTGCAATGAACTGTTCATGTCCTACTACTAAACTAACTAAAACGAAAATTTTAATTTTGCAGGCTCATCGCTGGTACACTCCCGGTAGGTGTGGCCACAGCGTTGCTCACTTGCTCCCCACCCCTTTCCCTCCAACGAATCCACGCACGCACGCACGCACGCCGCGTCCTCCTTCAGCACCCGGGAAAAATATTTGCAGCGCGTCCACGGTTTCGTTGATCATTGGTTGAGACGGTGGAGTTAATTTCTTCAACTTCTTGTTTTTTAAAAAAAGAACTGTTTTGGAGTAGGGTTCTCCAGTTCATTCCTGACAGATTGCCACGCTGCCATGAAAGAAAATTGTGTGCATTGCCACGATGCGTGTCACGTTTCAGAATTCTAGGAGCTGCAGGGTGAGTCAAATTAAAGCCAGTCGCGTCGTTGTTATCCTGGCCTCAAATTGAGGGTCCGGCTTAAATTTTGCTTTTTAGTCCTCCTTTAAAACGCAGAACTTTTAAAAACACTGAAATAGAAAAAGAAAAGAAAAAGAGTTAGAGTGTCGTAGCACTTGAAATCTTATGGACTAAGAGCCGCATCGTTTGGTTTATCTGCGAAATAAGTCAAACGATATATTTGCAAACGAAAAATAATTTATGAATAAAACTTTTATATACGTTTTCTTAGCGATGGAAAAGCAAAGGCTAAAAAATAAACTTCGATAAAAAACCTTAAAATCAGCTTCAATTTAAGATTAAAAATTCAAATTTTGGTCGATAAGCATAGCGTAAGTGAAAAGATGAGGCTGTAAAAAAGTACAGAAAAACAATATGAATACTTATTTGGTTGGAGCATAGGAAAAATACATAAATTATAAGATAGGCCTATGTTTTGAGTCAAACCAAAAGATTTTCATAGGATTTTTTTTACGAATATTCCTTTGATCAATGAACCACATAGAAATTTTTTATAAGATTGAATTCCTCCAAAATTTTTTAAAAACCCTTTGTTCCAAAAGAGCCCTAAAATATTTTGGGATTGGGTTGTGGCTGATAACTTGTGAAAAGATAAACTAATAAGGGCTCCTTTGAAACACATGATTGAATAATACAAAAGGCACAAAATTTTAATAGGAATATAAGTGCAAAACACAGTAAGTGTCGTTTGATGATTAAGCCGCAGGAAAACACATGAATCAAATAAGAGAGATAGACTTAAAAGAAAACATATGAATTGCCGTTTGATTAGGCCACAAGACAAACACATAAATAAAACGAGAGAGATAATCATAAAAACTTTTATCTAATTAACATCTCTATAAGAGTGTTTTAAAGAAAAGTAATACTCCCTCCATCCCAAAATTTAACAACTTTTAATCCTTAGGATTTGTCCCAACATATAACAACTTCTTCACCAACATTCTTTTCCCAAGCAATCGCAACCCTCCACCATTCACTTTTCCCACCTACCTCCACTACTCATCCAATCACAACTCTCCACCATTCACTTCTACCTACTTTCTTAATAACCGTGTCCAACTCTAAAACTTTTTATATTATGGGACGAAGGGTGTAGAATTCAATGCTTTATTTCTAATTAATGTCTTCATAGAAATTTCTTCCATAGGATTAAAATCCTCCGAATTCCTCATATTTTCCTTATAAATCAAATGGGCCTAAACAATCAAAAATAGTTTATGGTTCAAAACTTGCACGTATGTGTTTATAAAAGTTGATACTGAAAAAATAAACTCTTAATAAAGAAAACCTTAAAATCAACTCTAAAGTTGAATTTTAGCTCGGATGACAAAACATGAACAAACGATGACAGCAAAATCAAACAAATTGTTTTTTTTTCATTTTTCTACTTAACCGATCAGAGCCTAAATTGCTAATGCAATTTTTTTTCAAACACGCAAAAGAATTGCACGTCAATATATTAGAAGAATAAATATTTTGTTACACAATGCACTCAGCCAGACAAGCCTATGCCGGGAGGGAGAAAACCACTCCAACAACCAACTGCGAAAAGAAAAAAAAAAGGATGGACTACTACGAAAAGAAAAAAAAACCTACTCCAACAAACAAGAGGGAGGGGGGGGGGGGTGGCGCCACACTACGCTCTCAGCAAATCCCCAAAAACGGCGATGTCCGCGGCAGACCATATACGGCCTTCCGAGTGGATGGAATCAATAACAACGGGGACTAAAGAGAGAGCGGAGTCAAAAACCCTAGAGTTCGGCTCCTTCCACAGCTGCCAAGAAATCAGGAATAACAGGAAGTCAACTACATATGGGGACTATTCGTAGTAGAAATTTGATGCCTTTTTGGGTTCAGATTATTTGCAGGGAGAGCATTTTGTTGGTAATTACAGTAGTAAATTTGGTACTATTTACATTGTAGTATTATCTATTTACCTTGCTTCTGCAAAACATTTGTTGCATTGAGGACCGCCTGCAAGGAAAGATGAGTAGCACTAATGACTGAGATATTGTCTCCTACAAAAACCATCCTACTTGCAGATTGCAGCAGTAAAAAGGCCCACGCTTTTAACCCAAGAAAGGGTGGTGGATGTAAAGATGTAAGTAGGGTTAATTTATTAAAGCTAAAGGAGAAAGAAAAACTACTATGAGTGTTCCAGAAGCAAGCATGAATGACTTGGCCTTTTCCTTCTTGGATGACTTGTCCATAAAGATTTTATCATTTTAAGGCAAAGGGGATCAGCTTACCTTGCCAACCCTGTGATTCTAAAGTGTTTTCACATCCTCTTGCAAACAGAAACAGAAATGGTACGACACATTTGCAATAGGGCAGAGATTTTTATACATTGATCGCCACTGTTTGGCTTGTATACTGCAAGAGGCAGCTCTACTGTTTGTACAAATTGTCCTCTTTGAAACTGTCCGGACAAATTTGGGCTAATGTTCCCGTATTCCCGTTCCACGAAAAAAAAGGGGAGCTTGATGATTAATCTTTGATTAGCATTAGCGTTATTCTCGAGATAGATGTTGTTTGGCAGGTGAAAGAAATCTCAGTCCAGTAGGTACTGCGGAGTACCACCTGTCTGAAACTTCTGAAGAACAGATTTTATTACTGCCCCCGTACTCATAACAGTGTAATTAAGCTATTACTCCATTTTCATCAAGATAGTTTTAGTATATGAATTTTGTTTTGTACTAGTTGCTCAAATGCATTATTCAGGTCTAGTAATAAATTGTGTTCTACGGCAGCTGCAGCAGCAGCAGCAGCAACTGGTAAGCCTGCTGCCCTGCTATGGCTGCCGAGTGGTTTCAATGCTCTCATCAGTGTAGTAGTATACAGTACTATACTACAGTATAGTACGTATTTATATGTTACAATAGCAGATGAGTCGAACAAATCTCGCGGGCCAATCATAAAGCTCTTGCCCTTTCTGTCCGCATTCCATGCCATTTGCATGCTTGTTTATGCAACTATGTCGGCTAAGTCTAGCTGAACTGGTAGAATTTACTTCCTGATTGAATCGATTAAAACATAATTTTTGAATCGACTCAAGATTTATTTAAAAGACAGTAGAGAATAGTATATTGTGTTCACTGAAGAGAGTGCAAGAATACATTCAAAGAACACAAAACGAAGTGGGGCACAAATGAGAAAAGCTAGCTGAAGAAATTATGTGGGATACCAAATAGTAACACAAAAAATACAAATTTCACCGTCAGGCTAAAGGCACAGACATCATCGAACAGAAGGGGCTGAAAACCCCAATCAGCCTCGAACAAATCTCGCAGCACAAAAACAAATCACACGGGTTTCCATCCAATGGGTTGTTGTTGTATCCCCCAAATTAAAAATCAACAAGGGTTTTAAAATGTTTAAATGTTTTGGCAATGGGCTAGAGGTAGTAGGATACAACCCAAACTACCAAGCATCCTTTGTCTCCTTCCCCTACCCCAATTTAATGATTGGTTGATCTCTCAATTTCATGAGCAAAAGAACAACACCCCTTTGCTTAGGGACCATCACCTTCAGTCATTCACCTCCTTATCACTTAGAAAAATACTACCAGTATCAGAAAACAAAACACAAAAAAACAACTATTATTATTATCTCCATTCTTAAAAGACGATGCCTTCAAACCTCAAATTATTATATCATTAATAGATTAAAAATATTATGATTCATATGAAAATAGCATTAATATATTTATTATGAAGAGTACTTTCATAAGTTATACTTTTGATAAGGTTTATATATAATTAGAAAAAAGCAATGATTAGATATGTTTGTCAGACTATCAGTGTCCATAACGCTAAGTAAAAAAAGAATAGATTTACTTTCTCCGTTCTAAAATATAAATAATTGTAAAGTATTTTACGGTGATTAAGGAGATAATAAAATTAGATGATGAATGATTGTAATTGGTTAAGATATAGAAGCTGGTATAGAAATAAAATAGAATATGATTTTTAGTCATTCGAGATGAGTAGGTAGATGTAGAGAGTAGCTACTCTTATATTTTGATATAAAATTTAAATGCTAGGAGTAGCTACAATTTACTCTATCCAGAACTCCAGATTAGTGCAACAGCATATACCCCCAGTATAGTGCTCCTTTAGTCCTAAAGCATAAAATGTTTTAGTCGGATGTGATATATTTTAGTATTATCAATCTGGACAGCATTATATTCTTAAAAAACTATTATATTATTGGATGGAGGAAATACTAAGTAACATCTATTTTTTTAATTTGTTTTTGTTTTGCAGCACAAAATAAAGTCAGCAGCAAGGCAGCAATTCATTCCCCTTTCCCCTCTTCCTCTCTTCACTCACCTCTTGCCTGTGCAAGTAAACTCAGCACCACTACCCCTACCACCACCACCACCACCACCACCACTACTCCTCCATCTACCATCTCCAGTGCCTCTCTCTCTAGCTTCTTCCTTCTTTCATGGCAGGAAAGGCTGGGGTGATGATGCCCATGAGCCCATCCATTTTGACCCATGCCATCCTGGTCCTATATACATACTCCCCGTAGGCTCACACTCCCAATCTCTACTTGCTGCTGCTTCTGCTTGCGATTGCGAGCTCTCTCCTCTCTCTCTCTCTCTCTCTCTCTCTCTGCTTTTTTTTTTTTTTTGGCTTGCAAAGCTTTTGCTTTGTTTTAGGTGCTTCTTTTCCACTCCTTTACTGTTCCCCCACTTTTCCTTGCTTTGTCACGCACACGAAAAGCTCCTGCCTTTACCTTATCTCCGCTCGCCTTCCCTCACCCCCGTCGTAGTGGGATTTGGTGGCTGCTCGCCTCTCGCGTTTCTTTTGCTGGATTGGGGCGTTCTTGGGAGCTCGGGAATTCGGGTGGTTTGGTTGGGTTTCGTGGAGAATTGCGGCAGATCTTTGATATGAACTGCGGGCCGCCCGACCAGTTGCCGCCGGCGACGGCGCCGTCGTGCTTCCTCAACCTCAACTGGGACCAGTCCATGGACGCGGCGGCGGGAGGGCACCTCGACCCGGCGCTCAGCTCCATGGTGTCCTCGCCGGCGTCCAACTCGACGGGCGCTCTCCACGGGATCTCGCCGCAGCCGCACTACGGTGGCGGGACGCCGCTCAGCTCGCCCCCCAAGCTCAACCTGTCCATGATGGGGCAGTTCCACCACTACGCCGCGCCGCCGCAGGTGGGCGGCGGCGGAGGCGGAGGCGGGGGCCTGCCAATCCTCGAGAACCTGATGCCCATGGGCCACCTCGACCAGTTCCTCGCCGACCCTGGCTTCGCCGAGCGCGCCGCGAGGCTCTCCGGCTTCGACGCCCGCGGCGGCGGCGGAGGAGGAGGCTACGGCGGCGCCGGCCCGGCGCAATTCGGCCTCCCTGACGCCGGCGCGGCCGGCGCATCGAAGGAGATGGAGCTCGGGAACACCCTGGACGAGTCGTCGGTGTCTGATCCGGCGCCCGGCGGCGCCGAGATTCCGCCCAAGGGGGCTTCCGACGGCAATGCACGGAAGCGGAAGGCCTCCGGGAAGGGCAAAGGCAAGGACAGCCCCATGTCCACCTCCGCCGCCAAGGTACGCGCCGAATTCCGCTCGCCATGGCCGCGCCGCACCATTCTTGGACCGAAAGATTTCATCTCTCGAGCGTTCTGCAGGAGGATTCCAGCGGCAAGCGTTGCAAATCGACGGAGGAGAGCAATGCGGCCGCCGAGGAGAATTCCGGCAAGGGGAAGGCCGCACAGAGCAACAGCGAGAATGGCGGCGGCAAGAAGCAAGGGAAGGACAGCTCGTCGAAGCCCCCCGAGCCGCCCAAGGACTACATCCATGTCCGCGCCCGGCGCGGCGAGGCGACGGACAGCCACAGCCTCGCCGAGAGGGTACACACACAAAATTCTTGCAGCTCTAGCTTCCATTGCTCTTCTGATCATCATCTTCCCTGTGTATTAACATGCTGTGTGTATCTCCTCTTGTTCGATCAATTCAGGTGAGAAGAGAGAAGATAAGCCAGAGGATGAAGCTGCTGCAGGATCTCGTGCCGGGTTGTAACAAGGTAACTGAAGAAAAGCACTCATCATTTGCATCATCGCCCACCTGTTTGTTACTTGAGTTGCTCGGTGTGCTCAGATTGGAAACTGGGAAATGCTTACTTGTTTCAGGTGGTTGGAAAGGCTGTCATGCTCGATGAAATCATAAACTATGTGCAGTCGTTGCAACGGCAAGTCGAGGTATTTGTCCAGTGTCAAATTCACAGATGCAGAATGATTGTGAAACTGCAGCTTTTGCCGATTTAGAGCGCAGCAAGCGCGGGAGTGCGCCATCTGAACCTTTGCCTTTCGCATCCATTTTGCAGTTTTTGTCCATGAAGTTGGCCACTGTGAATCCCCAGCTGGACTTCAACAATTTGCCTAACCTCCTTGCTAAAGATGTGAGGGCAAGCTTATGTGATCTCATTACTACATTTGTTTCCTCTCTTATTGTGGCAATCATACAGTTCCCAACTTACCTCGTGTTTCTGATTTTCTCCCTGATCAGATGCACCAGTCATGCAGCCCGTTACAGAGCTCACATTTTCCACTAGAGACCTCAGGTGCGCCGCTGCCCTACATTAACCAGCCTCAGCAAGGGAACCCTCTCGGTTGTGGCCTGACGAACGGCATGGACAACCAGGGTTCTATGCACCCATTGGACCCGGCATTTTGCCGGCCAATGGGCTCGCACCATCCTTTCCTCAATGGGGTTAGCGATGCGGCTTCTCAGGTAAAAATGCACACCAATGTCTCGATCTCGCAAAATGTTCGAATGAATCGATGCTGAATATGAGGAATGAATGCTTTACAGGTTGGTGCTTTCTGGCAAGATGATCTCCAAAGTGTTGTTCAGATGGATATGGGGCAAAGTCAGGAGATCGCCACCTCTTCCAATAGCTACAATGGTAGGCAAGTTTCCTCATCCTATTACCTGATGCCATAGTTAACGTCACCTTAACTGAATTCTGATGTGTAAACTGCTATGGATCAGGATCGTTGCAAACAGTCCACATGAAAATGGAGCTTTGACATGACCAAATAAAGGTTCGATCCAAAGCTCTGACGCCCATTGTACATACAGAGAAGTCAGCTTGCCGCAGCAGCACTCTGAGATTCAACCCTAACAATGTTGGGCCCTAGCAGTGTTTTAGCTTCTAATTTCCCATCTTGGTGTAATGATTCTTTGAACAAAAATGAAACGCACCATGTACGGTAGTCGGGTGTAGTATATATATGTATGCTACAAGATCGTACATAAGTTGGGTGCAGTATATGATGCTTCAGTCAGACCCTTTTACCCTCTCAAGCAGAGAGGGACGACGTGTAATATCATTATTTGTATTCTCATTATATTTGTAGCTGATATATATCTTTAAGATCCTTCTTCCTGTCCATGGATCGATCTCCTTAAGCTGAAATTATCCCCTTTTTTTCCCCTCTGAAGAATGGTCAGCTTCTTGGTTGTGCATTGTGCTCATGCTGAACTTCATTTTTTTTTTCACTCGGAAGAGATGTGTTCATGCTGAAGTTCACTGTATGCAAATTCTGGTTTAGTACTTGAGGGGTCAGAAAACAAGTTGAATTTTAGAATCTGTTTATCCCAGAAGAGAGTTCATGTAAAAGGACATGGACAGAAGGAACAATCAAGTTGTGAGCTGGGGGACTGGATTTGTGGCTGCTTTTGAGCTGTATGATAAGTACCCAGAGATAGAGACAGCAGTAGGGCAAGGCTGAGGAGGCCTTCCAATCCAACTCCAATATATTATCAGATTGATTTTATGCAGAGATGCTAGCTAGGCGTACATCAGACAGGCAGTGCAACGGCATTCACTGCGTTGCTATTCTGCTCCTGTTCATCTATAGCTACGTTCAGAAAAGAAATATTACTATTATTTCTGCATGTCACTTTCTCTGCTCTCTCTGAACAACCCTTTTATTGTTAAGAATTCGAGCTCCCAATCTACTTCAGCGAGGTCCAAATCATCCAGGCTGTGATCACGCTCCAAAAAACGGAATCAGCGGAGGGAGTTGTTCTGATCACTCGTTTTCTTGAATTGGACCAAACAATTCTGTAGTAGCAGTTGTTTATCTTTATAGCTTAGGTAGCTCCAAATCATGACTAATTGGGTCACAACATCTTAGAACAGTGTTCACTGGTCCCAATCCCAAATCCATGCACTTGGATTACTCAGTTCCAGACCATAATTACTCTTGTACTACCACAGATGAAAATTCAAGATTACCTGACAGCATCTCCTGCTGATTTTTTCAGCACAATAAGTATGGGAATTGACAATGTCATGAGGTACAAGAAAGAGACTGCTCTGCAACAAATGAGAAGGTCCCATGGAAAAAAAAGGGGGGCAAAGGGTGAAACTGGAACAGTACAGTGAGATCTTTGTACATGGAGGGACAGACAGTGCAACTCTCAGGCAAGATCGTGGTTGTCATGAGGAGTAGGCACTGCATCTTGCAAGCAAGATCATGCCTCTGCAGTTAGCAAACACAAAGATGATTTTTATAATTTTTTTGACATGGTGAGATGCATGATATGGTCAGATTTGGTGCTGCGTGGACTGTTAAGGAGGTGGCCATTATCTTATTGCCGTTCGTTCGTCCTTCTTTCAGCTTCCAGGGATGGGAACTGGAGTGAGATGTAGTTTTTCCTATTATTATTATTATATCTTTGGAACAAACACCGGTGTTTATCGCATTCAGAGAAAAGTACGTTGTGCATCACAAAGGGGAGATGTGATGCAATGACAGCCACAACAAAGAAGTCAAAAGCTGAGCTTAGATCTAGCTGCACACATCACGCCTGGAATTACTGGAAATCTTTAAGTGTCCCCAAATATTTATTGATTTCTGACCTCCTTTTTCTTTAGAACATTGAATTCTGAACTATTACTGCAGATTTCTTGGTGGTACTACTATCATTCTTGCAGCATCCATTCACACAAGCAATCAATCATAAAGCCATGCTTGCGTCTGCTTGCTGACAACTTTTACTCTCGAAGGTCAGTAGTTATGCGAGCATCATCAAAAGCCATCAAAATGTTGTGCAACTTTGCAGGGACATTCAATCCTGAACCTTTGTTGCTATGCATTTACATGGAAATGATCTTGAACTGCAACAATGAACACCAAAAAGACTCTGAAATGTACTTGTACCCCAGCCATGTGATCCATCTCAGTGGATGAGATTACTGCAATTTAAGTGCAGCAGCATAGAACAACTGGGTCTCGCACGAAAACGAACGAGGCTTGAGGAGTTTGAGACCTACATATGAGGCTATGCCCACATCCACCATAACAGTGGCGTTCGTTGCCACCACTAAGCCGGTAGGGCACCATGCAAGGTGGCCACTCCAACAACTGGATGTACGTACACAGGTCTCCAGCACAATTAAGTTGCTCTGTACCTGAACAAAAAAATAAAAACAAGATTAGTAGACAGTGTAGTAAGTAGCACTCCCACATGAGGAGGAGGCTTGTTCATTCAGTTCAGGGTGGTTTCAGATCGGTTTCAGGGCGCTGCAGTAACCGGGGCGACCCCAATGGCTAAGACTGTCTGCCCACTAGCACCCACGCGAGCGTCGCAAACTGGATCGTAGTTGGCGTGATGTAGATCCCTCTCCTAATTACGCTAAATCATTCATTCATCGTCGCCGTCATCATGGTCGTCGCCTCCTCCGTTTTTCCCAATTGCCATGCGTTTCGCCCGACACAAGCAATCGCGCGAGACGGGGGGACGAAACAGTATGCGATCGCGCGGAGGGCGCGCGCTGTTGGTGAGCAGTCGTGAGACGAGTCGTCCCCCCCTCGTTCGGTCGCGCCGCGTCGCCATCGGGCAGGAGGAGGGGAGACGGACGACGGGGCCGGAGGGACGCCACGCACTACGTACGCCGGTGTTGGGGTCGTCGTGTCGTGTGGGCGCCCCCGCGCGCGCGCACGCAACGAACGCATTATTGCGGGCGCTCTCGCACCCAACCGGCACACGATCCCCGTAGTAGCCCGCCCTCTCGTGCAACACGAACACACGACGACGCGAGGGGACTCGGACTCGGGGAGGGAGCGGGTGGGTGGCGATCGATCGAGCCGGCGAGATTCCCGTGCGCGACACGGTGGTTGCGCGGGTGGTGTACGTGTTCTGTGGTGGGGAGGTGCGACGTTGCACGGTGAGGTCCGGGGACACGTAGTAAGGGGAGGTACGTACAGTACGATGTATCATATCATATCGGTCGGGGTGGAGGCGAGGCGAGGTGAGGCGATGATGATGATGACGACGACGACGACGCTGATTTGATTTGAAACGTCGACCCCATGCGCGCGCGGCGTCGTGTGTGGTGGTGGTTGTGGGCCGTGTGGACGGGAGCAGTGTGTGTGTGTGTGTGTGTGTGTGCCGTCCTTTCGCGGTGGACGTACCGTGTACGTGCTCGCGTTTTCGTGGTGATCCGACCCGGTGAAGTGAAACCATTGGCAGCGACTTCTCCTCCGGGCTGCTTCTCTACTGGTCTGGTCTTGTTGTGCACACAGTACTGACTCCTTTCTTTTTCCCAACAGACATAGTTTAGGATTTAGGGGGCTGAAATTTCGAAAGTAAACATCGACACATCGTTACTGCCATTTTTTACATACCGAATCGTAATCTTGCATGTATTAATGAGTCAAGATGATGAGATTCAGTTTCATACGATACTCAAAAACTTAGGAGTGTTTGAGAACGGACAGGGCAATAAAAGAGGTACAACCGACTCGTACTTTGCATAAAAACAAGACCTGGAAAGTACTAAAAAAGCAATCAACTTTACAATAGAAACCGAACAAAAATCAAAGACAGCTTCACGGATCCTCATGCACGATGTGCAATCAACTGCCTCTCAGTTCCTCAGACACGAAGTACTTTCTCATGCAAGGACTCAAGAGGTCGATCTTTGTGATGGTCTTTGGGTTTCAGACTCGTCGGTTGTACTCACCTCGCTGTAGGGAGAGAAGGCTAAAATGGGCTTGTTGTGCCATTGATGGGCTCAACAGCGATGACTTGACCAGCAGCAGAAGAATCATCCCCAAGCCCAGCCCAGCCACACACGGCTCAATCACGACCGTCCAAAAAACGCCGCGACCACCGAAACCCAATCCGACGGTCTGGGTCCCCTCCTATCGTGGCCACGCACGTCGCGCGCAGCACTGGTGTTCTGGTGTGCTCCGCTCACCCACCCGATTTCCAAACCCAGCGGCGCCGCACGCTGACCGCGTCACACGCTTTCCCAATCCCCACGAACGCGACGACGCATCCGAAAAAAAAAGGAAAAAAAAAAAGAAGGCGAAAAGGCGATATCGCCCGAGAGAGTCCAACCCCCTCCCCGACTCGTACGCGAAAGCTCGAGGCCGCGCGGCGCCGTCGCGCGGGTTAGGTTTTTATTTTTTTTTTACTTTTGGTTCTCCGATCGTCGGAGAAGCTTTCCGGCGATGCTCTCGGTGCGCTGCGGAGGCGGTGGCGGTGGCGCCGCCGCCGTGGAGGAGCACGGCGCGGTGCGCCACCATCGCCCTCTCACCCCGCGCCAGCAGCAGCAGCTGCGCACGGTGGTCGAATCCCTCCGGCTCGACCCCCTCGAAGGTTCGTTTCGTTCGTGTCGATCAGGAACCCCTGGCCTTCTCTTCCCCTCTCTGATGATTGATCGAGATTCATCTCGCTGTTCCGTGATTCGATTGCGCCGAGATTTTCATTTTCGTCGTGGGGTTGTTAACCCGTCGCGGTTTTGGTGGGTTTCAGTTGACGAGGGCGCGCGCCTCGAGATCGCGCGGCAGAGTTACAGAGCAGGGGATTACAAAGCGGCGCTGGAGCACTGCAATGCCGTGTACAGGGCGAACCCGAGGCTCTTGGAGAACCTCCTGCTGCTCGGCGCCGTCTATTACCAGGTTCTCCTCGGAATTTTGGGTGCCGTGGTTATCCGGTGCTGGCGTGGGTGTTATACTGATTTGGGGATTTGGTTTAGCTACGAGAGTTTGACATGTGCATCGCGAAGAACGAGGAGGCTGTTGCAATCCAGCCGAATTGCCCAGAGTGCTTCAACAGCATTGCGAATGCCTGGAGGGTGAGACCATTTCATTTTGGAAAAGTGTAGGCCATAATCGTTGGGGTTATTAAGTGTTGGCGTGTTTTCAACTTTATTGTCTGCTGCAGGAGAAAGGCGATGTTGATAATGCCATTCAGTTTTATGTGCATGCAATACAGGTAGATTTACTGTCTGAGTTAATTAACCTTTTTATCTAAGGTGACACACATAATATGCTGGTACATGCATTTTATCATTGTAACTATCTGATTTTTTTTTTATCTTGCGAGCTAACAAATTCTACTTCTGTAGCTCCGGCCTACCTTTGCTGATGCGTGGACAAACTTAGCTAATGCTTATACTCGAAAAGGAAATTTCAGTCAGGCAGCTGAGTGCTGCCATCAAGCCCTTGCACTAAATCCTCATCTGGTAACCAACGCTTTTATTTACTGCATTCTGATGAATCACATGTTCTCAATTAATTGCAGCAGTGTGGAACTTTTAATTGATTGTGTTGTGACTATAGGCTGATGCATATTGTAACCTTGGTGATGTTTTGAAGGCACAAGGATTGTACAGAGAAGTAAGTAGCAAAATAAAAAAATCGCAGATCAAATTGTTTATGTCCGTAGTATCATTAGTTATTCTTTCATTTTTACAAGCTCTTCATCAAATTTACTTTGTAACTTTTTTTTTTTGCTATCCATCATGATCTATTTTGTACCAATCTAGCATGTTTCCTAATACACTTTTTATTGCCCACAGATGCCTGATGTTACCCTGATTTTTCTTGCTAAATGACAGCTTTAATTTCTCCTAGCATCTTGATAAGTGGCTGGTTAAATGACATATTTTGTAGCACTATGTTGTGATTTTAGTTCAGAACAATTCTGTTGAACTAACAGAATAGGGTCTAATTATAGTGGAGGATCCTCCAATTCAGTTCAAAGTAAAAATTACTGATGCTGGCCTGTTATGCTGCATTGAATTGATGATAGTAATAAGATGACTGATGAATGGTCAAATTATTTTCATTTGCAATATTTATGTGATTTGCATTTTATTCAGGCATACAGTCACTACTTGGATGCTCTAAACATAAAGCCTACTTTTGCAAATGCATGGAATAATATTGCTGGACTTCTCATGCAATGGGGAGATTTCAATAAAGCAGCTGTCTACTACAAGGTGTGCGGTTTGCATTGACTTTGACATTTATTAATGTTGTAGATGCTTTGATGCATTCATAGCTTGTCATTGGAGCCTTGACAATGCTGTTTTGTCATGATCAGAATTCATTATATCAAAAAATTTCTGAAACGAATCAATTATATCAGGGGTTCTACAGCATGCAGATTCTTTTATTATAGCATACTTTAGGATAATGACAGGTCCAGCAATATTCTGATTCTTTTAAGATTTTGTGAAACATCAGGAAGCAATCAAATGCAATCCAGCATTTTACGATGCACACCTGAACTTGGGAAATCTTTACAAGGTATTTTTCATTTCATCATAAATTCTGGTTTCATTGTGGAAATATCCTTCTGACAACAAATATCACTTTTAAGGTTACTGGAATGCGTCAGGATGCAATTGTATGCTTCCAGAATGCTGCTAGGGCAAAGCCAGAAAATGCAGTAGCTTATGGTGAGTGTAGATGTTTGTTGTGGTTGGAGTATGGCAAATATGATTGAACCCATAATCATGCTCCAAAGCTGCTTCCTACGACATTTGATATGTTGCCATAATTTATTGTTGTTTAGCATTTTGACACAGTATTTTTTGAATAATTGCTTATTTTTGAGGTATTGTTCTTGAGGGTTATGCACTTATCAGTAATTTCTAGGTACTGTTTGCTGCAATGAATGGTACACTTGTAAAACGATTATTTTTTTTTTGGTTATGATTGAGGCATTTAGGTGTATCATGACCTGTTTTTTCATTAAAAAAGTGATTTTGGTTAACTCCACTTCTTTTAATATAAGTTTCAAATGGATATCTTATCATGTTTCAAATATCAAATCACGTGTAGTAGAGTCAACAGTTGGACTCTAGTTTGTTTGTTTTTATTTTGGCAACTGCCTTTTCATAATTTATTGAAAAATAAGTACAAGACAGATTAGCATATTAGCAACCACTAACTGACCCCGAATGATGGCTCTGTTGTGGAAATGTGGATTAATTTTTAGTATTTTCAGGGAATCTTGGTAATGCCTACCATGAACAAGGGCAACTGGATCTTGCTATTCTAAGTTATAGACAAGCCATCCATTGCAATTCATCTTATGTTGAAGCATATAATAATCTGGTTGGTTTTTCATTCTTGTATGCCTACTAAATCGTTGTTCCTTTTGGTATAAGACCTTATATGATGTGTTTCCACTGATAGGGAAATGCTCTAAAAGATGCTGGGAGAAATGAAGAGGCTATTAGTTGCTACCAGGTTACCATAGAAGATTAAACTGCTGAATTTTGTCTTCAATAGTTTTACTTTTTTTTGGTTATAGTTACGTTGATGTGAGTCATGCCTTTTCTTGTTGCAGACATGCCTTGCTCTTCAGCCTTCTCACCCTCAGGCTTTGACAAACCTTGGGAATGTATATATGGAAAGGTGAGTTTTTGATGGTGTGCATTTCTTTTGGATTGTGCAAGAGTTTCATTTTGGAGTACTTGCAGGAACATGATGGACATAGCAGCTTCACTGTACATGGCAACACTGACAGTTACAACTGGATTATCTGCACCTTACAACAACTTGGCAATGATTTACAAACAGCAGGTACTTGTGATGCCAAACGCTCCTGATTTCGGCGAATACGTGTTTCATACACCTTTTTGTTTATATTGATGTTATACTTTTGTGAACTGTTTATACCATTTAACAACACAATGACAATTCTCTTCCTCGTTACTGAAAAAGGGAAACTGTAATCACGCCATTACATGTTTCAATGAAGTACTCCGCATTGATCCAATGGCTGCTGACTGTCTTGTCAATAGAGGCAACACATTTAAAGAAGCAGGCAGGATCACTGAAGCCATTCAAGACTATTTTCATGCTGTTACAATTAGACCAACTATGGCTGAAGCTCATGCAAATTTGGCGGCTGCTTACAAAGACACGTAATTGCATTTTCTACCACATTTATTTTCTGGTGAAGTGTGATTCTAGGGCATCAGTTCTGATGCTACATGTTTAACATGTTTCTATTATTTTCAGAGGCTTGCTGGAGGCATCAATTATCAGTTACAAGCAGGCCCTACAATTACGTCAAGATTTTCCTGAAGCTACTTGCAATCTCCTGCACACTCTACAGGTATAGACTCTTACCTTCTTTCCTTTATTATGTGCATTCTTTGATGATTCCTGTAGCGGTAAAACATTGAAGTAAATGGCATGCCAAAAAAAGTAACTCTTCAGTTTGTGTAGCAAGCAGATTATAATGTTTAAAATCATGTTATAATTACTATTATAGTGCCTGCACAATGGTGAAAAATGAATATACTATAAGATTCAAAATAAAATAAAAAAGCTAACAATTGTATGCATGATCACATGAGATTTTTTTTTTGCCAGGTCGGCTGAAGGAACCGGCCGACCAAATATCATTAAGTATACAAACTTGAGGTTACAACGACAGAAGGCTGTCGAACCGGTATTGAGGCAGAGCCTCAGCTCCAACAAGCAAAGAACAACAACAGCACCAAGGCTGGTCCGCTAATCGTTACATGCCGCGAAAACTCTTGCTGCCTTCCACACCATGATTTCTTCTTTGACGTCTTCCACCAGCTGCTCTGGTCTTCTCGACCTTTGTTAGAACACCCACTCATTGCTTTCCTTACAAGAGCTAGCATATCATCATGAAGATGCTGTCAAAGGTTGCCCTGTAGCCGGTCCGAAAATAGAGGCTTGCCTGCATCTACCAGTCTGCCAAACCGAGCCCATCAATTCCAGGGATAGGGAAGTCGACATTGATCCAGGCTTGCATCAATCTCCATACCCTGTTGGTGTAATCACAGTTTACAAGCAGATGCAAACAATCTCCAAACAACGGACAGGGGGCAGTTGTCGGTGTGAGGCCACCCTCTCTTCTCTAAATTGTCCGCTGTCAAACAACGGACCTTCACAGCCAGCCACATGAAAAAACGTATTCTAGAGGGGGACTCTTGTGTGCCAGATTAACTCCCCAAAGGGGCAGATGTCTCTTGCCATGAAGAAGAGATTATACGCCGAGGATACCGAGAACTGACCATCTGGAGTTAGCTTCCAACGGATGGTGTCAGCTTCATGATGGAGCTGTAGCACCTGAATCTCATCCCATAACTAAAAAAATTGAACCATGGCTTCATTTGACAGTGATCCCTGCAGATCCCGTACCCATCGGTGGTTCACCATGGCCTGTGCCACTGTCAGCTTTGATCGGCCTACATAAGTTGAAAGGATAGGCCACCTCCAAGCCAATTTGCTGTCCAGAACCTGGTGTCAGTGCCATTGCCCACACATAATTTGACTGTGGATTGAAAGATACTATCCACAACCGCTCCCAGTTGAAAACCTGCCATCGTCCACAGCATGTCTTTCTGCTCTAGATTCTTGGCATGCCACTTCAGACGATCACATCAGATCAAAGCTACCTAAATATATATATTCAAAGCATGCCAATTTTTGAAAAAAAAAAATCATGCAACAACTAATGTGTATGAATATACAACCACAAAAGATCCTCTAGTGTTGTGTGGGTGCGTCTGGGTGTAGAACACACCATCACCCCGAAATCCTCTAATTCCATCTATAAAAGTAAATATGTTCCTCGTTGAAACATTGTGCTGGGGAATATATGTAACTTGGTGAAATATAACTGGAACATGCAGTTTTCTTATAATCGCACCAGAATATGCGTAGTTTTGCAAATTTTTCTCTAGTTATTTTTAAAACATGGATGCTCATTCACATGAAACCTGAGTTTTTATGGAGATCAACATTTTTTTTCATTCACCTATTTGCAGTGTGTATGTGATTGGGATGATCGAGCAGAGAAATTCGTGGAGGTGGAGGGAATCATCAGGCAGCAAATAAAGGCACGAGCTTTTATTTCCATTACTGTTTACCTGAATTACCTAAGGAATACTTTTCTTGATATGTATTGCTCTTATTTTCATTTTGTTCCAGATGTCCTCTCTCCCAAGTGTACAACCATTCCATGCTATAGCATATCCAATTGATTCAACTCTTGCACTGGAAATCAGGTGAGGCTTCTCTTGGTAACCTATACTGATCACTGTAACCTTTATAAGGTATGTTTTGATGATAATCATGCTACATAGACCATATGTTACAACTTTTCCCCTTTTCAGTCGAACATATGCAGCTCATTACTCTTTGGTTGCATCACGATTTGGGCTTCCTACATTCACACACTCCTATCCTGTTCCAATCAGCAATGATGGCAGAACTTCAAGACTTAGAATAGGGTATGATATCTACTTTGCTACATATTGTGCTTGATTGTTGCTTCCTGATGAAATCAATTTTTCAACTTGGTCTTAGGTATGTGAGTAGTGATTTTGGCAATCATCCCCTGTCTCATCTGATGGGTTCTATATTTGGAATGCACAATCAAGACACTATCGAGGTTAGCCTATACACACCGAGAGTATGTATTTTGAGGGAATGGTTATTTATAAATATGGTTGCAGGTTTTCTGTTATGCCCTGAGCCAAGATGATGGTACAGAATGGAGGCAGCGTATTCGATCTGAAGCTGAGCACTTCATTGATGTGTCATCAATGTCATCTGATGTGATTGCTAAAGTTATCAATGAGGATAAGATACAAATTCTTATTAATCTTAATGGCTATACTAAGGTATGGACTTACTAAGGCTTCCCATCACAATTCTATTCATTTTCTGCTCATCATGGCACTTTTGCAAACCCCCACTTGGCTTCTTTTTTTTTTTTTTGTTCATTCTATTTTAATCAGTATTTTACAGCAGCAGATTTAGCAATATCCTCTCTGTTGTTATAAAATCACCTGCTTATTTTGGGGATTGTAAAAGCCATAATGTATTACAGCGGGAAGCTACCAACCAGGATCCAAATCCTGGCCTTGCACCAAAAAGGTCACTCGATGGTTCCCTAAAAACATGGATTAAGAATTGACCTACAGAGGGTGGGCCCTCGTGTATGGGGCAGTGGCCTCAAAGCACGGGTTAAGACCCAACCCATAGGGGGCTACTCCCCATTTTTGGGAGGACCGGCTTTCGTGACCTTTCTCGGCCCTGGTTTTAGATGCTTCTTCTTAGTTGCAATACCTTGTGGCCTCAGGGGAGATCTTTCCCCTTGGGGCTGAGTTTTTTTAGGTGATAGATGACTGCTTTATCCTAGTGTGGTTTATTAATCCTACTTTTAGTTTTTCTATGGAACTTTATCACTTTTAGGGAAGTTTAAATTATAAAATATTGGGCATGGCAATATGTTCAGAAATGTAGCTGTTATTTTGGTGTGCCACTATTGCACTGTAATATTTTCTTTATGCATGCTAAATGTGTGCGATATATTTAAATGCCACCGTATAGTTTTCAAATCATGTGTTGTCTCAAGTGGGAGATTAACTTTTAATGTTCTTGGAATTTTTTTCTTATCGTAAAATTGCTTCTTGTTTCAGGGTGCACGGAATGAAATATTCGCTTTACAACCAGCCCCAATCCAGGTTTCTTACATGGGATTTCCTGGAACCACTGGTGCAGATTACATTGATTATTTGGTTACTGATGAGGTGAAATATTGAAATTTTTAGCCATTTATTGTTTCAACAAATTGTTGCTCTGCCTATAAATTGATTGGCCATTTGTTGTTGTTTCAGTTTGTTTCTCCACTGAAATTTTCACATATATACTCAGAAAAGCTTGTCCATCTTCCCCACTGTTACTTTGTGAATGACTATAAGCAGGTATGTTAAAAACATGGTACCAGAGATGTTTGCAAAAGATATATTCAGCTTTTTAACATTAGGCTCACCTCTGTTTTTCAACCTTCAGTTTGATAGTCTTTTTCAACTTTCAGTTTAATAGTCTTATCATCCTATGACTTTCTCATTGACATGTGAGGTCTTTGGGCCAACCTATTCTGATGTTGATGGGTTCTTTTTTTTGGATGGGTGTGCATTAATATGGGGACATAATCGCTCATCTGATTAGTTTAGTTAAAAAATAACCAGAGATAAAAAAACATAAGGTTCAGGACTGAGTCCTTTGGACTTTTTGTATAATACTATTATTGAGAAATTCTTTATTCCTGCAAAATTCATGTGAAATTCCTACATTCTTAACAGGCCAAAGATTGAATAAGGTTGTTCTTTTATGAGTTTAATAATCAACTTTAAATTGATTTGTAAAATAGAAAAATCGAGATGTTCTTGGTCCTGTATGCCCACACAAGCGAGCTGACTATGGTCTGCCAGAGGACAAATTTATTTTTGCATGCTTCAATCAACTCTACAAGATGGACCCAGACATATTCAACACCTGGTAAATTCTTTCTATATATGCGTTTGTTATGGTAAATTTATAATATGTGACCATACGTGTTCGTTGAAACAATACCTACCATGCATGCTTTGTTGGAAGTATTGATCTTTTTTCCTTTGCTTTTTGTCAACCCAGGTGCAATATTCTGAAGCGTGTACCAAATAGTGCATTGTGGCTATTGAGATTTCCAGCAGCTGGAGAGATGAGATTGCGCGCATGTAATGTCGTATTTTCCTATTCTGTCTCTATATCTCTCCCCACTTCTAACGTTGTAGCTTTGGCAGATGCAATCTCAAAGGGAGTAAGAGCAGATCAAATCATATTTACAGATGTTGCTGCAAAAAATGAGCACATCAGACGCAGTGCCCTAGCAGATCTATTTCTTGACACGTAACCTTACTTTCCATCCATTATTGCCCTTGACAGTTTTCTTATTTACCTGCCATGCTCTTATTTTCTCAATTATATTGAATGAGCAGCCCGTTGTGCAATGGCCACACCACTGGTACAGATATATTGTGGTCTGGTCTCCCAATGATCACTCTTCCACTAGAGAAAATGGCAACTAGGGTTGCAGGTTCACTGTGTCTAGCTACTGGAATTGGGGAAGAGATGGTAGTCAATAGGTTAGCCATCTCAGCCAATTGTGTTTTTTCCCTTATGGTTGAACTCTTCTTTTAATCAGCTTTGCTAATCCAGCCTGGAAGAATATGAAGAAAGGGCAGTCTCTCTAGCAGAAAATCCATTGAAACTCGAAGCTCTTACCAACAAGCTCAAGGCTGTTAGGATGACCTGTCCTTTGTTTGATACAGCTCGATGGGTAACTTTTCAGTCTTGAACTCCATGTCCATATCTGTTACAGGGTTAGCTTTTTCACTTCCGTAAACAAAAATGGCAGGTAAAGAATCTGGAGAGGGCATATTTACATATGTGGAACCTGCATTGCTCTGGTAGGCATCCTCAACATTTTAAGGTGCTAGAAGATGATGCACAATTTCCATTTTGAGAGATAAGAATCAGCGGGTCGTGTGGTTGTGTAAATATTACGAGGTAAGTTTATTAAGATGAGTTAACTAGGCAGATCTCTTGCTGTTTCATGTGGCTTCTACCACACAGCTAACATGAGTTACACCCTGCAGAGAGAGAGGTAACATAAGCCTTTTCACCTTCTTAACGCACAAAAACTGAGAAAGAGTTGTCCGCGTCCAAATCTTGGGGGAGAAACTAGTAGAAATCTTGGGGGGAGAAACTATACTTGTAGGACTTTCTATAGAAAACTGTTGCGTCAAGTGTTAAGACTCCCTAGGGGATCATATTTCTTCCAGTTCTTGTCACCCCGTTCTGAGTTTTGCAGAGTATTCTTTTCATAGTGAACATTAGACAAGTAAATCAGAGGGTTGATTCTTTCTTATCAATATTAGGAGTGGATTGTTGGACATTTCTTGAATTGATCGACAGTCAAAAAAAGGCATGCAAAATAGATATATACTTTTTTTTTCTTCTGCAACATGTATGCGCGATCAGGTTGTTGGTCTGGTCTGTCATCGTGATAAGTGGACCTGAAGATTGGTGGCAGTTCAGGTCGTGGATGGTTTGTTGCTTTCTTCCTTACAAGTACTAATTACATTTGGAGATCTATGCAGATTTCATGCGCAAGCTGGAACGCTATGCCTGGGCGCACCTTACTGCAGGAATTGCTGTGACTGAACTTTTGATGATGTCCCGTGGCTCTGCTGCATCCGGCCTTGAAACTTGGTTCTCTTGTAGGCTTAACTGTTTTTGCAGGTTGTCGTTCTCTTCTCTGAAATTGTTGGTCTCGACAGTTTCAAACTTCAGTACCCGCCCTGTCCGGTGTTCATCATTCACGGATAAGTTGGAAGGCACGGGTAAGATATACTGGCACGGTCCATGGAAACGTTGAACAGTGCACAAGGCTACTGCTGTTTGAGCTCCACCCATTCCGCCAGGATCTCCTGAAATGTGTTTCAGGGGGAAAATGAACCGGACAGAGTGGCACCATGCAGTCATTTAGCACCTGCCAGTGCGATGACTTCACTACCAGAAGTGCCCAAGTAGCTAATCTTAAGGTAATCTGTTTCTGGTGCTCGGATAATCGGACACACCAGACCATAAGCCAGGTAAATACCATCGAATCACATCGTTAACGGCGGCGGCTACAGAACCATACGCGCAGTTTGGTGAGTTTGGTGTGGTTGATGACGTGGCTGGTCCGATGATTGGTCCAAAATGCCAGCATATACCGTCAATGATGATATACCGCCAAAATCAGGCAGGAAACGAGCGATCGATTCTTTGCCCGCTTCATTACTCTCTTCCCAAGGTATGCATCCGTCAATGATGATATACCGCCAAGTCTGCAAAACTGAGGGCAATTGTTTCATCGTCGCGGTTATTAACCTTAGCTATGGGCGAATTACGGATTAGTGGGATTCGATAAAATCATAAGCAATGAATTTTCAGACGATAATAGAGCGGCTACGGTGATTTGCTAATGTCAAATTTGAGTCTTAATTAGCTCTTTTAGAACACCCAAAGTTTTTTCCACAAAAATCCTTCAACATTTATCTGGTACCATTCCAGGAGGAGCCTTTTGGTTAGAGTGGCTTCATCGACCTTAGCTCACGCTAGGGTTTAGCTGACGACACGATCAGTTTGTACTGAACTGGATGCACTTGATAGTGGTAATGGATGTGTGGTTTTAATTTTAAGGTCCCGTGTTTAATTCATAACATATTTACATTTTTTTCTTAAAAAATGTTCACAAGTTTTTCTTTAAAAAGTTTGGAGGGACATATCTTCCTCCGAATTTCTCTTTTTTAGTTTGTACAGAGCTATAGGTGTCATTGAGGAACAGGATTTACAGATGCTACAGAAAGAGAGAAAACTGAGAAGCATAAGCTACCATCTTACACAAGTTGGACTCTGCAGCAAGCAAAATTTACGCCAAACATGGTAGATGCAGTCATGCTGTATGCATCTTACATCAGTATCATATCTAATTAGACATTAGATCACCGCAAAGATGATGACGCACACCCATCTTCCATCTCCATCAAAAGACATGCATCCATGGATAACCAGCCGATTCAGTATCCTGGCAGCTCCGCCGCCGGCACGAAGGAGACCATCTCGCGGGACGGCACCCAGGCCTTGACGACGACGACGGCGTCGAACACCAGCTCGTCGTCGGCCTCCTGGGCAGCGATGCGGAGGTAGTACTTGATCCCGGAGACCACCTGCGTCTGCGCCGCCACGACCCTGGAGAAGACCAGCCCGCGGCCGCGGGTGGCCGACCCCCCTCGCCGGTTGTGTTCCACGACGCAGAAGAGCCCGAGCTCCTGCACCTCCCTGTTCCCCTCCACGTCCTCCACGTCCGTCCTCCCGCCGACCTTCCTCCCGCGGCCGCCGCCCGCCGGCCACTGCCCGTCGTCGTCGTCGGCGGCGGCGGCGGCGAGGCGCGCGGACGAGAGCGGCGCGAGGAGTAGAAGCACCAGCACGAGCGGGGCGACGGCGTAATACAGCTTGGAGGCCATAGTTTTGCACTTTCGCTTGCTAGCTAATTATATGTTTGGATTTCGCAGTTTTGCACAGATGTACAGAGGCGAGAGATGATATAGGTAGGGTGGTGTGTACTGCAGTGCAGGTGTTCGCGTGACCACGTAGCGACGCGCGCGTGTGTGCATGCGGCGCCACGGCGCGGCATCACGTGGACCCTGCAGCTGCTCCGCGCAACAGCAAGCTCGGCCTTTGTCCGGCGTTGCGTGACGAGGGGCGGGCGAAGCTAGCGTTTGTGGACTAGAAAAAAGGATGGAGTTTGTTCCATCTTTTTGTATGCATGTTGCATGGATATGAAAAGTAGCAAAGGGGTGATCATTGCCGTGTACTCGCACTGGAAACGGAAGAAAAAGAAAAAGAGAAAGGAAACGCGATGCTTTTATACAGTACTGTTTCACCAAAACCTGGCTGGCTGCCGCATGTTGAGATTTATTAGCTTGGGGTGGTATTGGGGTATTTGCCGTGCAAGATACTGTCAGCCGTATTTCTGGAAGAAATAGCTCAAGTGGTGTCTATAATTTTGCATGTTAGGTACGAGGGTTGCAAACGTAGAGACCAAAATCCTCGTGGGGCGCAGTAGGGATGAAAGCCACTGTGAATGGTCTTATGTGCCTGGTTTGTGCATGGGACCACCAGACAAGACTATGCTTAGCGAAACACAACTTAGCTTAGTTTATCGCAACTTCTTAATCTCTTAGTCTTAGCTTAGAAGCTTTGCTTGGTTTAAACCAGTTTCTTATGTAATGGGGTATGCCCTTCTGTTCACCGGTGATTGCCTCGGTGTATCACAGTTGCGCTAGTTATTTTTTTCTAATATATTAACGTGCAAAGGTTTTTTTCATCGCGAAAAGACAAGGTTCTGGTTCTCAGTTAGTAAGAAACAAGGTCGTTTTTTAATTTAATTTCGTACAAGGTCGTTTTTTAATTTAATTTCGTGACAGCCATTCCGAGGAGAAAAAAATAAAAAAAAACTAGAAAATCGGTAGCACTAGGGCTTTTATTAATTGATGATTTCGTTCGTTCAAGCTAGTCACTACACGCGATCACCTCTCAGCATTATTTAAGCAACGTGAGCTCCTGAGCCTGATTGGCGATCGAGTGGGAAAAAAATAAACATAAGCACATGCAAATTAAACGAAGAAGATGTAGAACAAGTATAGTACTTTATTGCCAAACTCTCCCTTCTCTCTACACAAAAAGCCTTCGAACATCTATTGCCGCAACACGCACACGTACACTTACTTTGTTCACTCTCTACTGAATACGAGTACCCCGTTCAGTGCACAACTGCACCTGAAATTTGGTACATTTTTTATTCTTACACCAGCTCAGCTGTGTCCTGTGTGACCTTGCCTCTCTCTGCCTGCGTGCTACGACTCGTTCGGCGAGTCCGCGGCCGGGGCGAACGTGAGCAGCGTGCGCGACTCGAGCCAGGGCTTGACCACCACGACGGCGTCGAACACGCGGGGCTCGCCGCCGTTCTGACCCGCGGCGCCCTCCTCGGCGGCGGCGACGCGGATGTAGTACTTGAGCCCGGACACCACCTGGCGCTGCGCGGCGACCACCCTGCCGAACTCCAGCCGGACGTCGCCGCAGTCCCGGCTGCGGCGCCGGCGGTTGTGCTCCTCGACGGAGAAGCGCCCCAGCTCCTGCACCTCCCTGTCCCCCTCCACGTCCCTCACCTCCGTCCTTCCCCCCACCCTCCTCCCCGCGCCGCCGCCCCGCAACTCCCGTATGCCCCCGCTGCCGCCGCCGCCGGATCGCGCGCCAGACGCCGCGGACGCCACCGTGACCAAGACGATCAGCAGCAGCACAGAGGCCACACCGACCGGACAACGAGCCACCATTGACACGCAACCAATGTGCACGATGTTTTTGTCTGCGACGATGTTTTTTGTTGTGTTTGTGAGAAGTGAGCGAGAACGATGGATGCGGGAGCCCGTGGTACGGTGGCGCGGGGATTTATACGGGGGAATCGGAACGGAAAGGACTCGCGGACTCGCGGGTTGGTGTTTGGAAGGACGCGCGCGCGCGCGCGGCGCGCGTACCGAGAGGAGGCAGGCGCGCGGGCGGGGCGCGATCATGGATAGGGACGAGGTGGTGTGAGGACACGTCGAGGGGGGGGGGGGGGGGGGGGGGGGGGGTGGCGCACGCGCGGTGCCGCGTAGACGGGTGCGCGCATGGGCGTGGGCGTTGGCGGAATTGGCAAAAGCTTACGTGACGTCAGGGTTGGGAAGCTAGCTAAACTTGGGTGGTTGTCGCGGCGCTGGCGTGAGAGTGGCTAGGGAGTGTGGGTTCATGGCCCCCAGCTCACCTGGATATTGTTGTAACTTGTGTCGCTGCTGTCTGTGTGCTGGGTGGGTGGATATGTGCGGCGACGGTACACCGTAATGGCCGTACACAGCATAGCACCGAAACGAACGCAATGATTTTTCGCGAACGCAGCAGCACCGAAGCGGCACACGTACGTTATGCTTATCTTGGTGACGCATGCAGTAGTCATATACTCCATTTAGCAGATAAAAGCTTAACAATCGAATTTCTAGGCGATAATGAATAGGATTTCTCCAGTGGCAGGGTTTTCGCGATCGATGATCGATCGATCGAACGCGTGGCGTGCGTGACCGCGGCTTCGCTAATTGCTAGTCCTCCGGTGCGGGCTGCAGGGCTACAACACAAGTCCAGGCCTGCACCTGCGTTCGAGGCATCTCTGTTAACCGGCCTGCGCGCCGGGTATCCCTGTGGGCTCTGGTCGTGCGATGGGCCGTTCGTCCACGAGAGGCTGCGCCGCGTGCTCCCTCCGGGCCCATCTAGCCGCGTCACCTGCAAGGCTGCAACTTCCAGGAAGTTGGGTGATTGCTCCTGCCCATGTTCTTTTTTTCGAAAAATGCTCCTGAACCATAACTCGTTCAAACGGAATGATACCTCACAAATATCGTATGATACCTAGTAGGTATCGATTGATACCTCATTTAAACAGGATGATACCTCGCAAATATCGTATGATATCTAGTAGGTATCGATTGATACCCTATTTGGACATTTGGACAGGATGAGGTGTCATCCCGTCTGAATGGGATGCTGTCATGCAGCATTTCTTTTTTCTAAAGAAAAACTCCTCTGACAATGTTTTTTTAAGTCCAATTGTTTCGTTTATGCTTATACCTAGAATCCAAAATTAAAATTTAAAATTTTAATTTTGGAGTTGATTTTATGGTTTTCTTATACATTGCTTTATAACATTTACTTTTAAATTGGACGCGTATATAAATGTTTTATTTACAAATTTAAATTGTTAGTAAGCGGATCGAATAAGCATAAACGAACAGCCCCATCGTTCAAACATCATATTTGCAAACGAAAAGTAGTTTGTTAATAAAACTTTTATATACGTGTTCCTAACGATTTAAAAGTAAATGCTAAAAAATAAACTTCGATGAAAAGATTTTAAAATCAGCTTCAAATTTAAGATTGAAAATTTAAATTTTTTTCTGATAAGTATAAGTGAAAAGATGAGGCTAGAAATGATTAAATTGTAGTACTAGCTAGCTCGTCTGATTTGCGATGCTACGGCTGTGTTTAGATCCAAGCTTCCAACTTTTTCTATCACATCAATTTGTCATATACACACAACTTTTCAGTCACATCGTATCAATTTCAACCCAAACTTTCAACTTTAGAAGGCCTACATGCTACTAGGACTAGGCTAACCTAGTACTAGTGGTAGTGGCAGTGGGTTTATTGTCCGATCGAGCTGATCGATCAGTTACCATCTTTAGGAGTAAAAATGATAGGCTGACTAGTTTTAACCCGCACTAACCCGACAACAAAATGCACACTAAACAAACGCATAATTGCACGGCAACATAATTAAAAAAAGCATGCCTATATATTGACCTGCTATATATATTATCAACTCTCTTTGGAGGATCACCCTGGAACGAATAATGATGAAAAATAGTGGGAGTGGCAAATATCTCTCTCAACTTTCTTCGGCAAAAAAATAATGAAAGGTTCATCGTCTATCAAGTCAATACACTACTAAACGGAGAAATGCACACACCACGTTATCCAGATGATGTTCACTTTACACTTGTGGCACTACGACCGGTTGATCACTACTGTATGTGGTCTTCATCTACTTGATAGGTAGAGTGCATATCTGAACGAATCAGAAAAGGACCAAACAAGTCTAGGAGCAGATGTATCAATGTGATCTTCCTGATCGTTTGTGTCCCCACTTTAACACCCAGTCCTTACTTTAGGGTGTATTATTGAACTTGATTTAGCTTTATTTTTCGCCAGACCTGATTAGAGGAATGACAGGTATGTGCTGATCATTAGGCCGGAATTAACAAGGACATCAATCATAATAAGTTGTTTATATTGTGGCTAGAAAAAAAAATGTTTATTGCATCTAGTTTGTTATGCGCATGATATGATAATAATACACAGGATCAAACTTCACTCCTGATCTTGCTGCCTTCACTACCCATGGCGCCACGCATGATGTTGAAGTCACTCAGTTTCGTGTATATTGGTTCAAGAGAAAAAAACTAGATGCAATAATGTGCTTCATTTATGAAATATAAAATCGTCACAAACGTCCGCACCTAATTAATTTTGATATCCTTGGATCACGGAATTTTTCTCATATCCTGTAGAAAATGAAAAAAAGACTGATATGTCGTTCTTTCCAAACTGGATAGAATTATATAATATAATCACATCATTTCTGAGTATATTGTCGTAAATAAATAAGATTGATGGTACTGCAATACGAAACGTAGTAATCCTTTATATCAAATATTTGGTAGTATCGGCATATAACAGGATACAAATCTTATGATACGTAAAATGACATAATGGCAACTTAGATATCTATCATGCATGATATTATTATGAGAAGTTGTATTTTGGACCAGTTATTTTTATCCTAGTCTCACCATGGATCATCAATATTTTTACGTTGGATTAGGTTTAGATACCAGATTTTGCACTTTAGGCCAGTAACCCATGTATCAGCAAACACTTCCAGACGAGGGCCTTGTCCAACAGGCCTATTCAGCAGGCAAGGGCTGTGGCTGCAACTGCCTTTGTTGCTTGCAGAACTGTTTTGGTTGGTTGCGATATGCCGTAGCCCTGACAACCAAATATGTCAATGTGTAATATATGTAACCAAGTTGACCTAACATGTAATTCACTCGTTGTTTTTGTTTTTCAAGATATGTTTTTACACGGTAGACACACGCGCATATCAGTATACACGTCACATTAGTCATCACACTCATGTACCCATGAATGTATCCTCTAACAAACTAACACATATTACTTTCTCTATATCTAAATATAAAAGATTTTGGTTAGTACAACGAATCTGGATATAAAGCTATATTACATCCAACTAAAATCCCTTATATTTAAGAACGGGGGGAGTAAAAGAGACTGAAACCAACAACATATTTCTAATCTCAGTGGAAATATCTCACTGAGTTTCTGTTGAAGGGACCGTCATTTGACGGCTGGTTTAACTTGGATTAGCAATTTCGACGTGGATTAGCACGGAGACGTCCACGATGATTCGATTGATTTCGACGTGGATTAGCACGGACACGTCCACGATGATCTCGATTCTCGACAGCGAGACAAAAGAAAAAACGGTGGTAATCCTAATCCCGGGACGATTTGACGTCCAAGACCGGTGTGTCTGAGAGTGTGATTAGTTTCTTAAAAAAAGTTGGTAGTATGAAAAAAGTTAAAAGTTTAAGAGAAAATTAAAAATTTATATGTGTAGTAAAGTTTTTATATGATATAATGTAATGAAAAGTTAGGAATAATGGGAAACTAAACACGGCCTCGATCTACTATCTGCAAGCTGCATGAACAGCGTGGACAGAGCTCCTGCGTGCCGCTGGATAAAGGCCACCGCATCATTGCGCTGTCACCGGTGAAGAATCGCATGCGGCCGGTCTCGTAAAAAATGTCCTACTACGAGTAGAGGTGAAAACAATACGGAAACGGACGAAAACGATATATTCTTTTTAAAATCAGAATCGGAATCAGAAACCCTGGATACGAAAACGGAATCGAATATTATCGAAACCGAAAACGGAGCGAAAACGAACCGGTGCAAATACGGTAACGAAAATTTATCGAAATAAAAAAACCCTCAAACTGATTAATCCAATTCTCAAATCTCAACGGTCAACGATTCATCATAAAACACAATCATATAAGTCCAATTATTAAGTATTAATAGTACATCATAAAACACAATCTATGAAATAAATTATCTATATTTAAAAGAGTAATGATGTTGGTAAATCCTAATGAAGGAAAAAAATATTCTTATGTAATTTTAGATTTGCATAACAAATATTTTAAAGAAAATAACAACAAAACACCATGGTATTCTCTATTAAGTGCTTAAAAGAAAAACCTAGGGTATTTCAGTTTTAAAATTTCTGGAAATTCCGAAAAAAAATTCCGGAAATTCCGAAAAAATTTCCGGAAAGTTTCCGACCGATTCCGAGTTCCGACGGAAACTGCCCTTATCATTTTCGATTCCGTTTCCGAGAAAATATTTCCGAATTCGTTTCCGAAAAATTCCGACTGACAGATTCCGTTTTCGAAAATAGATCCGGAATCCAAAAAGTTTTCGTACCGTTTTCAGCCCTAACTAGAGTCGTACGTGTGCCGCGCCGCGTGGGGTTAAATGGGCTTTTCGTGACCGCGCGGGGCCAGGGGAGGGGCACACAGTTGCTTACTAGTACTATCACTTAACAGTGTTAATCTATGTTTAATTGTCGGGGGAATGATCTCTGCTATAATCTCTAGTTTTGTACCACCTCCATTTCAAAATATAATTATTTTTAGCTATGAATCTGAACTTTTGGGACGGAGGGAGTACTCTACTTAGGGTGTGTTCAGTGTCCCATGTTCAACCGGAAATAGAAAAAAATAGCGATTCATTAGTACGTGATTAATTAAGTATTAGTTATTTTTTAAAAAATAGATTAATTTGATTTTTTAAGTAACTTTCGTATAGAAACTTTTTATAAAAAATATACCGTTTAACTATTTAAAAACATGTGCGCGGAAAACGAGAAAAAGGATTTGGAAAACGCCTGCTTATAGAACCTGATTGTACGTGGGGAAATAGTTTATTTGGGAGTACAGAGACGGGATCACGTGATGGTGTAGTCTGTAATAAACACCGTCAAATCTCATGGGATTTGGTGGTGATTCCTTAATAGGAAGCTCGAGATTTCTTCGGCGACTCTAATATGATCGGTAATGATTCACAAAATCACAAGCACCGATGGTCGAAAGGGACGTTATGTATGTGTATTGTTCTTGCATATTTGTTGGGTTATTCCTGATCCACAAAGTCCAGCACCGAGCTGAGCAAAATCAATATTTAGGTGTAGGAAATCACATGCGCGTATACTATTAGCTCCAAACATTTGGTACAAGAAAAATGCCGAAGATCGAGAGGCGAAGAAGATGATGAGACCTACGTGCCACGTTGCGCCCGCTCGCGACTTGGCGTGCCATCGTTGTTTATTCTCTCTGGTTCTCCTTCACCGCACCGCGTATCGTCACCCACTTGGTTTGCTGATATCTTTGTATCGTGGTGGACTGCATGTTTCTTATAATGGACTTACGCCATTCACGCGACCAGGCCATAAAATTATCCCAGCATGCTACCAACGGTTCCTGTGTAACTATCAGCCTTGAATTTGACCCAAACTTCTGTCCAGATGCTAAAGAACCACGACGAACAATGCTCCTTCGTGATCTTGAAACGCACAGGTTCATTGTATCTAGACGACACGTACGTGGACGCTTTGGAGAACAGGCAAACCCCTTCCACCGCTTTGGAGTAGTTGTTGGCTCCAAAAGTGATCACATCGTATTATACTAAAAACTAGTGAATATAATAATAGGTTGTATATACTCTCTCTCTCCATCACAAAATAAATCAATCTCGTGCAGAACGTGATATATCTTAATACATCAAATATGGATATAGGTATGTACAGATTCGTTATTTCAGGATATGACACATATCTTGTAAGATGTTAGTTTATTCTGTAACAAAGAGAGTACATCCCTACACATTTCTCATAGCTAGCTTTGATTTTTCTAGTGTTCACTTAGATTCTACAATTGGCTGAGAGTAGCAGCTTGGATGCATGCAAGAGAAAAATGCACTAACACATCATTGGGAGCAGCGTATCACCCGACTGCAAATTAGTCGTCGAGCTGCTCTCTCTCTTCCATTAACTCTATAATTAGATACTAATTTAAAGTATTAAATATATACTACTTACAAAACCAATAATATAAATGAAAGCTAATTCGCGAGACAAATTTTTTAAATCTAATTAATTCATAATTAAAAATATTTACTATAGCATCACATAGGCTAATCATGGATTAGTTAGACTCAATAGATTCGTCTTGCGAATTAGTCTAAGATTATAGATGGGTTTTATTAATAGTCTACATTTAATATTTATAATTAGTGTCCAAATATCCAATGTGACAGGGACTTAAAAGTTTTAGTCTCATCTAAACTGGGTCTCATTACCCGAATTTACATGGGAAGGTTATTGCAAGTGGAGTAGTCTACACAACCCCACGCACATTGATCACGCGCAACCACACCCAACTGTGCCAAAGAAAACGATGGGACAGGGGCAGTTTCTGTGCTGCACGGAATGGGCGAGATGCCCTCCCCCTCCACGGCCGCATGCTCCCTCCGCAGCTCCGCTGGGCCGCGTCGTCCACTTGGGTTTGGGTATTTTGGCTTCCGCGAAGGGGTGTGTCCGTTTCTAGCAAAAACCAGAGGCGGGCGGGCGGGCGGGCGGGCGTTCCGCGACGCAAACCGGTGGCGCGCGGCGTAGTACGTGCCTTTACCTACCCGGCCTACGGTCGTTGCGTTTGCTGCGCCTGAGCGAGCGCGAGCGCGCGCGAGAGCGAGACTGCGTGCGAAACGGTGGGTCGATGCGGGGGGCGCGAGCGCAGCGTTGGCTCGACCAAACTGTACAGGAATATTAGGATCCCGCGCGGGATGGGAGTTGGGAGGTGGTGGCCCGGTCGCGACGGCAACGAGTAACCAACCTTGATAACGCTGGCCCCGCCTCGCTCCGATCCGGTACGTGTCCGGTGTCCTCGTGATCTCGCTCGCCCCCCCGTGTGCGCAGGGGCCTATGCATGTGTACCACCGCGACCACGCTGTTTACACGTACGCCCTGGCTGGTGGCCGTTTGACCCTGGATGTTTCCACCGCGACCTTTTCTCTTCGGAGTTTGATCCCATCTCCGCTCGAGATTTTACTCCTCCACAGCGTCGGTGAGTTGTCTCCACCGCAATACGGCAAAAGTAACTGTAACTCGTATGCCACCATTTACCTCCAACGCACAGCGCAACTCTGTTCCCTCAGCTGATAAGCGTACAGTAAATACTTGCCTCCTCTCTTTCTGGTGAGTGGTGATAAGTTCAGCTTCAGCTCAGGACCAGGGGGCAAGTAAAAAAGTTTCATTAAAGAAATGTCATGCCGTCAACAGTGTAGATACTCCTGGAAACAGTTGCGTACAGCTGAACCTGGTAGGGCCCCGATCGAGATCGAGACGGAGACGGGGCGAGAAGAGAGCGTCGAGATAGAGATTAGGAAGAGGCGATCACAGAAACGGATATGGATTATCGAGTCTAGTGGCGAGACCGAGACGATCGATCGAGCAATGGGCAGCATAGTCGCCATCCATCTCGTGCTCTCGTCCCTCCCACGGCGACCCCGCGGCCGCGCCAAGGGCCAAACACTGGGGCGCCCCCACCTGCTGCTGACTTGGCCCAATCGACGTCGCCCGAGCCAGGTTGGGGGGCCCGCGTGACAGTGCGGATAGGATAAAGCCTCGGGATGCCACGGCATATCCTCGCCACGCACGGCACGCACGCAGGCGGCAGCAACACACACACGCAATAGTGCAATATGCCAACACACCGCGGCGACCCGGTTTTTCGAGAAAGCTTTTTACTGTTTTTATACAGGTGAAAAAAGCGTCACGTTTGAAACGGGGGCTTAAGGTTAAAAATAAATAAAGTGATTTGGTTGCATAATCGTATATTCGTATAGTGCGTGTGGATTATAAGCTTGCTTTTCCACGCTATTTCCCTCCATTCCCTGGACGTTTCGTGGTCAAATGCTGTAGTAGAAAACAGCATATTACAGTGCGAACGCCAGCTCTCTCGTGTGAGTAGTATTCTACATGGTTGAAGATGGAAGACAAATTTTAAAAGATGCAAATAACTCGTCCATTGATTCGGAAACAACTTAAGCACGTGCTAACAGCTGCTAATTACTGTACACCTGTCACCTCTGGCAGCAGAAAATGCACTGTAACAACATTAACCCTGTCAGTATGGATGGACCTAGAAAGAAAACAGAGATAAACATTTATACATGTCAGCCATGGAGCCATCAACCAACACGCTCTATCTGCCTACCTCCCGTTTCATTTTAATTAACGTTTTAGACAATAACACGATTTACAAAATATATCTTTGATATTATTTTTCTATTATAATATATATAATAAAGAAATATATATTTACTTTTATTATAGTGTTTTGAAAGACAAATCTATATATGTTGTTCTTCTACTTTTTTGGAACTAAATATTTTTAAAGTTGCTGATGGTTAAAATTATAAAAGTTTGACCTTAACCTTGTCTAAAAGATCAATTAATATGAACCGGAGGGAGCACGTAGCAGCACCAAATTAGCTTTGATATGTAATTTTTTTGGCGCACTGCTTTTGCCTACAATCTCTCATCAGGAAAGCATATTCCATGGTTAACTTCCTCAAATTCGTTGCTCCTAACCTAAGCGCCCTCACTAATCACTAATGATCCAAAGGAATAAACCCTTCCTCTCTCTCGAGATCGCCTCGTCGCCAACCACCCTATAAAAACGAGTCACCCAGCTGTGCGCCTCCTCCTCCCCTCACCGCGAGCTCAGACACCTCAAATCCACGCACGCCGCCGGCGAGAATGGCCGTCTACATCCGCCTCGACGACGCCGTCCGCGCGCGGCTCCGCGGGGACGCCGGGTCGTCGGCGAGCAGCGGCAGCGAGCACGAGGCCTCCGCGTGCCTGTCCGGGCTCGTGCAGGCGTTTCTTGAGACGGAGGGCGCCGCGGCGGGAGAGGACGGCGCCGTGCCGGCGAGCAAGGGCGGCGAAGGGTATGACTCCGATGATGGCGACGGTCCGGAACGCGCGGCGGCGGCGGCGGAGTCCGTGAGGGAGCTGCTCGACCCGCCGGTGGAGGAGGACCCGTTCCGGGTCAGGCTGGCTGCTGCCGTGGCGGCCGCGATGGAGGCGGAGCCGGCGCTGAGGAGGTACGGGGCGGCGTTCCGGCGCGCCGTGGCGCGGCGGCTGCGGGCCGCCGGGTACGACGCCGGCGTGTGCAAGTCGCGGTGGGAGGCTTCCGGTGGCATCACGGCCGGGACGTACGAGTACGTCGACGTGGTCGCGCCGGCGGCGAGGGGGCAGAAGAGCAGGTACATTGTGGACGCGGACTTCCGGGCGGGGCTGGAGGTCGCGCGCGCGACGGCGGAGTACGCCGTCGTCGTGGCCGCCGTGCCGGCGTCGGTGGTGGTGGCGCGGGAGGAGGCCGTCGGGCGCGCCGTGCGCGTCGCGGCCGACGCGGCGCGGCGGTCGCTCCGTTCGCACGGCCTGCACGTCCCGCCGTGGCGCAAGACCCGGTACATGCTCGCCAAGTGGCTCGGCCCCTACAAGAGGTCGACGGCGACCTCGCCGTCGGCCGCCGGAGCAATGCCGATGCCCGCCGCCGCCGCCGGGATGGACGTCAAGTGCCGCGCCGTCGGGTTCTTCACGCCGCCGCCGGCTGCTCCGGCGGCGAGGATCAAGTAGACTCGGCGATGAAACATCATAATCAAGGCATTAATTAACGGTGTTTGTAGATGTAGAGATTAATTAGAGCGAGAGTTCCTTTCAACTTTGAGTTGCTCTCGAATTTGTTTTGTACAGATATTTTTGGTCGAGATTAATTATTAAGGAGCAAATTGTTCTTGCAAAAGGTGATGATATATTATTGTGTAGCATACTTGAACTTGATCTTTAGCTAGGGAAAAGATTATAATATGAAGATCTTGCAGGAAAAGAAAGCAAGAAACGATGTACGCGGCGGGTGGGTGTGGTTGAATTAGCGTGGATTGAATGGTGCCACGGATGTTTATGCTTTACTAATGGCGCTTGTCGGCGACGATATGTTTAACAATAATAATACAATCAGCCCAATCATCCTCTCTCGTTGCTGTGATCTGCGTACGTTATTTTTTTTCTCTCTTCAAGATTCAGCATCGTGGATTGTCGATCATATGATACGCATACTTGCTCCCCCTTGATCACCTAGCCACGAAATACTCTTTAAATCCTGAGTAACGAGTTGCTTGAAATTTAACCGAAAATTCCATTTCAAACAAACAAGAATAATCCACTATACCATTTGAAGTTTTTTAATTTTAAAGCGGATAAGGAAAAGGGCGATCAGAGGAGAAAAAGAATTTGTCAGTGGTCCAGGACCATCAGATTATTACGGATAATAAATAATAGCGTGGGGCCCACTTGCAAGGAGACCTGTCACTCGAGGCTGCGGTGGGCCCGCCGCGTCCTGGACCAGATATCCACGTGGCAACGAGGCGGGCTTGAGCTTCTTGGTGAAACCACCAAACGCCGCCACGGCTAGCGAAAGGGACCTTGTACTCGGCGTGTCGCCCAGTACACACGTGGACTCATGTACCGTTGCTATCTCTACTCCCTCCCTACTACTCCTACTAGATGCATCTTCCAGCTTTGCTTGTGATTTTGCTCCAAACTTTGCAAATTCTGGCCAGGTAAATGTGGTGTCGTACTGTCGTTTCAAGCCACATGCGTTCAGATCGAGAGAGATGTGTTTTTCCTTTTTTAAAAAAAAATGAGAAAATTGAGAGAGATTTGGTATGGGACTATGAGCCGGCCACGGACCACCTGGTCTGATTCTGATATACTGCGATTACAAGCACTCATGCTGGGCACAGCTTGCCTGAGTTGTATACAGTATACCCACGGAGATATCTCTCTTCTCTACCACAAAACTAGGGAGATTTAATTAAGTGCAACACAAATATAAAGGCACGTGTACAACGATAAAAGGGTTGATGTGGCTAGCTAGATGTGACAGCATTGGGAGAGCAAGCTGGGATTAAAGATAGGGAAAATACATGCGAAATCTCAGTGTTCAGAGATGAGAAAGCAAGAAGAAAGAGAGCTTATTGGGGGAATAATCAAATGGATATTTGTTTTTCAGCTAGTGGATTTGTTGGATTAGGATTAAGCATTTTTTTTCAGACTTGGATGTGAATCCGCGTTGAAGTTTTATTTTTTTTTCGTTTTCTTTCTTTAATTTATCCTTTGATCTCTCCGGCTTATACAATTTACATGCAGCACACTACTTGATTTGATACAATTGTTTGAATTAGTCTGTGATATAAATCCATGGGTTTGCACCAATAACATACTACTCCATAATGCTGTAATATACTACTAGTAGTACTACCTCCGTCCCAAAATAAGTGTAGTACTACCTCCGTCCCAAAATAAGTGTAGCCGTGAATATCTGTACCCAACATTTGACCGTCCGTCTTATTTGAAAAATTTATGAAAAATTTAAAAATATTTAGTCACACATAAAATATTATTCATGTTTTATCATCTAATAGCAATAAAAATACTAATCACAAAAAAATTTCAAATAAGACGAACGGTCAAACGTTGAACGTGAATAGTGCAAAACTGCACTTATTTTGGGACGGAGGGAGCAGTAGTTTTCGCATTCTGCTAGTATTTTTGAAGCACGTGTGTTTATTTGCTTCTATTGACTTTTCTCGTCGCACGTTTCAATTCATTGTCAGAATGGAAAGGCCGAGGTACAGACATAGTACATTCACAAGAAGTGGTCCAACATTAAAAGAAATTAGTAGAACCTAGATAATTAACACACAGTTCACATGGTCACTCAAAAGAAGAGCAAGGAGCACCAGTGATTGGTACCATTGCACAAACTAAAGTTTAGTCTTTCTCACCCAAACACTCCCTAGGGACTTATTTTTTGGTGAGAGGGAGTCCCTCTCACCCAAACACCCCTAAGTCCAAACAAGGATCAAATATATGAGAGTTGTTTCATACTTTTTATATACCAATGTCTGGACCAGTAATCTTTAGGACAAATCTTGAGAAGCAGATAATATACAGCCAAAGGCAATGTGGCATATTCCAAGCATATATGATTAACCTAATAGATTAGATCAAAAGCTTAGATAACTACTTAGATATAACTATATTATCTTCCTCCTGGATCAATTGACGTTACTGACTCGGGAAGGGTCACAAGAGAATAGTTTAAGCTCTTCTAAGTCTTGATGGGAATATAATTTGGTTGGAGCGAATTGAAACTTTATTCTCAGAGCAGTGAGAGAGCAACCAGATTGCTTCCCTTTCAAAAAGATAACTCATGAGGAACTACATTAATATTCTCTACTTTACAGTTCTTGAACAACTGAACCTGTCATCTTTTCTCTAGGTTAATTACTCTCTGAAAGACTAGTACATTAGTGCATTACCCTATTATTTGCTTTAACCTCTCTTGAGTAATAAGGCATAGCGTTTGATGCTAACTATTCCAGGTAATCAGACTTATAGGATAGGTTATTTCCATCAGACTTGTTTTTCGAGGACAGTTTCACTTTTCGAAGAGTGGCTTTCAGTTTTCTGCACAGTTCATACAAAGTCCTATATGCACCAGCTTCTTGTAAGTAAAATTATGGCAATTAAAAAGGAAAGTTTCTGTAACTAAAAACATAGGATTACAATGCACGAACCCTAACCTTTTATGTCTTGAGGGAGAACAGCCAGTGTAGTAGCCAAGTAGTTCTGTGATTACCACGCAAGTATTCAAGCTTTCAGAGTTTAAAATACTTCCATCAAGAAAAGCTAATCCTGCCTGCAGAACGTTGCAGTACAGAGTTTACATCATGAGCCAGCGGTCTCAAATCCTATACTGCTATTACAATTCAAATACTGAAAGCTTATCCTTTGCTAATCGACAACAAAAATTCAGTCAAAAAAAAGTAAAGAACTGAAGAGGCACCCAACTTCATCCACTGTAAATAGAAACCAAAAGGATTGCATATTTTATGGACCTTGGGAAGATATTATGAATGTGTCACTAACAACTAATCTTTAACTTATCCCCCTGAGACATGACCACATGAATAAATATATATACTCACAAGTACCATTGTAGAATAGAAGAAAAGGGAGGCAAGCAAGAATGGCTCACATTCTGCTATAGGCTAGGCATAGTAGGAGGATTCACGGCGTAGGAGGTATTGTGGCTTCATGGTGAATGCAACTGTTGCAGCAGGATGAGCCAATCTGATCCAAGCAACAAAAACATGTAAGATATATCGATGAAATGTAGGTAAAATTTTATTGGCCAGCTTAAAGCGTAGTGGAAAAATGCGACTTCCTAGGTTCAATTTCCATGAAATAGAATACATGGAATCATTGACATATATGCACATCAAGATATATCGATGTACATTATAATACAAACAGTGAACATCTAACAAGTAACAATATATATCGATGTACATTATAATACAAACAGTGAACACCTAACAAGTAACAATATGCATCCATGTTTTGCTTAATGAACATGCTTCAAGAGTTTCGCTACCCCGTAATGCCATCAAGTCCAATCTATTCTGCCAAAACGGCTACAGCGAAAAATGTATGTACAAAAAAAAAACAATATGATGATGCTTTACCATAATTTTAGGTTACGGTAACTTGGTAAGGATTAACGAATACACGAAGAGTCGAAATAGTAGTGGAAAGTTCGCATAGGGGACCTGGAGAAGACGTAGAGCAGGTTCCCCGTCGAGGCGGGGCAAAGGTGGCCGCCGCCGCGGCCGTCTCCTCGCAGTCCCAGCACGGCGCCTGCAGATCTACCTATGTCGCATTGAGTTACCCCCCTCCGACGATGGCTTCCCGGACGCGGGCGAGCGGGACGGCGAGGCACGGGGGCAACTGGGCAAGGGATTGGCCATGGGCCATGGCGGATGCGGGGAGTAGGAAGAGGAGCAGGGATGAGTGTGTGGTGTGGGCAGCCGGCGCCGCGCCGCCGCGTCGCTCTCGTCGGTGGAAGTGGAAGTGGAAGTGGAAGGGGAGGTGTGTTTCTGACTTCCTTCTGAACTGAGCCCATCTCGTCCTAGAACTTTGTTAAATTTGGGCCATATTCTGGCAGGCTTTTAGTCGTAGAAACGTTGGGCCTAGAACTAACACACTACTCGATTTGGGCTATGTCCGCAAGAGCCGGTTCCCAAGCAAATACTTAATTAATCACATGCTAAAGGACCGGTTCCATTTTCCGTGCATACTGTTTAGGTTGGGAACAGCTCTTGCGAACAGAGCCCGGTCCCTAGGGGGCCATTTAGTTTCCCCTTTGTTTCATATCATAAATCAGTTTAATCTTTTTCTAAGTCAAACTCTCTTAAATTTGATAATGTTTGTAGCTAAATATAGTAACGTTTTAATACAAAATAAATATTGTATCAAAATATATTCAACATTAAATTTAATGAAACTAGTTTGGTGTTGTAGAAGTTATTTTTTTTCTATAAACTAAGCCAAACTAAAAACTTTAACTAAGAAAACAAGTTATAATATAAAACGGAGAGAATATATGTTTCTTATCCCGTGAAGTTTGAGTTGTACCAAATATTTTCGAAACCCTAGATAATATATATTTAAAATTTACGGTAAAAGCAGCATTCACGCCGCTTCCCACCTCCGCTCCAATGGATAATATACTCCACAAGTTACATTACGAGAGTAAAGCAGCATTCTCGCGGCTCCTTAGCTCCACTTTATCCTTGGAATAGGAATTGTATCAAACAGTCCCTATGAACAAGTTCATAAAACTTAAGAGAGGTGTAAACTGTAGTGGCAGGAAGCGAACCGTGTGAACAAGTCCTCTTTCATCTGTTATAAACCAAAATCAGCATCTGCCTCATAGATTGACAGGTGCTCGAGATATGAGATCATATGTAGTTTCACAAAATTCGTCAACGGATCATATCTCCAAGAATGTGTCAGACAAAAAACTAGATACAGATCAATTGCACAGTATCATCCATCATAACCTCTCTCTCTCTCTAACTGTCTACCCCTCTGTACTTCTATCCCGACTGTTGACAACATGCCTACAATTTGTTTTTTTGTCCAACCAAAAGCTATATTTCCTTCCTATCTGTGGGAGAACAACAACACGATATGTAATGAGGTATACACCAATGCTAGAAGCTTAATTAGTTTTTGCAGGTCGTATCACATGATAGAAATCAAGCAGCCAACGAGTGTTTTTCTTCAGCTTCTCACTCCCTCGAACTCTCTTCGTATGGTCTCTAGCAACATCTCATTCCATGTATCTACAGGTCCTGGCATGCACCAATGTAGGCAATCCTGAGGTGGAGGCCTTCCATCTGGACCTCTTTGCGTCTTCTTGTTTGGGTCAGTACTTCTATATGGACCAGGATGCCCATCAGGCCTCAGGGCAAAGGGCTCAGTGATGTCCATCAATTTCAACCTGGAACCATGTTTCCCAGAATTCTGCACTGCTTTTGTGAACCCTGAAACCTGCTTTCCATACATGGTGTCCGTGAATCCATTCCTCACCACCACATCCAAGGGCTTAGTCTTTCCAGTGCATGATCCACCGGTATTCCAAGCCCCACCTTCATAATGATCTGGTGAATATGTGCGCACGATAGCTATACCTGTGAAATTTGGATTGGTAGCTAGAGCAGTTAGGCATGTCTCAACAGATATACCAAAAGCATCAACATTGTTGATCTGCATATTTCCAGCTTTATGAGGCCACCAGAGCTGCCCTCCAACAACATTGCCATTCAGGATATAAGCAGACCGTTTGGCAAACCAGTGCCCAGAGGAGAGGACAAGCACATCAAAACGTGGGATAAATTCCATAAAGGTCTCATCCGGGATATCCAGGAAAACCTTATCTATACCCTTAGGAGCAAACCCCACAGCTTCAGTTGACCTGTGCACTAACCAAGACGACCAGATGCGGACGATAATTGTTGAGGTTGACCTAAAAATCCACTTGCTCATCCTGCGGCTACCACGGTTTACTGGGGCCTCTACCTGCCAAAAAGAAGGTAAAAGAACAGATCATGTCTCTTAATGACATAGCCTACAAAATCATTTAACATAGGAAAAGAGGTATAGGTTGATCTTTGTGAGACATTTCTGCTACTGTAAGGAGGAAAGCCCAACCAGATGTGTTCCACTATATAACGACAAAAGATTTCTCAATCAGATGTTTGAAAAACAAGACTCTGCTGCATGATAAGGAAAAGTAATAAACATGGTATCTGCTTCAATCTTCATAAAATTTCCTACGTGAGACCACAAGGTATGCTATTAGTTCACAAAGCAATTCTAACTCATACAGTTTCTTATCTATAAAAGACTATCATGTACTACAGGACATTGATTTGCATTCTTCTGCTTATTAGCTGCTGTTCTGATGCTTTGGTAGGCATTTTCAATAGGCTAATCTTGCAATATCCTAAATTTGTCCACATTGAGAAAATAAAGAGCTGATTGAAATCTAAACTCTAAAACAGCTTTCTTCTAGAAACCATAGGATTGGTACAGTGTCAGATTGCAACAGGACAGCATTGGTTTCTCTAGTTGATATCAGACAACATCAATAATCCAGCAACTGAACCCACACCAGCCAATACAGTTGCAGTATCTTGAGGAAAAAACTTGGCTGACAGATGTACTACAAAATAAGTAGATTTCACCAATTTAAAAACAAATCATGTAGAACAAATGACTTTGACCCCTTCTCCATTTATTTTAAATAAATCGAAATAATGTTGTTATGAACATCACAAAACTATATAAAAAAATTCATGGTGTCATCCACAAGTTTGTAACAAACCTAACTCACATGAATAACAAAAATGCCTAGTATTTTAAGTTAATAATCAATATCCAGGTCAACAAAAAATTGTCATATATAGTAATGGGCAACTTGTCATCAGCTTAACTAATCATATGGCCAAAAGAAAATCATGAATAGTATCAGCACCTGCCACAGAATGCAGAGGAGGGATTCCATCTGATTTCTGGCGACTGAATCACCAACAAAT
This sequence comes from Oryza glaberrima, assembly GCF_000147395.1. Lineage (NCBI taxonomy): Eukaryota > Viridiplantae > Streptophyta > Magnoliopsida > Poales > Poaceae > Oryza > Oryza glaberrima. Next base: position 36,562,633 of record NC_068326.1, on the reverse strand, counting down.
GCAATTGTCTTGCCTCTCATCAACTCCAGGAACTTTGGTCCATCAAAGCGTGGTAGGATGCACTGTTCTGGTTTCCATCTATAATTTTCATAATCCTTATCAGGTCGACCATTTCCTTGACAATTCTGCATCTGCGTGATGATCGGGCAAGAGTTGTTTGTGTATAGTGGTCCAGAAGAATCAAAAACCCAATGTCCATGGTATAGATCACAGCTACCTGTACAATCACACCATACCGTTTTTTATCCCAGTCATTCAATTATCATGAATAATCAAACAAGCCATTACACTACAATAGCAAGAAAACAATATCTCATTCATGTTAGTCAGTGCTGCCGAGAAAACAAACAGGAAAGTGTACTAACACCGCACCTTCATTAGTCTTCTGAAGATTGTCGGATGAATCCGATGAGACAGGGAGATTTCCCTCATCAGGCACTGACGCGGTATCATCGGTAACAGCTGGATCTTGTACTTTGGTATCGATTTCACCCGTCTCGCTCGAATTCACGCCGCCACTCTGAACACCGTGCTCCACGGGTACTTCCTTGCCACCCTGCAACACTTCCTCTTGTAATGGAACACCAACGGCAGTACCATTCATGTTCCCATCAGTAAGCTTGGATGAATCACTAGGTCTGACAAAGAGGTACTCGTGTAGCGATGCCCCGGTCAGAGACGAGCCCACCGATAGCGATATCACTACTAGGGTTAGCACAAGAGCCACCACCGACACGACGACGGTGGAGAGCCACCGACGGATCCCGCCCGCACCGGCCGGGGCCTTCCTCCCCGGCGGACTCATGGCGGCACCAAGATCCAAACGCCACTGCCACCACGCATCAAAGAAATCTGCAAACCAAGAAAGGACGGATTAATCGCGTAGTAGCAAAGAAGAATTCGACACAAAAATTCCTCCCCACAAAACATAAACAAACAAGACCGGAGCAGAACTCCCTAGACAATCCAAGGATGCTATGGCCTAGGAGTTCATCCCAACAAAAAGAAATGAAATACAAGTCGGATCTCCACCCTACACCGGCTCGTCGGCGAAGGAGGCGGTTTGGGGACAAAGAATACCTTCGAGACGAGGTGGCGCGGCGGCGGGGAGGAGGCCACGAGGGATCGATGAGAAAAATGGGGGAACCGATCGACGCCGCCTTCGCGCGTGGCGAGGACGAGGCGGAGGATAGATAGAGGGAAGGAACGGAAGGAAGAACTGCTAGAGGGCCCAAAATGGGCTATTTTCTGAATCTTAAGGGTTGTTTTCGCTCACAAAATTGGACTCGACGCGCAGATGCGAACATACATTTCCACTGATCCACTCACGCTCGCATTCACGTTGGTGCTGTTCCACGCGCTTGGATGGGGATCGGACGACTCTGGACATCCGGTGCGTTGTACAGTACGAACATACAATACATACATCATTCATACAGTATCTGTCCATACATGTACTCCCTCCATAAAAAATACTCGAGTAAAGTCCATCACCGGTCCCTAAACTTGCACCGTTGTGTCATCCCGGTCCTTAAACTCGCAAATCGACCGTTCAGATCCTCAAACTTGTTCGACTGTGTCATCTCGGTCCCTAAACTTGCATATCACTCGTTTAGGTCCTCCAACTTGTCCAGTTGTGTTACCTCGGTCCCTAAACAGGACGGTCTAAAGACTTTATATCAAAAAATAATTCATAACATTTTCATTTGAACTCTAATGAAGACAAACTTTATATCAAAATTGTAGCCCTCAACGCGACCTACAACTTTGTAGTTGAAAAGTTTTTGAATTAAAACTGTTTAGGGTCACAAAATATTGTTGCATGTTTATATATTTTGAAATTTTAATTTTAAAATTACATTTTGGGACAAAAAATGACTTAAAATAAAAAAAATTCATCTACAAAGTTGTAGATTGCGTCGAGGGCTACAAGTTTGATATAAAGTTTGTCTTCATTAGAGTTCACATGAAAAAGTTATGAATTATTTTTAAATATGAAGTATTTACCGTCCTATTTGACCCAGATGATATTCAAATCTAAATTTAGAGACCGGGTTGACACAACTGAACAAGTTGGAGGGCCTAAACGAGTGATCTACAAGTTTAGGGACCGGGATGACACAGTCGAATAAGTTTGAGGACCTGAACGGTTGATTTGTGAGTTTAAGGACCGGGATGACACAGCGATACAAGTTTAGGGACCGGTGATAGACTTTACTCATACTCAATTCTAGCAATGAAACCTGAATATCTATTCAAAATACGCATTTATCTTTTTCTTAAAGACTGAGGTGTACATACTATATCTGTTTTTTAACACGTGTTTGACAAAAAAATTTCAATAATTAATACTTATTTTATTATGATTTTTTTATCATTAAAAGTAATTTAAGTATGATATATATCTTATGTATTTACATAATTTTTAAATAAAACGAATGGTCAAATATGTGTGTAAAAATTAATAGCGTCATCTAAATTTTTAAATAAAATGAATGGTCAAATATGTGTGTAAAAGTTAATAGCGTCATCTATTTAAAAAGTAGAGGGAGTATATAGAGATCCAATATTCTTGGCCCGTTCATCGTTTGTACTCCCTCTATTTTTTCTTTTTTGGAAGTTGGTTAGCTCAAAACGAAACTAACCACGGGGGGAGTAATTTTGTAGAAAATTCGACCTTTTTCAACGTTTAAACATCGCGATTGATTTACTATGTTGTATGTGTTCGCTACTCTTGGTTGGGAAACACTTCCCCGGCACGGAAAACGGAGCAGTCCATTAGCGCGTAATTAATTAAGTATTAGCTAATTTTTTAAGAAAATGGATAAATATGATTTTTTAAAATAACTTTCATATAGAAACTTTTTTTAAAAAACACACCGTTTAGCGGTTTAAAAAATGTGCGCGCGAAAAATGAAAGGGGAGCGTGGAGAACTTGGTCTTGCAAACTGCTAAGAATCAAACGTAATGACACCCATGCACTATCTTAGCGTTTACGGTCGAGTTCATGTGCTATCGTACGATGACTGCAATGCAGATAACCTACTGAGCATTGGGATCTGCGCAGATCTCTTGCCCTTTTGTAAAGTTCAATTTGACGACACTTGAAATTACAGTCGAGAAGAAAGGAACACCGGAGTACAGATACTTGAGCAACATCTGAAGTTTCTGAAACAAAGTGGATTTTTTATATTACACCCAGTTAAGAACACATCAAGACACAGAATATAATTCTGTTCACATTTACATCACAGCCGTGACATTTACAGCCAGAGCATACTGCTTCGCACTAATAACCACCATTCATGGTAAGTGTACACTGAAAAAAGAAATCTAACCAAAGTTCGTGCAGATGGTTGGCATGATATATTTACCAACAACCATCAGATATTCTCATATACAGATCAATGATCGCTTCTCTAACTAGTACAATGCTGCAAGACTGCAAGCAAGTATCAATATTTCACAAGCTATACTTTAGCATTCCAGAGCTGACTTAGCTCTCCTCTTTTCGCACCTAGCGTGACAATAGTTCCTGCATAATTTCAGAGAAGAAACAGGTGTTGGAGCTCAAGATTTCTGTACTAAAATCTCAGCAGAGGAATCGATGTGATACCTAGTGTTGATGGGACTAGGTAGAGGAGAGCTGGCTGTCCACTCTTCATTAGGTACAGGCCAACATATGTGCATGACAAACCTGCATTGAGATGACAGTGTTGATAATTGATATCAATGATTTTGTTCTTCTGTGATTCAGAAATGCGGATAATATTACGTACCGAAGGCGTAACCGATCATTAGGCAGAGGAAATAGCCGTCAGTCAAGTCCTTTCCATTTGCTCTGTCATACCTGCAACTCAAGAACGGTAGGTAAATATTATCTTGAAAAATAACGGTAAATTTTCAGGAGAATGAACAGTTGATCACTAGAAGTATCCAGTAGACTCTGATATTAACTGAATGCATTGACGGATTCAGAGAACAAAATCTTGGTTTTGACCTGAAACTGAAAGCAACAAGTAGTCCTGGGAAAAGAATGTCCCCAAATCCGATCATGTCATAGCCATTCCATGTATCAAACTCCTTTGGCATCTTCAGAACCATGGGAAGGCTAGGTCCCTCATCGCTACCACGAGCAACCTGTATGCCCATACCAATTGGATTAGGATATTTTTGCACTAATATTTGCATTATTTGCACTTTGTCAGAAACAAACTTACTGTGATCATGACACTTTTCTTGAATATGAAAGGTGATATGAACACCCAAAAAATGTCATACATGAAAGCGCTCACAAGAAGCGCTGTTGCAACCTGAAAATAATCTCAAGTACATCAGTGTACAAAAGATGATTACAATTGCCATATTTACTAAACCAAGGCATCATATGTTCTTGATGATCTCACTTTGATATTTGGCAGATGGACCACTTGCAATACAAGAATCATCATGCAGATGCCCTGAATGAAAAGGAACAATCCATGAGCAAACATGACAAGGAAATCATCATTGCACTGTACCTGGTGCACACAACAAACCATACCATAAGATCCTGACCAACCCAAGCAAACGGTGAATTCTGGTGTACAGCCCAAACGACAACGAAGATCAGAGCTAGTGGTAGGATGACAAGTGTAACCACTGTCACGTTCCCTAATACAGGAAGAGCTACTTTTGCTTCGCGGCACCGATCACAAGCTCTGTCAATCAACTTTGCAGCAGTTAGACCAGCAAGCAAGTAATAGTACTATCAGAAATTCAGAATCAATGGTGCGATGATACAAAAGGTTGCATGGTTTCAGTGATCACACCTTACAATTAGAGTCGAGGCAACATAGTGCAATCCCTGAAAAACAAAGGATCCGTCAAGAGAAGATATGAAACAAAGCTATACAGTATTAGTTAGTTTACTGATTAACTGAACCAAACTATGTCAGATTGAGTAGGCAATTGCCATGCACCTGGAGACCACTGAGGCAGAACAGCACAACCAGCAGCCATGCAGACCAGGTGGATTTGAAGAAGAACAGGAACAGCAGGACAAGCGACGCGGTGACGATGAACACGAGCGCGGTTTTGGTCTGCAGCTCCACGATTTCAGAGTCAGCAGCTTCTTCTCCACCCAGTGTAGGAGCATTCTTATCCTGGACCAAATAATATCGCCGCCATATCAAAGTCATATTTTAAATTCGCGCCATTCGTTTCAGTGAAAAATGCATGTGATGTGACATGATCGATGCATTTTGTCTCACTCTTTTTCTTCTGCAAAAAACGTATAATACTCGTAATTTATAAAATTAAACTTCTGAAACGTATTTTTTGTGGATTGATTGATATACCTCGTCGCCGACGACGACGAAGGACCAAACGGACGCACAGGCCACGCTGCCGACGGCCATCAGCCAGAGGAAAGGTATAGCGCCATCGAAACTCGGCTTCTCCGGCGCATACATCAGAATGTCAACTGCAAATTAAGCAAAATCAGAAGCATATGGTTCACAAAAACAGCAGCAAGAAATGAATTCAGCTTCTCGACAGACTAATTCTTTTTTTCAGCCTCTCACCCTTTGCCCCACCGTCCATGCCGGAGAGGATCTTGCGACCGGCAGACTGGGATACCATCACGACCGGGATGCCAATGTTAGGGACCGTGTCGTTCTGGGTGCACACCATCTTCTGCAAATCTACACGAAGAACCCTAATGTTAATTGGATAATTTTACCATTTAAAAAAATATTGGAGGATACCATATTTTTAGTGTAAAATTTGATATCCTGAGACATTGATATCTCTAAGTACCAAATTTTTAGGTATCTCAGGATTTTTTTTTAAGTACCATAAAATTTCTCAATGTTAATTACTTTCATGGTATGCACAATGCACGATGGAAATGCAGTCGTTCGGTTAAAAACTACACGTACTGACCGTCCTCGTCGTTGATGAGGAGCAGCGCGGCGGCGCCGCCGGACTCCGCCGTCTTGGCCTTCTCCAGGAACGTGCACTCCCCGCGCTCCGCCACGGCAATGGAGCTAGCAAGCGGCGCGGATGACTTGGCGCAGCCGGTCTTCGGGGCGGGGACCACGGCCTTCCGCTTGTCGCCGTCGGAGCCGGTGGCCGGCAGCACCTCGCCGAACCTCGCCGTGATCCCGGTCAGGCTGCTCCTCTCGTCGCCGTCCACCCAGTACGTCACCTTCACCTGCACACACACGCATGCCACCGTCACGTACGATCGATCGTCATCTCCTTCCTCTCCGACGAGATCGACGCGGCGATTTACTTACCTTCTGGAAGGGGTTGTCGCAGCCGGGGAACTTGGGCGAGACGCCGTCCTCGAACTCCGAGTCCGCGCCGGCGGCGCCCGGCACGCGGGACGCGAGCAGGAGGACGGAGACGAGGAGGTAGGCGAGGCCGCGGCCGCCGCGGCGAGGGGAGGAGGAGGAGGGTGCAGGGAACGCCATGGCGTGGTGGATTTGCCGGCGAGCGGCGCGGCGCGAGCGCGCGAGGTGAGGAGGCCGGCCGTCCCGTCGTGCGTGCGTGGGCGCGTAGTACGTCGGGGTCGTACGTCGTCTTCCCCGACGAGGGAAGCTGCATGCGTCGGTCGCCTCCCGCGCTCATTGCCTATACTATAACTGGGGGGTGGCTGTGGATTCATCCGGCCCCTATGTTCCCGCGCCCCGTCAACTCTAAATCGAAGCGTCTTTCTCTCGTCTTTCAACGTGAACACCGTAAAGTACTCTAACATCCAAGTTTGCACTGTGGACATCGCGCTTAAAGATATACAAACCAACGATAAATTCCTGACTTCATTGAGGGTTTGTATCCAAAATAAACCTCGATGATATTATTAAAATTTTGACAGAATTTCTTATGTAGTATTTATCAAAGTTTGGAAAAAAATTAATGTATGTACATCGTTGACAACTTGGTATGATTTGAAATGGTATTAATCTGAATTGTCCCTAAATCTATATTACCCATGTAAACGTGCGGGTTTATGAGTTTCGTACAAATTCCGCAAGAATTTCACACCAAACAATCCATCTTCCGTATATCTACTATGTAAAATAATCTAGTGATGATGATGAATCTAACATCATCTAGAGTTGATATGATTTTGTAAGGATGGATAAATGGTCTTTTTGTGCATGTGGCTTAAACTTTTTGGTTGGATATTTGCTTGTAAATTCTATATGTTCTTTTTCTGAGTATTTTTAAGCTAACAACTTAAGACATATAATTAGAAATCCGTTATAACAAGCAGGTATTTTATTAGTCAATGCAAAGTCTCACATTATAATCAGGGCTAATTCTCTAGATGGAACCATGAAATTCACAGTATTCTCACTAGAATTTGACATAAATCAGTTTTGTTTTCTATAAGAACCAACAGCGATTCATACACTCTGAATGGAACCTGATCCTCTAATCTACTGGCTACTGCCCTTAAGTACTCCATCCGTCCCAAAATGTAAATATTTCTAGCTATGAATCTGAGCAACTGTGTGTTCAGATTTATAGCTAAAAATTATTATATTCTAGGACGGATGTAGTAAACTTTAAGTAGCTAGCAGTAACATTTACACATGAGAGTGCAACATGTCCACCACTACCATTTTTGAATCAAGAAATTCAAAATGAACCATAATTGCCCTTCTTTTCGGCCCAACTGATCATTTTAGGTACGGCCCATCTGGAAAATGACCCAGGGGCCGAGGCTAGAGTTCATGTACAAACGAGTCGTTTTGTAACTGCTTCCTCGTCGTCCCAAATCAAACTTTGCCATGTCTCGTCGTCCTCCTCCTCACGCCCTCGCCACGCTCCTCTCCCGCCTCCGCGCCTGCAGCTCCGCCTCCCACGCGCTCCAGTGCCACGCCCTCCTCCTCACCTCCGGCCACCTCGCCGCCTCCCCGGCCCGCCTCTCCAACCTCCTCCTCCTCGCCCTCGCCTCCGCCTCCACCTCCCCCTCCGCCGCCGACCACGCCGACTCCGTCTTCGCCCACCTCGCGGAGGAAGCCTCCCGCCACGCGTTCCCCTGGAACACCCTCGTCCGCCTCCACGCCGCCGCGAGCCCGCGGAGATCCCTCCTCTACTTCTCGCGCATGCGGCGAGCCGCCGTGGCGCCCGACGCCTACACGTTCCCGGCCGTGCTCAAGGCGTGCGGCTGCGCGCCCGGGTGTAGGGTGGGGTTGGTGGTGCACGGCGAGGCGGTGAGGACGGGGTTGGACGCCGACCTGTTCACGAGGAACGCGCTGATTAGCTTCTACTGCAGGATCGGGGACTGCCGTTCCGGGAGGAAGGTGTTCGATCACGGCGTGCGGGACCTCGTCTCCTGGAACTCTATGGTGGCGGGGTACGTTGGGTGTGCGGAGGTGGATCTGGCGCAGGATTTGTTCGACGAAATGCGGCAGAGGGATGCGTTCTCCTGGGCCACCATGATCGATGGGTACGGAGAGATGGCAGGTGGTGTAGATCGTGCACGTGAGTTGTTTGATCAAATGCCTGACAGGGATTTGGTGTGCTGGAACTCCATGATTGATGGTTATGCCAGGCATGGGAGAATGGATGAAGCGAGGGTTCTGTTCGAGGAGATGCCTGAGAGGAATGTGATCTCATGGAGTATTGTCATCGATGGCTATGTCAGATTCGGGGAGCCAAATGAAGCTTTGGAGTTTTTCCAGAGGATGCTAAGATGTGGTATCAAGCCTGATAGAGTAGCTGCAGTTGGGGCTGTTGCAGCTTGTGCACAGCTGGGAGCTCTGGAGCAAGGCAGGTGGCTGCACTCATACTTGGAGAAGAAGAAGGTGTTGTTCGATGTTGTGGTGCAAACAGCTTTGATAGATATGTACGTGAAATGCGGTCGTTTGGATCTTGCCAAATTGATCTTTGAAAGCATGCCCAAGAAGAGTGTGGTCACTTGGAATGTGATGATTGTTGGACTTGGAACTCATGGTTATGGACTTGATGCCATCAAACTTTTTAACCAAATGGAAACTGAAAGGGCACCAATGGATGATCTTAGCGTACTTGCTGTGTTGACTTCTTGCACGCATGCTGGGTTAGTCTCAGAGGGTTTAGGGATATTTTACAGAATGGAGAAGGATTTAGGACTAGAACCTAAGGTGGAACATTATGGTGCATTGATTGATCTCCTTGGCCGTGCTGGACGAGTGGATCAGGCTAGAAACACAATAGAGACAATGCCGATGGAACCGACTCCTGAATTATGGGGATCTCTTCTTGCTTCCTGCCGAAGCCATAGGTGTGTGGAGCTGGCTGAGCTATCAGTTGAGCGTCTGGCCAGTCTCGGAGCAGATGACTCTGGAGTCTATGTTCTTCTGTCCAATATCTATGCTGATGAAGGAATGTGGGATGATGTTTTCAGGATTAGGAAGTTGATGAGTGCTGAGGATATGAAAAAGAACATTGGACGGAGTGTGATTGAGGTGGATGGACAAATTCATGAGTTTGTGAATGGAGGTAGTTCACATCCCCACAAGGAGGAAATTTACTTGACGCTGTGGAATTTATCTAACATAGCAGCATCTATTTGATCCTTTGTTGTGTACCAAATGTGCCAAATCCTTTGTTATCGTGTCTGTTCATTGATTTGACATTCTTGACATGGGACGCTATAATTCTGGAGGGAGCTTTTGAAACATCATTATATCCCAGTTTGTTAAGCTTTTTTTCCCCCTGAAGCTGAACGATGAGTGTTTGCCATTGTGAGTTTCTTGATAAGTCAAACTGAAAAGGTATCCAAGTACGTACTGTGTTGCCCTTTTTTGTGTTCGTATTCCAGTTAGTTCTCCTGATTATTACCCGGCTTCCTTGGTTCAGGAACATGAAGTGTTGTTTTGGAGGTTTGGAACTTTGGCTTTTTTCACCAAGGAACTTGGAGATTGCGACAAGGTTGAAAATCGTACCAGGTAGTTAAGCACCCTGATGGAAGCAAACTATAGTATAAGTTTTTCCAGCCCAAGCAGGCGCTTAGTTACTCAGATAGTGGTGCTCTTTGTTTTTTTCATTTTGCTTGATTCAGTTGCAGGCTCATTCAAAGTTCCCAAACATATATAGTTCTTTGGCATCCATGGAGTGATCCATCGTATCTGTTTCTTTTTTACTTTCACATGGTAAATAGCATTTTATTTTTCAGATTCCATATGTACTAGAAACATATGGTTGAGCTAAGAAGCTATGATCCTGCTAATGTTTACTATGAAATCTGTCTCAGTGGGTATATTGAAAAAGCGTGGTTCTGCAGCTTTCTGATCATGAAATTTTTTGAAATGATTTCAGGCTGAACCACAATTTCAATCCTGACTAAGAAGCCTCTAAAGTCTGAACCTCTGCTGCGTTGATCTTTTTACTTTGTTGGAATTAAGGCTGAAGGTGTCGAATAATATGCATATAATACTGTAAGTTACTTTCCTTTCCTTTCTACATTCCATCTAATTATTGTTGATGAAAATGGAATTTAGCCGCATGCAAAATATAGTAGTAACTGACATTTAGACATGAGAAAACCTCTTATGCCATTGAGCTTGCGCCAATCCTATGATTTGCTTCCGCATGACACATCTCTTCTATTCCATGACATCCCTTTTCCCAGAATATCTACTCGTGATGTCAAAATAATTAGCCTGTCCTGTATGCTCCTGATCTAGAAGCATATTCTAATTTAGGGTATATTTTAGTGGCACTAACAATTATGAACACCATGGAGATACGGAGGTGCTACAGCCTGCAAGGCTATGATGCTTGGTGTTGTGGTCACGTCAACCTTGGTGCATGACCCGTGTGCCAACGTACTGGGACCATTCTGCCATCTTCTGTCATGCAAAACAAAACAGCTCGAGATGGATCCTCCTGCTTGCTTCCATGTGAATGCCTTCTTCCTTGCACGCAGGACCACCTCACAGAAAGCAACTACGACCTATTCTTAAGAAAAATGGTGACCTCATTCTACCACGGTACCTCCAAAGGGTAGCACTGGAGCGGTAGAGCCACAGGCCACTACGTGGCAGCTTTCGTTCCTTGTACCATATGCATCTTCCCTCTTGTGTCACTCTCAGAATACCACTCTACTAGTATTTTCCTTTTGTTCTCATTATGAGATTAGCAATGCTGGTCCTTAAGCCACTTGAATTTTTGAAGCTACAATAGGAATATGTGTTATTGTATTGAAGTTATTATCTTCACATGTAATCGGTCAGAAATAGTGTGATTTACTTGCTTGCAGAGTTTGTCTCCATTGCTGCAAGGCTGACCATTTATAAAGTTGAGTTCTGGGGGCTTGTACACATCACCTGTCACACTATAGGAGCTGGCCATGTTTGAAATAGTTGCTCAGTCTATTTCTTAGCTCAAGACTTCAAGTATCCTATTACCAACTGAATAAAAGAATTAGTATATGTGTCCCACTCCCACCCAGAAGGGCTTTTGATTTTTGTGTGCTTAAGAACTAGGAAGTTATGAAGTTTTTCAGTCAACTGAGACATTACTATATATTTCTTTGGACACATGCTCACCAGTTCCTTTGTTCACTAATTGAATAATGTTCAAGCAGACACCATAAAACACCATAATTATCTGTGCATATCTCGGTGTTCGGTAAACCATATATATAGATTATACAAGACCTGGCGTAGCCATCCTAGGTGGCCAATCAGTCAAATCACCATAGTTCTGCTACCTGCTCGTCTCACTCTAGTTGCAGCCGCAGCTTGACAGTCATGTCACACACTCATGCACAAGCAAAACTTCTACGGAGTATATTGGGTGAGCAGTGGCTTGTAAAAGACTCTAGTAATTTATGTGACTTGGGTAAAAAAAACTGAAGAGAACACTTCTTGCAAAAGGAAAGTACTGTCTGAATGTGACTACGTTTGTCAGTATCCTCTAATAAGCATGAGTTACTCTTGTCCTTACACCTCCAGTAAAAGAAGTTAGCTAATAAATGTTTCTTACCAAGACAATTCCTCTAAAAATATTTTGTTGAATAAATACAAGGCACCTCTGCAAGCTCTCTGCTTGCAAAATAAATGCCCTGTTTGGACTGAAACGGTTTCAATTGATATTTTTGAACTACTATTGATTCTTTTTACTGGAATACTATTGATAAGTTTACTTGGTAACTTTAAGGTCAGTGTGCATGTGATTGTCTGAGTCTTGGCAATTTCCTCATACATATCTGCTCGATTGAATTTAGAATGCAATGTCTACTTCAATGAAGGAGTGTGGTCTGCACGAAAGTCTTCTTTATTGCTTACCCTTACTCTTGGTTAACTTCTTCTGTGATTTGTCTAGATGAATTTACTGCTCATTGTACAGATGGTTGTTACTATGGAAAGACGAATGACAAAAGCCCATGAGAGCTGAAGCAGCCCAGAATGAAGAAGGTACTGAGAAATTTCAAATGCAATAGAACATTTACCGCATTTATATGCCTTGAAAGGCTAGCACAGTTGCAGACCACTAGTTCCAGATGATCCAGCTGAGAGCTCCAAGGCTATTCTGGCAGACAACTCTATCGAGGTTTGTTCATAGACTAAAAACAGTGGTGCAATACGTAAGCAAGGAACATTTTGTCTGCACAATAGTATAAATAAGCTGTTTTTCAAAATTTTTAACATTTACTTCCAAAATTACCAGTCCACAACCTGAACATCTTAAAATACAAAATGCCCTCTAATCCTCTACTAGCTGGCCACTTGTTAAAACAAAAGGGGAAAAAATGAACCTTTTGAGCCTAGAAGGGTAGAAGGGGGAAAAAGAGAATAAAATGGATGCAAACTACTACTCATAACAGAAGCTCCTCTTAATTATTAATGATCACCTGTGGCAAACACATTTGTAGTGGTAAGCACTATTCATGGGGTCATTTGCATCCACTGGGACCTGCTCGGCAGTACACTTGAATCGACACCCTCTGCACTCGTTGTATGTGCATATTGGAGCAGTCGAACCAATCAACATTCTCCTTGCATATTTGGGCAGCCTCTCCTTGTTTAGAACCTAATGGCATACATTTGAAGATCATCTTAACCATAGTATCTTCCAGATATTTACATACTTTCTGATTTAACTTTGGCATTCATGTTTGTTTGGTCTCGTTCTTAAGTCTTTTCTTACTACTTTAGGAGAAAAGATGGGAGGCAAGTTGCTACCAATCATTTTCTCATCCTAGCAAAAGATGCCAAGCAGTGCACAGTTGATAGATGCAACCATTTCTTCCTACTGAAAAGTCCATCCAGAACCATATGGTATGCGCCAAGGAAGCTGACAGTTGGGGGAAAGCTTTTTTCCTTGACATATATAATGAACATAATAAAACATAAAACTAAAGTTTTAAGAAAACATACTTGAGGAACAGAAAAACACAAAACTCAATTAATTACATACTTTGTAATAGCAAGATGGCATATGTACCTTGATGTTCTCCTGCAAATGTATATGTTCTTCAGGTAATGTTTGGTGAGGATATTGTTCTCCATAGTCTGTACCTTGACATCATATGAAATTGAAACATTTAAATACATAGGTTTTATCATGTCAACCTAAATCACAGTTAATAGATGCAGGAGAACAGAAGAAAAGACAAGATATCAATCTGATGCAAAGGGGTACCTGAGATGCTGCCATGGTGCCCTTGATTGCAACGAGCATGACTGAAGAGCAGGAAACAGAAGAGGAAGAAGAGGGGCAAGGAGCTTGTGGTAGATGTGGGGCAAGCATTGGCCATAACCCTTCTTCAAACAAATGGATAGAGAATGGGAGGATGGTGGTGTGCCTGGATTAGAGAAGCAACACAAGGGGAGCAAATGCTGGAGACTATATAAATCGGAGGCTGGTGCAATGGCTCTTGTGTGTGTGCCTGCCCACCCCTGTGGCTCTGCTCATGCCAGGCATATGCATATCCCTGTGCCATACCATGCAGACAGTGTTGTATAGCGAGAAGGGGAGCAGTGGGGACTGCGGAGACCACCAGATGGCTCATCTCCCTCGTATGCACGCGCACACAGGATAAAATCACAGCAGAGGTGTCTGAAACTTGCATTATTTCAATTGCACCACCTTGTCCGTTATACATGTGCTCTTCTGCATCGTATTTTCTGTAATTATTTGCTTCATTTTGAACATGAATAGTCAAATATCATGCTTTTTTGGCCATTTAATTCACCCTCTTTGTTCTTTTTGTTCTACAGAACTAGGGCATGTAGAAAGAGGGGACAATTATTTGTAGCAATCATGGAACATCCGAGCAGCGGATACAGTCAGCGAATCTAAGCAGCAGTGGAACTTATTCAGTAAAAGAAGATGCAGAAGCATTCAGGCACGGCGTGTCATCTGGTTATATAAAAGTTGTATGCAGTGCACTATTGGGGTGGCAGAGGATGGGCGAGAAAGCAATGAGACGGAGATGCTTGGTTCTTGCATTTCTGGCTTTCTGCGGCCGGTTACCTCTTGTTTGTTCATCACTGGCACTTACCGCCTGTTACACGACGGCATGGGCTGCACCTGGATCTTGGGACAACATTCAGAGAATCAGACTATCAGAGCCGTACTATGAACAGTTTGGATATCTTGCAGAAAGCAATTGATGGAAGCTCTGATCTGCGGTGCATCAGTCTATTTCTTTTTCTAAAGATGTTGGTCGTGGTGGATATGGGCAATGTTTAGCTCTTGTTGCTTTCAGTTCCGAAGCAGTCACCACTAGGAGATGCTGGTGATGGTCACCGAGTCACGAGACAGCAACTGGATCTAAACTTGGTCAAACTAACAATATTGTTTTTTCAAGCGGACTGCAAGCTTCTGATTTTCCAGGTCAGGGCATGTTTGCACGCAATGAAGCATTCGGTGCGTAAAAATTCTTACTGCCTGTGAGAAGTTACTGAATTTTATGGTCGAGTTCACGCGTTGAAGCCTGTAGGGACTTGCCTTCTTTCCCTTTTTGTCTGATTCTGCATGTCGTAGAGTGCTGAAATGTTGCACAACCACAGGCTACTAGCATAGGACATTGATATGTGATTACGTTTTTCCGCAGTTTTTCCCTGAGCTGATTCACGGTTGCTGGGATGAGTCAGAGATGATTGGCTGTGGTTCCCCCAACTGGGGTTCTTCACGGCCCTGCAGGTACGTGTCCCTTCTAGCACCTAAGAATATGATCTAGTACCGAAAGTTACACTAATTAACACTATGCGTTAATTACAGTTCAGTATTAAAAATATTCGCCAAATATATAGGAGGCTTTTTTTAGGAAGAAAGGAACACTATAGGTAGACCCTCGAAGTATTCTTTCTGTAACTAGAATAGCGTGGTGTAACCTTACGGGATGACGGAATCAACCCGTAAGAAAAAGGCATCCAAATATTTTTTTCTAGGACTCATAAAATGTATTTAAAGCTTGAGGAAAAAGTATATAAGCGGGAAATATATTCCCTGATACATCGCCTAGCAAAAGGATTACACCAATAAACTTGGAGAACCATCCTTCTAAAAACACTGAATGAAGGAAGCAAAATTCCAGATTGCATGGAGAACCATGCACCAATAAAAGATGCAATCGTTGGGGACTTGTGGCATTGCCGCGACTATCATATTCTAGGGCCTCTATAGATGTGCTTCCCTCTTGACATGTCAACGATTCCTATGGCTACTTTCACGGATTCGGCACTAATTGAGATTTAGAGTTGAGTCGCAGAAATGTTGGTTGCTTCACTGGATCTAACTCAAGGTTACCACGGAGGTCCTTGTCAAATTTGAGGATCCTGTCGAACAAAGTCTAATAGATTATCAGTGCTCAATCCAAATGTTATTAAGATCGAGGGAAAAAGTTTCAAGAAATACTGTAATCAACAGAAGGCTATTGAGATTGTTCATGTACCAGAGCACACGTGGGCAGTTGGTACACCTAGGAACCATGTGCTAACCACACAAACACATGCTACTAAGAGGGGAGTCAGGCACCAAACCTGTCATCGCTATGCGTGGCCGATTGTCGTTAGGCCTACAACAGTACCACATAGCCACATAGCGGAGTCTCCAAAAAAAAAGTCACCACGAAGGTTGCGATGCCAAGGATGCTGCCGTCACCCGTCCAAGGAACCTAGACATGGTTTTCACTTAAAAATTCTTGTCAAGATAGGGAGGAGGGAGGTACCTCAACAATGCCACAAGGGGATTACCATGCCCAAAGGTGTACCCGCTATTAGCCCAACAAATCATCAGCCTAGGCTTTCGCTTGGAACCCTGTACAGTCGTATCATTGTGGTATGTCACTCACTATCTTAGGCTCCACCATCCAAATGTTCGCAGCATGCGCCCTCCACCACACCAAACCAACACCCTTCCGCGGGCTGATTTCTAGTCCTACCACCAACAAGACCACCAACGCACCCTGTCGCCACTTTTGTGCACTAGCTTAGGTCTCCTCCGCCCCACCCGCTGTCTACTAGCCACCTTGCCAGATCTAGCCAAGGAGAGTCTAGAATTAGGCGATATCGTCTTGGTAGCCCGAGCCTTTCGCTATTGACCGACCATCTTCTCCACTCTACCTATATAGGCATATAGCTCGCCACAGAGAAGGAGAGGAGCTCCAAAAGAGAGAGGGTGCCCAGTCGACATCAAAGGAGATTTCATCATATGGGTACTCCAAGGGATTTCATGATATTTAGGCCCTGTTTGATTCAGCTTAGGATTATTATAATCTAGCTTATTAGGAGTAAGCTGAAACAAACAAGTAGATTATTATAGCAGATTATTATAATCTATAAGCCAGATTATTATAATCTGATAAGCTGCTCTAGAGGAGCTTTTTTCATATTATTGAGTGGCTAAAGACCCACTACCCCTACATACTTGAGAAAAATTACCCACCTATGCCATCAACCGAACATATAGTTGAGGGCATTATAGACTTTAGCCTTTCAAACCCAATAATCCATGCCTTCAATAATCCAGACAAACAAACAACTCACAGCTTATTCTATGCTAGCTTATTATAATCTAGCTTATAGTAATTTGGCTTAATAATCTAGATTATAATAATCATAAGCTGAAACAAACAGGACCTTAGTTCATTATGAATTGCTTGATGTTGAGTCCGTTACTTCTATGTAACAACGTCTCAACTTGAGTTTACAATCAACGTCTCAACGACATCAAAGGACATACTCATAGACTTTGGACTTGTAGAGATACATTTTATAAATTACCTCGCAAGTATGTATTCCTGGTAAATCCTGTGCCATACGCTCTTCGAATCGAGCCATTGTAGGCTTGTAGCATTGTCCATTGACTATGGGCCCTATCAATGAACAACATGCATAGTGAGCCTAACCAATTTGTTACAAGGTTACGAGTGATAGTACATCGTTCTAGAGATCCCCTTAATCTGGAGGACACGAGTTATTTTTCAACAGTCAATAGGTCCATGTTGGGAGATTAGGGACATCTTTCCTTCCCCCCGTGTCCATGTGCTGGCCCAATTAATAGGATTGCACAGAAGTAGTAGGTGTTTTACATGCTTCCAACAAATAGAAAAAGAGATAATTCCTTCAATTCCTCTTAAATCTTAGCCAATCTTTTCTATACCCTTGAATTTTCTTCACTCCTTTGTATACTCCTATATTTTGGTTTTGATCCCTTCCACAGCCTTCCCATCAATTCACCATTAGTTGTCCGTTTAATAGTGTAAAAAATATCACTTTTAACCTTCGACGTGCAAGGAGTATGTAGAAATTTGTATCTATTATTGGGAATATAGTAATTTGTTGTGTGGTTGTAATATTCATAAGTTTGTTGTATGAGAAAGTATTATACATCGAAGTTTTATATAATATTATATATATATATATATATATATATATATATATATATATATATATATATATAGAGAGAGAGAGAGAGAGAGAGAGAGAGAGAGAGAGAGAGAGAGAGAGAGAGCATTTTCTAAAATGGTAAACATAGTTTTGGATAGCATTCCTTTCATATAATATTCAACAAAACTAGCATCACACAAATATACTGCGCATACTCTTTTAATAAAGAAATAAAATAAATATTAAACTTTTTCTATCAATATGTAAAAATAAACATTACCATGAATATACCTCGTGCAATGAAGTCATGAATATAATAGTCTTCTATAACAACCTTATATACTTCCAACAACAATAAACTATACAAAATTTCATATTTCTTTATACATAAGGACAAAATGAACAGTTTTATAGGAATTAAATGGTCTACTAACAAAATGGGTCCAAAAGGGATCAAAACCAACATTCAAATGCATATAAGGAAGTGGACAAAACTTGGAGGTATAGAAGGGATTGGTCACAATTTCATGGACACATAATGAATTTTCACCCATAACTGATGTTCCAAATTTTGGGGCATTCTGAAATTTCAGAGATCAGAAATCTCAAGAATTTCATGCAATTTGGTAGAGATTATCAAAAGAAAATTCCATGCAAATTTATTTTAGACAACACATTTGGGGAAATTCCAAGGAATTGATTTCTTCTTCTTATGTTGCTGCTACTAAATACCTTATGATTTTCTTACGTTGCATGTCACGAAGAAATTATATATGGAAACAAGAATTTTGATAAATTCATGCAAAAATGGGAAAAATTTGATTTTAGCCAACTGAAACATCCAATTAATCTCGCCATTGTTTAATCAGTAATGCTTCCTGGGCCAATTTCAGATATACAAGATAGCAAAATTAAAATTATTAGATCAAAACAAGCAGCAAAATTTATTATGAGAACACGATTAAGGTAGACACACAGCAATGACGTACAAGAGAATCACAAGATTGATACATAGAGACAGGCAGACTGCGCCATGCATATATGCAAGAGCAACACGAGCACATGTCAGCTAGCCTGGCGACATTCAGAACGTGAACTACTCAAAACAACAGAACAAAATAAGATCCAGCTGACGCGACGATGGCCTGACATAACACGGCCACTACTAGCAATCGATCGATCACATACTTAGCCCCCCCTAATTAACCAACCAACAATACTTATTTAACCACTAGAAACACACTAGTGATCATCGATCATCGATCATCTAGCTAGCTAGAGTGTGATTTTGCAGCTGGCTAGCTAGAGTGATCATCTCGATCACCTAATGTAAATTACTTGCAGGTGGAGGAGGCCCCGGGGACGCCGCACTTGGACGGGATCTGCGTGGCGCGGTCGGCGTCGATGTTCTCCAGGTTGCGGAGCATGTCCCTGCGGTCGCAGAGGCACTGGAAGTCGGCGTTCGCCACCGCCTTGCAGCACTCCTTCGTCGGCGCCTTCTCCGCGCTCCCCACCGTGCAGTACGACCGGCACAGCGCCACGGCCGACCGGTCGACGCCGCACATCGACAGCCCGGCCGCGCCGCCCGCCGCCGCCGCCACCACCACCAACGCCACCAGCACCACCGCGCTTACTTTACCGGCCATCGTCGTCGTCGTCGGAGATCGGATCGATCAGAGACTATACGCTAGCTTAGCTAAGTGCGTCGTGGGGGTTCGTCGTGTGTACGTTGTGTGGTACGTAGCTAAGATGGCTATATACGGTCGGCTTATATAGCGTGGGGGTAAGTTAGCGCGGCCCGTGACGTGCATGTGCTCGCGCGCTAGCTTTGTCTCCATTAGCTAGCTATGTCACGGACTCATGGGCAAAGCTTAGATCAAATCGCGTCGGCACGTTCACGAGACGCCGTGGATTCCCGGGCCATGCATGTGCATGCACACGGTCGTATATACGCATGCAGGTAGCGCAACTGCGCTAGTACATCTGTACATGTGCATGTCTGCTACTGCAGGCACGTACGGTGAAATGCATGTCTGTATTACGGTACAGTACTCTATCAGCCTGTTTGGAGAGCTTAATATTCTGAGAAGCAGCTGGTTAATAGCTAGCTTATCATAATCTAGAAAAGCTAAGTTTCTTAGCTTTTGGCTTTTAGTTTATTTTTTAAATTTTATAGCTACAGCTTCTCAGAATCTAGATGAAAAGCTGTTTAGAAGCTGCACAAACATGCCCTATGTGAGGACTGCAGCGCGAAGCCAATCAGCCAATGGGCAAGACGGAGGAGGCTGGAATTTTAGTTGGACGTATCTGTGTGGAGTGCCATCTTGTGTGGATCAAGTGGCTGTTATTTACCCAGGTTCGTCGACCGACCGGCTGGCTGGGTGGTGTTCAGAGCTTCGATCAGAGCAAGGACGGCGCGGTGTTAGAACAAGTTAATTCATGGTCGGCGCGAATGGAACGTGCGGCGGCCACCAGATTCAGGCGGTACTGTATATGTACGCGGTAGCAGCAGGACGGAGCAGAAATCGCTAAAAAGGTAGGGTACTACTTAAAACCGATTTTCGCAGATGACCAAAATCCATTTTCATATGTGGGTGATGCGCAGCCAGCTGCATTTAGGTGTATTCGAAAATCAACACATTTTCATATATGCAGCGCGCGCAACAGCGTGCGAATATGGGGTTTTTTTACGTGGGCACATATGTTGTCTGTCTGCGAAAACAGTTTCAGTGAAAAAAAATAAAATTCCAAAAAACTAATTCAGTCGAAACCATAGCTCCTGAAGCTACCAACGTCATCGGAGCCACCACCGTCGTCGCCACAGCCAAAGCCACCATCATTACCGTTGCACCTGAAATCGTCACCGTGGCTGTCGTCGTTGTCACAGCCGCCACCGCCATCGTCGTTCCAGCTGCCGGTCGGATTGGGCGGATCAACCGCTCCCATGGGCACCGGTGGCGGATCCACCTGGTTCGAGGTTGCTCCCGCCATCCGAGGCCACCGCTATCACACCCACCGTCTTCGGACTGGGTAGATCTTCCACTCCCATGGGCGCTGGCGGTGGATCTGCCCAGTCCGAGACCGCCACTCCCGTCATCCTTAGATTGGGCAGATCTATCACTCCTGTGGGTGCTGACGGTGATAAGTTATCATTGTCTCTTAAGGAGACGAGTTATCGTTTGTGTGGTCTTAATAGTTTATAAAAGGTTTTCAATGCATATCAATGACACATCACTCTACAAATTCTACAAATATATAGGTTTAATTTGACATGTACAAATTGAAACAGGCATAATACTGATATATATGGTTTGTAAATATGCAGTTGGTTGGAGATCATGGGGAAGCTCCTCGTTGGTTGCAAGTAGTTTGCAAAGCGCATTGTCAAGGTAGATCCGCTCCTTATGTGCAATAGCGAGCTCCTCGTCATTACCGACATCCTCTTCGCCTCCTAGTTGCTCCTCCTCTCAGGCTATTCGTCATCCTTGAGTTGTCCTAGGCTCTTGACCTAGCCCTACCGACAATGTCGTGGCTTCCTTCTTCTCTCTCTTCCTCAGGTCTGGTACCAATTGCTATCGTCCTGATATCGACGAGTATCGAGTGGTACTAACGGGTATCAACAAGTACCAATGGGGTACTAGATCTAGTACCGATAGATATCATTCGATACCTATTAAGGTCCTTAATACCTCACAAGTATCGATACTTAGATATCACTAATAGTCTATGTAGTTGTTATTATCTTGTTCAAACACGATCTCGTGATATAGCAGTCCCCATATATACTGCAAACCAAAAAGTTCCATGATATATATATATAGTAGTTTAAATAAGACGAACGATTAAACATGTTTAAAAAAGTCAACGGTGTTAAATATTTAGAGACGGAGGGAGTATATAGTTTGACAATACCAAATGAAATACTGTGACAAACCAAGAAGCAAATATTGAGTACAAATCTTACTGGACCATTGATTATTTGAAACTAATTAATTAAGTCGGGAGCTTAGCTAGCTAGCTATTGGCTCGTAACTGAAGCTAGCTAACTAGATCTCTAGCACGACTTGGGCGCGTCCTTGATGCGGCACTTGGACGGGATCTGCATGGCGCGGGCGGCGTCGATGTTGCCCATGACCCGCAGCTCGTCGCGGTACTTGCACAGGCACTTGAAGTCGGCGCCCCTCACCGCGTCGCAGCACTCCCGCCGCGGCGCCCGCTCCCTGCTCCCGGCCCTGCAGTACGACCCGCAATCCGCCGCCATCCGGTCCGCGTCCACGCCACACACCATGAACGGCGCACCTGCGGCGGTCGCCGGCGCCACCGCCGACAACGACACAACCACCATCACCACGAGCAGCACCGCCACCGCCGCCTTCTTCCCGCCGGCCATGTCTTATTAACTGTTGGTGCGGTAGCTAGCTTATTACTGTTCTTGTGATCGATCGATCTCTGCGTTGATGCAGGCTACGATGTGTACTGTCGATCGATGTCCTTGTATATATAGAGAGTGTACGTACATGGGGGATCTCACGCGCGCCGTGGCGACCCGTGACGACGTGCGCCCATGTGCTCGCCGGCTTGTCGCCGGCCGTGAAGACACGGCTCCGGCCATATGCATGCAGGCGCGCGTACGATTTGATGAGATACTCATATATTGCTGCTCGCGTTGTTGCACATGCGCGCTGCGTTTGCAATTGCATGTGTCCATGTGCATGCTGCTGGGCGCAAGGCCGTACCGGCGGGAAAGCCGATGGTGGCATGCAGCGGCGGGGCCTCGGGTTAGAATTGGACTGGAGTTGGCCGCCGTTCTGCGCCAAGTAGGAGTTTCTTTGTATGTGCGGTCGGTCGGAGATGGATTCTAATCACGTGAGTGAACATCTATCCTTTTATTTTATGTCAACTAAATGATTATGAAACAATTTTTTAAAAAAATAATAAGATAAATCGATATGTAATATATCACTCTATAAACATGTAAGTTCAAATTCAAATTTTATAAGAGTCTTAACAAAAATAACAAATTTAACTGCAAATATATCTGTTTATAGATATACTAATTTGAGTTTTATTTGTTATTTTCGTTACAATTTATAGAAAATTGAATTTTAACTTACATATTTGTGAAGTGATATATTACATATTGATCTATTTTATTATTTTTTAAAATATTTTTGTAACTATTCAGATGATATAATAATCAACGGGTGGATATCCACTTACTAGTAGTGATTAAAAGAGTTTTCCGTCCGGGGATGGGACATGGACCGGGCCAAGTGAAGTAAAAAGTAACCTATCTGCATTCCTGTGAGGCTGTGACAGTTTGTTGGCCTGGCCTGAGTGCTAGTGGTTATAATCTTATAGACGTGACCAATTCTGATTTTTTTTTTATGTTCTTTCTGATCACCAAACTATATTATGTCTTCTTTTGTTTGAGTGGGAGAATATGCACAAAAGTCCTATTTTGGCTGTGACACTTTGCATTACAGAATTATTATAATCATATCTTGGCATGATGAAATGCCTGTCAAACTCATGATTACTAAGGCAGACTGATCTAACTGATGAATGTTTGGCTTGCAAGTTGCAACTGATGCTCTGATGCTCACTGTAACTACTACTCCACTACAGCATTGTACTATACTGCTAGGATTTGTGTCTCTAACTATGCAGATGCAGTTCTATTACTGTTACTGTTTGATAACCTGGTGACTTAGAACTGCATTGCAGCCTCTGCAGATTAATAATCGGTTACACTGCTACAGCTTTTGTTCAAACTTCAGAACCGAGAAAACCAAAAACGAAAGCAGGGGGTTGCATCAGAGCAGTGGTCCCGGTGCCCCATGTTATGCTCTGCCATGGAATGGACAACAAGAAAGTCAAATTGACCATGTCTATTACCTACACAAAGTAGGGTAGATGAGAACCATCAGAAGCTTAATTACTGTTAGCTACAGCTGCCTGCAGCAGCTATAGCTGGCAAGAAAAGCAGATCTAGATGTCACTTGTGACACTCTGCACTGTCACTGTACCTAAGATTAGGAGGCCTACCCATCAAAAAGAAGGTAAAAAAAAAAGATTAGGAGAGGGTACATCAAAAGCCTAAACAGAGAGGCTGTAAACTTTTAATCAAAAGGAGGAGAAGACATGTTAAAATTTGGAGAAAGATAAAGTGGAAAAAGAAGGGGAAGAAGATGTTGGGTAGCTATATATGTGGGCCGTGAAGTATAAAATTTTCGCCAGGTTCCTAAGCACCTGTCTTTGTCAAAGCAGATTCCGAAAGGTTCTTAGCTGGCCCAACAAAAAGGCCCATATAGAGGTATCCACATGTACATGGCCCGGATCATTGCTCTATGTAACTTTAGGTAGACAACTTTACATTAGATTTTTGTTTTCTGAAGAACAACTTTAGATTAGATTAGCAGTAAACTTAAGCTTCCATTTGCTTTGCTGAGACCGGCCAGAAGTAATTCCTTTTGTTAACTTTGTAGTTTGTGGTGCAGTATATAGCCTAATTTGAAACCTCAATACATGAAAAATCCAAAGCATTTGCAGGTAGTAATACCAACTTGGCTAAATTAAAGTTGCTTTAACTGATTGCGTGGTAATACATGGTGCCAATGGGGTGATCATACATACATAATCATGAACTCCTCTCTTTACCAAGAATGTATTATTATACCCAAGTACTACCGAGTACCACCATCATGTAACTTCAGCATCATACCATAGTACCACCATACATGCTCTGGCGAACTGACTAGTAGTGGCACACCGAATGACTTTCAGAAAAGGGTCATGACACACATCATACACAAGAGTACAAGACCTCACGCACCTGACTCATACTCAACGTACGACGACTATACACACACGAGCTAATCAGCAGCAATTCGTAACTTGTTTTCCGTAATAAGTAATGTACTAGTTCTTCCATCTACTAGTACTACTAATTACAGAACTTTCTCCTTTCCTATCGAAATGACAGCCCAGAGCCACAGGTAAGTAGGCAGTTAGGCACTGCTTGAGATAGCTGAAATTGATGATTTTTCTATAGTTATCTGAGAGTATAAACAAATTAATAATTAACTCTTATAAACGTAAAAGATATTCTAAAAAGTATTTAAAGAATATTTTATATAACTTTCTTTTTAGGAAAATCACCGTTTACAAGCTTGGGAGTTAGGAAGCGCCAAATGCCACGGTAATACTGTGTTCGTATAGTGGATTAGAAACTAATCCTTCACACTTGTAAAAAAGAAACAGATCAGTACATAATTAATTAAGTACTAATTAAAAAAATTAAAATAGATTACTATGATTTCAAAGCAATTATAATAATATTTAACAGTTTGAAAAGCGTACGCACAAAAAGCAAGCAAGTACTGTAGAAATTAGGAAAGGGAGAAAGAACACACCCAAAAGTACACAAGATTACGCAGGTTTCGTCACGGCTGTAATCAAAGCCTGGACCTGGTCACCGTAATGGCGAAGTGGTGAAAAAGGCAGGGGGGTGGGAAATTAAAGGCGCATGGCGCGGGCAAAGCGTGCAGAGGGGGGGCCGGCCAACCAAGGAATCATTGTGATTTGGCCATGGTTGGAAAGAAAAGCGGCCACCTTGCGCTGCTTTCTCGCTAAACATGCGTGTCCTCGAGTCCAGCCGCAGCCCGGCCGCGGGCAGGCGCTGCCGACCGGGCGGCCGGCCGGGACGACCACCGCCCCGGCCCTCCATCGACTATCACCCGGTCAGTGCGTGACAAAAGCATCGGACACGCACACTCATTGTTTGCCATCATCATACAGCCCCAGGACTTGCTCCCAAAAGCCACCACCTTTACTGCCACTCTCCCTCTCAGAGGTTGACAGGTGGTAACAGATAGAGAGGTGTTTACACAGAGTGCTGCTCTTTTTAGGTAAAATAATGCAGATGGGATGAGAAACTAGTGGATAATCTACTTGCTTATCTGTAGGAAAGAATTAAATATTATGGGTCTGTTGGGATAACGGGACATGAAAAAAAAAAGGGACAGCCTATACATCATGCAATAGATTTTTTAGCCTACTATCATGCAAATTTTTCAAGCCATAGGATAAATTTAATCTCATCTATTTAAATTTAGGGAGTAACTATTAAAAAAAAAGTTGGCATGTATTTACATTGTAAGTTCCTAAAATTGTAATTTTAGTGTATTTATGATGTAAGTCATAAAATTACATATGTAATTTTAGTATATTTACGATGTAAGTCACAAAATTACATATGTAATTATAATGTAAGCACGATGTAATTAGTAAGCGTGGATCATAAGCAAAGTAGCAGTAGAAAACACTGCTCAAATGCAAGGAAAAAAAGCAGGCGTATGTTTTAAAATTGAACGGCAAAGATGTGAGACCCACAGAACGCAACAACAAAGTCCACAGAACGCAACAACAAAAGCTCGGTCCATCTCAAAGTCCACAGCTGTGCATGACTTTGCTCAATCCAAATGCAGCACGAATTGTAAACAGAGATGAATGGTCAAAAAAGTGAAAGATTTAGCACCCTATTTTCTGTCAACAGAGCACTAGCTATTCCGAAAAAAAAAGAGTAAATTTTAGAAAACTATAGATACTATGACTAAATTATCACAAAACTACACATTTAACACTAAATTTATCACAAAACTACACATTTAAGATGAAGTATCACAAAACTACATGTTTAGTAACTAAATTATCACAAAACTATAGGTTTAGAACCAATTTAATCACAAAGTAATAATGTTTATAGCTCCACCATAACAAGGGTGCTAAGGATTTAAACTCCAAAAGTTGTAGTTTTGTGATAAGTTCAATATTAAATATGCATTTTTGTGATATTTAACCTAAAATCTGTAGTTTTGTGATAAATTTGGTGTTGAATATATAGTTTTGTGATATAACTCCTTAAATCTGTATTTTTGTGATAATTTAGTCAAAATACCTGTAGTTTTGTGAAATTTACTAAAAAAAAAAGAGAGAAATGAGGGCTCAGATGAAATGATGTGGTAAAATTGGATGGCTAGAACTTAAAGTTATCTTTTAATGGCGGGAAATCATTTTCATTTTCCATCGTCCAAACAAGCCATATATGTTATAAATCTAACAAATGGCCTATAATAATTGGTATAAATAATGCTTGCATAGAAAGTTTTCAGAAGAAACCGTGTTTTATATGCATGGCATGAATAATCTGTAATGATATCGGGCTGATAAGCTGAAAATACTCTTTATTTAGAAAAAAGTTTTACAAATATAAGTATAGCCTTCTATTTAGATTTATGTGTAAAAGTTAATTTATTTTGAAACGAAGTAAGCATGGGCCTTGACAAGAGTGAGCGAGCAAGATGGGAGAGGATGAACAGTATTATGACTGCACTAAAGACACTAAACTCATAAAGCAAGGGCCAAGGGTACTACCTCCATCCCATATTACTTGTCTTTTTGAGTTTTTGTTTATCAATGTTTAATCATTCGTCTTATTCAAAAAATTTTGAAATTATTATTTAGTTTGTTTGTCATTTGCTTTATTATCAAAAGTACTTTACATATGACTTATCTTTTTTTATATTTATGCTAATTTTTTAAATAAAATAAATGGTCAAACGTTGTAAATAAAAAGTCAAAAACGTCACCTATTATGTGATGGAGGGAGTAATAGGTAATAGGGTGGTGCGTGAGATGAGAGCGTACGAGCGTGAAGCAAGCAGCAGTAGCAGACTAGCAGTGCAGCACTCATTGCCTCGGTTCAGTAACAGCTGAACACACTGCCCTGCTTGGCTGCTTTGGGCGCTTGCTTTCTTGTGGGCTTTCTGCAAAGTTTCGGTACGTGTGTGCCCCCACATTCTCTTTACCCCCTCTCCTCCTCGAGCTTTTTCGCGTGGCTATGTATACATGCACACAGCCACCAGCTCCCTTGCTCATCTGCATGCGGCCGTGTTGCTACTGACCAATGCCTAGCTAGCAAGCTCCACTACAGCTTTGACCACTGAGCCGTTGCTGCTGCTCACCTGTCTCCTGAAATCGTTGGGAGTCATCGATCGTCTTCTTCGTCTCCTCCTCCTCTTCGCGATCTGATTCTTTTCTGTCACTGCGTTATGGAGGTGAGCCATGGAGAAATGCTTTGCATTTCGTTGCCTTTCTCTTCTTCACTAATCTCTATCTCAGTTCTTGGCTTCTTGTGCCAAAACTAAGCTTGTGTTCTACTATCTAGCCTTGGATCCTTTTTTTTGCCATGTAGAGATGTGGTGTTTGTACTGCTCTTAATAGTAGAGCCTTTTCTAGGGAGAAAAGAACGGGTGATGTTCTGCTGCATTGGCATATACTGTTCTGATTTTCTGAATCTCCTGATCACCTCAAAGTTTTCCTTATCCAATGAGAGGTTGACTCAAAGATTCAGTTCTCAGATGCCTCTTTATCAACGTCCCTGCTTCCTGCATATCTTTTCTGTTTTTCACAAACATATATGTAGGATGAGTTGCTTACAGAGATAAGTTAACAGTAAAGATTGTCCATTCTCTGACAGGCGCTCGATGACTGCAAGTGGCGCCAAATCCCGGCGTTCGGCGACTGGAATATATGGGATGATATGCCCGTCACCCAATACTTCGAGTCAGGGACTTTCTTCTTCACAGCACAAGCAGAGAAAGATGAGGACCTCTTCAAGGTGCCCCAGTTCCCTGCCAACCCCTACAACTACAAGAAGGTCTGACAAAAAAAAAAACTTGAACTTTTCTCCAGTCTTCTTCACCTAACTATTATCATATCAGTTTAGTTCAGTTTTAAGTCATAGCGTTGCTGCAAAAGAACAAACGGTTAGACTGATGATTTCGTGACCAAAATGCAGTGCGTTGTTCGAGTGAAAGGGGAGAAAGAAAACGCGAATGCGAATGCGAATGCTGTGCGTGTGAGAAAGGGAGGAAGGAAGCAGCAGTATCTGAATGAGCAGCAGAAGTGGAAGCCAAAGACGGCAGTGGATGAGGACCTGTACAAGATCTCACCAAAGCTAATCTGCAGGGTGAAGAAGGCAAGTAGTAGTACACTGTAATTGTGTTTTGTTCCAAAATCTGTGCATCTTTGCTGGGCCCTTGTGTGTGATGACCAAGTGGCTTTTACTTTAGTTACCTTCTAGTACTATCATGTGATTGACACAAACCTTTTTTGAGATAAGCTGAGCCTTTGCAATTAGCTTTTCTTAGGATAATAGCAACACTCACACACTACCCTTTTTGTTCAAAAAGCTTAAGTAGTGCATTTGTAGAACACTTGGAGCTTATTAATCGAGGTTAAAGTTGGACTGTAAATTTCAGGGAGATCTAGTTGAACTTGACTGCGATTTTTTTCCTAATATAATTATAATCTTTTGTTTGTGCTGCAGAAGAAGTTGCTGAGGAATTTGCTAGGAGGGTGCCTTGGCGTGAACTGCATCGCTTGAAAAACAACTAGCCTCAATAAATTTCTCCCAAGGGTTTGGGTGTTAGAAAGAGATGTATGTACATTGTGTGCTGATATGGAAGTAATGGAAACTGATTACTGTTTGGACTCGATTGAATGTGATGATGTCCGTTAAAAAAAAAAAGAATGTGATGATGATAATAATAATAATAAATACGCTTTCCATTATGCACCTCCACTGATCGTAGCTCGTTATAAATCTTAATCGAAATCTTGTCAAGATAGCAAAATTAGGAGGCATCAGAACAGATCGAATAGGATACGCGTTGCAAAGTTAAAGGAAGGGCCTCACGATACCTAACGCCTTAACGGTGGTGTGGGCTCACCGGACTATCCGGAGAGAGGTGCTTTCGATCGTCCGTTTTGAAGACAGATTTAAACCTCATTAGCACAAGCATTAATAATTATAAACTTGAAACTAACAAAAAAAAAACGAGGAAGTTGAAGTTTGGGGTTAGAATTGAGCCATAGTGGCACAGGCAAGGGTGAGCCTGGAGCCGAGTACAGGGCGCCGTCTGATCCATATACGTGATCTGCAACAAAATCCAATGCGGACTCAGATTTTCGCCGATACGAAGTCCGAATCGGACTGGGATAATGCGCACGTACTACCACATAAAATCCACCCGATCTACCCGTCGTCTCCTCGCCATCGAGATCGATCGACTCCCGTCTCCAGCGATGGCTCGCCGGAAGATATCCATAGCCCTCATCGCGAACCCGCAGACGCGCGCTACGACCTACAAGAAGCGGAAGGCGGGGCTGATCAAGAAGGCCGGGGAGCTCGCCACGCTGTGCGACATCCCCGTCGCCGTCGTGTGCGCCGGGCCCGACGGCGGCGCGCCGACCGTGTGGGTGTCGCCGGAGGGCGGCGACGCCATCGAGAGGTACCGCGTGCTGCCGGCGGAGAAGCGGGCGAGGCACACGCACGTGGCTTACCTCCAGGAGGAGCTCGACAAGGAGAGGGCCAAGCTCGCCAGGCTGCGGCAGAAGGGCCGCCCCGGCGAGCTCGACCCGCCGGACGCCGTGCTGGACGGGATGTCCCAGGACGAGCTGCAGCAGCTGCTCGCGTCCATCGACGCCACGCTGCTGGCTACGGCCAAGAGGCGGGAGGCGCTCGGGTTGCTGCCCGGCGCCGACGACGACGCGGACGGCGGCGGCCGGCGGCGCGACGCCGACGGAACCAACTCCGTCGGCGTACACGGCTACCAGCACCAGGAGGTGCATGCACCGGCGACATGTGACCCCTTCCATCCGTACAACGCCGGCGTGACGCTGATGCAGCCAGGGTACAACAACGCCCAGTACATGGGCGGCCATGGCGCCGTGGACATGAGCGGCTACCAGCTGCAGATGCAGATGCCGGGCAATGGCAGCAACAACCACAGCCGGCTCGCGTGGGGAGGCTTCCAGCCATGCAACGCCACCTTCGTCCAGCCCGTGTACGGCAACCTCCAATGCTGGGACAACAATGTCGTCGACGGCAACGGCGAGCCCTGCGACGCCATCGTGCCATCAGCTGGTGACCCCTACATGGACATCGCCGGCAACGACGTCTACGGCAACCAGATGCAGCCGGCACCGGCGACCAACGGCGGGTGGCACGATCCGGGCACGTGGGGCTACGACGGCGGCGAGCCGTGCAAAGCCATCGTGCCATCATCTGGTGACCCCTACATGGGCATTGGCGTCTACGGCAACCAAATGCAGCCGGCGCCGGCGCCGGCGGCCAACGGCTGCTGGCACAATCCGGCCGGCACATGGGGCAACGACGGCGAGCCGTGCAACGCCATCGTGCCATCAGCTGGTCACCCCTACATCGACATCGAGTGCGACATCGACGGCAACTACATCGACACAATCGTGTTCGATTACCAAACCACCAGCACCAGCGACAACTTCATGGACGCGCCCGTCCAGTTCATCGTCACGGGCAGTGACGAGAGCATCGTCACGAACGTGGCCGGCTGCGACGAGACGGAGTTCTCCATTGACGATCTCCTCCAGTGCTCCGACGCCTCCCAGCATTCTTCCGGCCTCGAGGAGCTGCATTATCTCAGTGATCTGGCCGATGGCTTCGACTTTGGATGCAACTTCGACGTGCTATTGGACTGAGTGATCTGCAGTAAGGTCTAGAGTAGCCGTCGCAATACGGTGAAACCCGGCAATTTTGGACGCTGGATGGCCGCCGGATTCAACTGATGTTGCCACCGCCGCCGCCAAGTTCCCGAGCAATTTTCCTGGCCAACAAGCGAGGGACATGGGGCTATCTATCTATAGGTTTGATGCAAGGAAAATACCTTGTTGTTTTGGAAACCCGGCAGTTCAGCTCGGAGAAGACCTAGCAGTTCTGTCAGACCGGCAGCTCTGCTTGGAGAAGATCCAGCAATTTTGTAGCTCTGCTTCGATGACCCGATAATATTGTAGGTTAGATTGGATTGATCCAGCAGTTTTAGTAGTCTGGAGAAGATCCGGCAATTTTGTAAACTCTGCTTGGTTGATCCATCAGATATGTAGCCACCTGGCAATTTTGTACCTCTGCCTTGATGTAATCCTGGCAATTTTGTAATGTACAAAATACCACATGCTAATTTTATTGTTAATTTAACTCGTATCTTGTGGCAACAATATAATCAACCTTCAATATGGTTTTATACATCACATTGACAAGTTAATGCTCTGTTTAACGTCTAAGCAGTGGACTCAAAACTCATAACATGTAGTATTAAGTATAGTAAATAAAAACAGCTTACTGTTTTTCCTCATCGCAACCATTATTAAGACTAAAGTAGATTTAAGATATATTGTTACTACATGCAGAAATAATTAGCTTACAGATATTCCTTTTGGAACTGCATAAATAACAGGATGATAAAAATGTTACTTCACTTACATACAAAAGAGGCTAATTCTGTACGCTCAAACCAGTGATGTTTTTGTGCTTAAAGAATGCACTTGGCCCAATCCCACTTAATGCGTAGCAGCAGTTGTAAGGCCTTCTCCTAATCCTAAAGCTGCTGAAACCAAAGAAGACCAAACATGAACATCAGGTGTTTCTCCATGGTCAATCATCTCCTCAATCCATAGCAATGCATCATATGTTCTACCAGCAGAACATAAACCTTCAATGACATTGTTAAATTCGCCTGCCTCAGGTCTATGATGACCCTTAACCATCCTCTCCATAATCTGTGCTGCGTCGATGAACCGGCTTTCTGAACACAAGCCGCTGATCAAGATTGAAAATGTCTCTTTCCGAGCAACACAACCAAGCTGTTTATCCATCCTTCCAAGGTATCTGAGTGCCCTCATTGATTGCATCGAGTTGCAAAGTCCCCTCATTAGCAAGTTATATGTTGTGACGGTCGGAACGAGATCATTCTTGGGTAATTCCTCCTCCAACACCTTCACAGCCTCATCCAACCTGCCTTCCCTGCATAAAGAAGTGATCTTCGCCTCATACATGTATATTGTTGGCTTGAACCCCTTCTTGCCCATCTCCTTAAACAAATTGTCTGCCTCATTCAATCTTCCCTCATCATAGAGGTCAATAACCATAACTTCAAAGCTTGCAACAGTACGCCCACCTCGAACAACCAATGCCTGATCAATGATTTCCTGGGCATCCTCGATACTAAGCCCAGCAAGCATAGGAACACGGAGAGATCGCCGGCTACCTGAGGACCTCAACCCTTTCCTAATCACCTTATCCAACACAATCTCTGCCTGCTCACCTCGGCCAGCCGCACAGAGCGCCACCAGCAATGCCCGGTACACCACAACATCTTCGTCGCATCCCTTCTGCGACACGCGCCACAGCATGGAGTAGAGAACGTGTGTGGCCTCATCGAGCATGCTAGCATCGCAGAGCGCAGGCACGATCGCGCGATAAGCGTCCTTCTCTGGTGCGAGGCACTGGTTAGACATTTCATCAAGCACCTGCAGAGCGAGTTCAGGTCTCCGCGCACGGCACAATCCAGTGATCAACGAGGTGAGGTCTTCTGACGCTAGAGAGACTTCCGGCCTCCCCGCGAAGTCCGCAAAGAGACGGGCCGCTTCGGGAAGCAAGCCATCGGAGAGGAGGCGGCGGAGGAGGGCGGAGAAGGATCGTGACCAAGACGGGGCGAGGGAGGATGGGAGGGAGGAGCGGAAGACGGAGACTGCGGCAGCGGGAGGGAGGTGCGGGATGGAGGCGGCGAGGAGGGAGTCGGCGGAGGGGGAGGACGGGAGGATGCGGCGGAGGAGGGAGGGGAGGAGATCGGAGGAGGATGCGGAGGCCGCGGCGAGGAGGGAGGAGTGGACGGCGTCGTTGTGGCGGTAGGAGGAGCGCGGGTAGCGGCGCGGCGCGTCGGCGTAGAGATGGACGGCGTCGAGGGGGCTCTTCTGCCGGCGGATGGCGCCGGCGAGGTGCGCCGGAGTCAGCACCCGCGGCCACCGCACAGGCGTGGCGACCATCGCCGTCCCGGACTTCCAGCAACTTTGGAGTGGTCGTGCACGCGATGGTTTTCGTGCTACTCGGCTCGGCCCAATCTGGTAGCTGACTCGACTTTGCTCAGCGCACCTAGTACAATATTGTACACGAACTTGGTGGGCCCAGTTGTAATATGGACCGAGAGCCTGAGTAGGCCTTAATACCGTCCAAACTCCAGAGTCCAGTCTGTTAACACCTCCCCCTAATGTAAAATCGATTTGAATCCCTGGAGATAATATGCCTTCCAAAAAATCAATTGCTTTCCTACAATAAATCTGATGACTACAGTTTCCATGAAGAAAACCTTTCTAAACATTGGACGCAGCTAGGTATCGGGCGTCTGACTAGTGGCGAAAAAAAAAAAAATCAAACGTCACATGATCAAAGGAACTGTCTATCCATTTGTCGGGTGATTTCTTTCTAGCGAAAAAATCACCTGTAAGATGTATAGTAAAATCGTTTTAGTAATTGCAACGTCACAATAAAATATCTGTTGAAATATTTCACTGTCCGGTATAAAACACAATATTTTAACCATCAAAACAATTTTTATTAGAATATAATTACATGATATTTTGTACTAGTAGAGATTTAATTGTAACAAATAGGACGGTGTATTCGGATTACATATTAGATAAGTATAATTTAAGATAAAATATCATTTAAAGTTCGTTAATGAAGTCGTTCGTTGCATGAAGAGGAGCGAGGATATGGAGCGCAAGAGAGAGCATGTAACATGGAAAATACGAGAGAGAGAGAGAGAGAGAGGGGGGAAGAACTCGAACGCAAAAGGCCCGCCAACCACAATAGCAGCCAGGAGCCAACGATCGAGCAAGCTGCTAAGATCGACGAGAGAGCGAGCGATCGATCGAGCGGACATCCCGCGCGCGCGCGCCGCGGAGGCGCCGGCCGCGCGCACACTTGGCACCCTCTCCCGTCCCGCCGCGGCCGCGCGTTTCTCCTGCACGCCACGACCCTTTCCTCGCCCCCCGCGATGCACACCACGTACTTACCACCACCACCGCGCGCTCGATCGACCCCGCGGCCCTCCACCCCTCGCGCCCAGCCGCTCCCTCCCCCCCACCCATACATACGGAGCGCCACCCACCGCAGCGCGCGATCGATCGGTTAATCTGTAGGCTGCTTACCTAGCTAGCTCCGTCCGCCGTCGTCCGCGAGCCACCCACCCACCGGCCGCCCCCGCGCGCGCCCATGGACAGTAAGGACAAGGAGAAGGAGCATGAGCAGACCGCGTCGGGCAGGAACCCCGACGTGAACGACGTCGAGGAGGAGGAGGAGGACGAGGAGGGCAACAAGCGCGCCGTCGTCCTCGGCCCCCAGGTCCCCCTCAAGGAGCAGCTCGAGCTCGACAAGGTACGTAATATAATCCACTGCATTCCTCCATTGTTGTTGATCTGATGCTAATTGAATCTGAACATAATTTTAACTTTTCTGCGAATTGAATGCAGGATGATGAGAGCCTGAGGAGGTGGAAGGAGCAACTCCTCGGGCAGGTTGATACTGAACAGCTTGGAGGTATCTATCTACGCTTGTTTCCAATTCATCATTATATATGCTTCTCGCCTGAATTCGTTGACACATTCTTGATGTGCGATCTGTAACGACATTTTGGGCGTGCGCATGGATATGCAGAGACTGCTGAGCCGGAGGTGAAGGTGCTGAACCTGACCATCCTGTCGCCGGATAGGCCGGACCTTGTACTGCCGATCCCGTTCGTCCCCGACGAGAAGGGCTACGCCTTCGCGCTCAAGGACGGGAGCACTTACAGCTTCCGCTTCAGCTTCATCGTCTCCAACAACATCGTGTCAGGCCTCAAGTACACCAACACTGTCTGGAAGACTGGAGTAAGAGGTGACACACAACGCACGACTTGAACCTGCGTATTTTATTTTGTAGATCAGATAAAATAGCGCTTGAATTTCTAGAAACAACGGCACAAATTGATCGTTCCATTAAATTTCCCATATGATCTTCATGTATGTGCTGCAATCTCTTCATAAATATAACGACGACATGCCATTTTAGATACTGATCTTAGATCATTAGGTCATTTTATTCGAGGATTTTCCTACATTCTTCAGTAAAGAAATATGTTAATTAAGAGAAATTTAATTATGCATTTAAGGTATTCTTTTATCTATGGAACAATGAACTCCAATAATGTCATATGATGTGTCATATATGTGCATTCTGACTTGCAGTTGAGAACCAGAAGGTGATGCTGGGGACATTCAGTCCCCAGCTAGAGCCCTACACATATGAGGGTGAAGAGGAGACCACCCCAGCTGGCATGTTCGCAAGAGGTTCCTATTCTGCTAAACTAAAGGTATTCAAACTCATCAAGTTCAGCTCTGATGTGTTAATCGAGGTAATTACCTTACTAACCATGGCTGTAATTTTTTCTGTTAAATCAGTTTGTTGATGATGATGGCAAATGCTACTTGGAGATGAGTTACTACTTTGAGATTAGGAAGGAGTGGCCAACCATCCAATGATGTGTGGAACTAAAAAAGGGCTTCAGAAACATGTTAGCTGCTAGCTAAGCCAAGTCAGATGCGCTGTTGCTTCTAGAAATGATTCAATGTGTCGTCATCGTTAAACGCCTTTTAATTTGTTTTGAGCTTGTCACACTTTCTTTTTTCTCTTTTTCTTCCTGTTCTTCGGTCGCATAATGTTTATTCAAACCTATATAATCGATTCTCTATATATGGAGACGCGCTGATATATATTTATGTACTACTGAACTCTGTTGTTTACTTGTTTGCCTGAAACACACCAGCTGATCAATTCCTTTGAGCTAATGATTAATTGTCCTAGACATGCACTTTCAGATCGAATTCGTTGCTTAATTCTGAATGTCTCGGTGGTTACAGTGCAGTGGTGGTAGCTGAGTTTTCCTTTGACGAAATGATGAATGATTCTGCCTGTCAAGTCAAGATTTTTGCGTGTGATTTAAGATGGTTTTTGCACCTGGCATTGCTCTCGGCCTCTCACTCTGGTCTGCTACTGAGTATAGGGTAATTAGTGCATTAGGCGCAGGAACGCCGTTTTCTTGAGATGGATGAAAGCAAAGCTTAGGAAGAGTGACATAACAGCTAATGCTCGTTACAGAGAAGCAACGCATCTCTGCTACCTGGAGGCTACTGTACTGCCGGTGGCAAAGCACCGTACGTACAGTATAAACTGAAAGTTGCGTGTCACCTGGTAGGGCTAGCTTCAAGCCTTCTACTACTCCAGTTCTTTTGTTGCAGTATGTGATCCTTGTTCTTTCGTTGCCTTGGATATCAGCCAGTGTATTTCCGCATACGATGAATTAATTAGCAAGATTGCTTTACTCAAGCCGTCAAGCGTCCTTGTGTCCGTGATTGTTTTCCGTACTAATTTGTACTCCCTCAGTTTTATTTTATATTATAAGTTGTTTTGAATTTTTCTTGGTCAAACCATTTTTTAAGTTAGATCAGTATCATATAAAAATTTAGCAATATCTAAAACAATTAATTTTATTGAATTTAACATTGAATATATTTTATATGATTATGATTTTGTTGCTACAAACATTGTAATATATGATAAATTTAGAGTTAAAGATTAATTTTGAAAACCGTGCTAAATTTGACCGTGTCTAATTGAATGCGGGGGAGGGAGTAATATGCTTATTTTGTGTTGGAAATACTACTATATTTGTGTGTGTCTTTATAGGGTAAGTCTGTGGTCTGCTTGCTGCTGCCCTGTTGGGCTTCTTTTGGGCTATGATCTACGGGCCGGATAGGCATAATGAGGATAGCAGGGAAAAAGTATACTTTGACTCCCTCAAGTATGGCCCGAGTATGATTCATGACCTTCAACCACAAAACTGGGTATATGGACTCCAACTATCAAAACCGATACAAACTATATCTTTTGGTGGTTTTGGAAGCGGTTTTGGTTCAAGTGGTGCCTACGTGGCGGTGTTGACCCGGTCTTTGTCCCACGTGTGTCGACGTGTCGCTTATATTGTATTAAAATAAAAAACTAAAAGCAAAAAAATATGTGGGACCTATATGTCATTCACAAATAAATATTATGGGACACGGTGACATATGGACCCCACATGTCATCATATCTCTCATTCCCATCTTCCCCCTTCTCGCTCTCCTTATCGTTACGTCACCCTGCACGGGGACGGCGCTCCCCATTTTCACCTCCGTAGAAGATGAAGTGGCCACGGCGGGGGTCGACGTCGTCAATGCCGAGTCGTCTCTGCTGCCGGTGGAATCGCCGAATGACGGCTTGAGGACGAGCAAGAAGGGACGGCGAGGCCGGAGCCAAGAAAAATAGAGAGGAAAAGTGGCAAGTTGGGCGCGTAAGAGATGCGGAGGGAGGGAATGTTGGTGTGGCAATGGCAAGCAAGGGACGGAGGTCGACGGGGTCACCCACGGTGAGGGAGGCAACAACGGCCTCCACTACCATCACTCCGGAACCCTCCTGTCCACCGCCGACGGTCGTCGCGCCGCTCCAGTCCTCGCTCGCCCTCCCGGCCGCCACTGCCACTCCTGCTCCCGCCCACCGCTGCCAGCGTCTCGTCGCAGAACGGGTACCCCCTTGCTCGTCGCCGCAGGAAGAGGAAGAGGAGGAGGAGGGAGGAGGAAGAGGAAGGAGAGAGAAGAGAGGAGAGGAAGAAGGGAAGGAGGAAGAGGACATGTGTCCCACTTTTTTTTTGTATGAATGATATGTTGGTCCCACATATATTTTTTACTCTAATGCCACATAAGCGACACATGAGACGAAAACCGGGTCAAGACCGCCATATAGGCGCCATGTCAGCCAAAACCGCTTCCAAAACCACTCAAGGATATAGTTTGCATTGGATTTGATAGTTGAAGGAGTCGATATACCCGGTTTTATGGTTGGAGGTCATGAATCATACTCGTGTCATAGTTGAGGGAGTCAAAGTATACTTTTTCCGGATAGCAGCCAAGGTCTGCTAGGATTCTTGGTGGGCTTCGAAACTTGAGTCCTCGGGGCTCAGGCTATAGCCCACGCAGCCTTGAGGCCTCTTTCCTCTCCCGACCCTGACGTGGTTCACTTTGAGTATCGCGGCGCCGCCGTGCTCGCGGTTAACCCAGCCGTCGCAGCTGCAGTCTCCGCCGCCGCCATGGCGGCTCGTGCGCTGCTCTCCCGCCTCCGCTTCGCTCCTCTCAGCCACCACCACCACCGCCACCTCGGCCGCGCTCTCTCCGCCGCCGCCGCCGCCGATCCACCACCCGACGAGTCGCCCCCTCCTCCGCATCCTCCACCGCCACCGACGCCGCCCTCCAACTCGAAGCTCTTCGTCGCCGGTAAAGCCTCTGCTCCCCCGCCTCTGTTTCCTTCCCGCAATCCAATCCCCACTCTGTTCCATG
This sequence comes from Oryza glaberrima, assembly GCF_000147395.1. Lineage (NCBI taxonomy): Eukaryota > Viridiplantae > Streptophyta > Magnoliopsida > Poales > Poaceae > Oryza > Oryza glaberrima. Next base: position 36,523,472 of record NC_068326.1, on the reverse strand, counting down.
GTTCTCACCTTGTTGCTTTGCTACGCTTTCTCTCTCGCGCGATTGCGTTCGCTGGCGCAGGGTTGTCGTGGTCCGCGGACGAGCGGTCGCTGACGGACGCCTTCTCCTCCTTCGGCACCGTCACCGAAGGTAATCCACGAATCGCGACCATTTGTCACTCGAAACTGTTTCGTTTTAGGCTTTAGAGAATAACCTGTTGAGTGGTGGGCGGTGGTGGATTGGGGGAGGGTTCAGATGGTGTGCGCGGTAGGTGTTCGATGAAACGGCTCGGAGGAGGAAGTGGGTGTTCCGCTCGCGCGCGACCCCGCCAAATGTTCGATGAAATGCCTGTTAGGGATTTGGTCGCATGCTCGGCCGCAATCTACTGGCATGCGAAGAGCGGGTTGTTTGGCGAGGCTGTCAGGCTGTTTGTTGGTATGATGAGGGTGGGGGTGAGCCCCAACTCGTTCACATTGGTTGGTGCTTTAATAGCAGCTGCTGGGATGGGTAACTTGGTGCTTGCTGAGTGCATCCATGGGTGGGCTATGAAGAGCCTGTTGGAATCCAATCCTTTTGTTCGTACCGCATTGCTTGATTCCTATGCGAAATGTGGACGTCCTATGAAGGCCTGGGCATTGTTTGGTGAAATGAGGGATCCTGGTATAGTTACTTGGAATGCATTGATTTCTGGACTAGTGCACAACGATCTGTTTGAGGAAGCATTGCTGGTTTTTAAGAGGTTGCTGTTTTCATTTGGACCAGTTCATAATGTTGTGACTATGATTAGCATTGCTCAGGCTTCTGCTGGTTGTGGTGACCTTGGATTGTGTGAGAGCGCACATGCTTATTCAGTCAAGATTGGGCTTGATTCAGATGTCTCAGTCACAAACTCAATCTTGGGTATGTACTTGAGCTTTGGTAGTCTTGCGATTGGAAGAGAGATTTTCAAAAAGATCGCTGTTAATGATGTTGTTTCTTGCACGATGATGATGGGTTTCCTTCTTGAGGAAGCCCAGGCTATTGAAGTTATACGTATGTTTGTTCAGATGAGGTTGAGTGGCATAGTGCCTGATAGGGTAGCATTGGTTACAGTGGCGCAAGCTTGTGCACATCTGGGTGATGGAAGGATAGGAAAGTTGGTTCATAACGAGATTGTAATCCGTGGGTTCAGTGGTGAGCTTCCTGCAGTTAACTCTTTAATCACAATGTATTCTAAATGTGAGGATTTAAGTTCTGCAAGACTGTTGTTTGATGGTACAATGGAGAAAAGCTTGGTTTCATGGACTGCAATGGTGTCAGCGTATATAGAAAATGGATATTCCCTAGAAGGGATGTATCTCTTTGCGAAGATGAGGCATGAAGGTTCCTTTATGATTGATTCTGTGACACTGGTCACCTTATTGCTTGCTTGCTATGAGGTTGCTAAGTTTGAACTATGTATTCAACTTCATGCATATTGTTACAAATTGGGTTTGTGTCTGTACAAACCTGTTCTTAATACCCTCATTGCAGTTTATGGTAAGTGTGGATATGCGACTTTAGCGCATAAAGTGTTTGATGAGATGATTTCTCGGAATGCTGTCTCATGGAATACTATGATTTTATCCTATGGTGTAAATGGCCAAGGAGAGAAAGCAGTAGCACTTTTCAATGAAATGGAGAAATCTAGCGAGGATCAAGACAGTGTGACTTATTTGAACACATTGCTAGCATGTAGCCACTCTGGACTGGTGGATGATGGGATGCTCGTCTTTAGAAGAATGGTTAATGACAAGGGAATAATTCCATGCCCAGAGCATGTCGGATGCATAGTTGACATGTTGGCAAGAGCTGGCCGCTTGGATGAAGCAGCAGGAGTGGCTAGCTTGACTCACAATAAATTAGGAGCAAATGCTTGGAAGGCTTTGATGGGAGGAGGGCATTTGCATGGTGACATGGAATTTACTAAAGTTGCTGCAGAGAAGGTGCTCACAACGGAATCATTTGATTATGGGCATGTTGTGTTACTTTCTAATGCTTATGCATCATCTGGCAAATATAGAGCTGCTGAATCTGTCAGATCCTGTTATGCAAAACGAATTACAAGGAAAACTTTAGGGCTTAGTTCCATTGAGATAGTGCCATACAGCAGAAGATAGTAGAACAACTCTTACCTAGGGAAGAGAGAAGATACATCAAACAATTAGTATTCACTGTCTGTCTGTCTCAAGCTATTGGAATCTATCTCAGGCATAAGTTGAGTATTCACTTTCAGGTTGCCAAGTCTCCTGTGGAAAAAGTAAAGCATCAAGCATGATTTTTAAATTCAAGTTGATGAAATAGATGATTGCCTTGGACCTTTTTCTTTAAAAGAAAAATATTGCCTTGGTCTATGGAACATGACCAACGATATCACATCTCAACTCACTATTGCTCCAGGAATCTCTAACACGTGAATATGGATTCTAATGGTACTGACACACTAAGGTCTAAGGCAGCTTGTTAAGTGCATACTCATTTTTCATTACTTCCTTTTTTCATTTGTCTTTTTTTTTTTCCTTTTTAAAAGTTGCCTTGGAGTTTTTACGGTGATCCTCCATCTGACCTTATGCCCTCATCTGGATTGTGCATGTTGACTTTCCTACATGCTAGGACAACAACATACTATTGATAGTAAAAAGAATTGGTGATAGAGCCTGTAAATACCAGATGTGGCAGTTTTTTTTTTTTTTAAAAAAAATGAGCAGTATATTGGGTCTGCTGGGTGTGCACCTCTACATATGTGCAAGTATTGCTTTGCAACTTCCATTTCATTTGGCAGCCTGGCAGTCCCTATTAATCAGCCACTTTAAAATTTATCTTGGATGTTTGTTCAAGGATCTAGTAGCGTTGTTCCACTTTTCTGCCTTAAAGGTGTTAACGTTTCATGCTCCCACCAACAGATATAATTCACAAATGTTGACACTCGATAGATAATCATAGAGGAAAGCTATATTTGTTTTATGACATATATATCTACCAAGTACTAACACTTCTCTTCAATCAATGAACATTTGTCTGCTCTGTAAGTCTAAATTATCCCACATATTTGTATAGATGCTGCCATTCATGTCTTTTCATGCGTATGCCCCAGTGTCAATGGCTATTGCTTCTGTTTGAAGCAGGTTCATATGTGGCGTGATTATTTATCACCTATCATATAGTTTTATTCTGAAAGATGACATCTCAATATGCATATGCCATGGAATTATCTGGTGGAGGCATATTGGTGTTTGCCTTTTATAAGATGTGTGTGGCAACATGTGTTTTGCTATTGTTTATTCTATTTACCCCACAAATTGCAATGCTTAATCCCTTCCTTACATATTCATTACGCTGGTATTAGTGAACAGAATTATATGAAGACTATTTGATGATGCAGTGAGAATAATGTATGACAAAAACTCTGGAAGGTCAAGAGGTTTTGGGTTTGTGCACTTCTCAAACGAGTATGAAGCTAAGTGCGCCAAGGATGCTATGGATGGAAAGGTACTGTTTGATGAAGAGAAATGACTAACAGATTGTAATATTAACTGTTTCAGTGAAAAATAAACAGGCAAATAAACATGCTCTTTCTTTTTATTCTACAGGTAATGCTAGGACGACCATTACGGATAAGTTTTGCTCTTGACAAGGTCCGTGGTGCTCCAGTTGTTGTTCCACGACTTTCCACGGTGAGTTTAACGATTGAAATGTTCATTACATTTCTGGAATGAAGATTTTTTTTGGTACCATAAACTCTTTATTCTATATAAACATTTCTGTGATTTTTATTATATATCATTTTAAGCAATCAAATAAGATCTCTCCACCTGGCATGACTTTTTTTAATCAAAAAAAGTTACTTATATTAGACATTAAGTATATGAAGGATCACCCACACTGTGTGAGAATGTGAGATTACTGACAGCAATAGTTCAAAGATGACACAACCTGGCAATTTGTTTCACCTATTAATAGAGCTCACTTTTTTCTTATTACCTGATAAATGGCTAGTTACTGCAAATCATGTTCGTAAAAGCATCTATAAGAATTTCAAATATTGCACATTAAAGGCTCTAATAGAAAAAGGTGGTGTATGACCTGTGCTTACTTGTCGCATAACCATTATGGACTTGTTTAAGTTTCATAAGCTATCACTCACACTCCATTACTTCGAATACAACAGGACAGGCCATTTAAACTCTTTATTCATGTTTGCTAGATAACATGTCACCCCCTTGCTATGGTACACTTGTTTTTGTCACATCCATAAGATGACATAGAGGTCTGTTTGATGTTACAAACATTAGAGTCTCTTCTAAAGTTCTAATTCGAAATTGGAATTTCAATATGTCACCATGTCCAAAAGTATATTCCTTGTGCCAGATCAATTAGACTGGCAGTTGCACTATTCATTTGCTAGGTGCATCTGTGTCAATGTCGATCTCTGTGGCTTCTTCTTCCTTGGTAGGTACTTTGATGGATTCTTCAGAATGGAGTGACATTACCTTATATTGGTAGAAGTGTGAGCATATAAGAAAATAAATAAGGTTCAGGACTCCCATAAGGGCAATAAAATAGAAGTAATAGTCGAGTTTGCCAAGATTAATGTTGTCTGTTAACCAGCTTGAGTGACCATCTCTGGTCGTGACCTTTCTCATGATGTTTGCCAGAGCAGTACTCAGGTAGTTTGCTCCAGCTATAGTACAGAAGAACAGAGATCCTGCTAGGGTTTGCATGTTCTCTGGAAACTGCTTATTGTAGAATTCTATTTGTCCAACTGCATTGAAGGCCTCAGCAATACCCATTAAAACAAGTTGGGGTGCAAGCCACAAGACTGACATAGGCGATCTTCCTCCATTCGACAAGGCTGAGTTCCTCCTCTTACGTTCAACAAGTCCTGCTACCACCATTGAAATGGGAGAAATGGCCAATCCTATACCTTGTCTCTGTAGAAGTGTAATACCACTTTCCACTCCAGTGAATCGTCTAGCTATTGGTACTAAAATCCGGTCATAAATGGGGATGAATAGAGTTAGGGCAATAAGGGATATGGATACAACAGAGCCTGCTGGGATTTCAAAGTGCGTCCCAAAGTGACAGTCCATTGTAAATGTTTGCAAGATTATATAGGTGAATTGCTGAGCCAATGCGACAAAGCATAAGACTCCAGAAATACAAACCGGCACAATTCTTATTAAGCATTTGACCTCCTCTATTTGTTGGACGTTGCAAAGCTCCCAAGAGTTTCTTGCAGAACCATCAACATTTATATCATCACCCATTACAATCGCACCCTTGTTCAGAAACCTGAGGATGAGTAACATGCATCAAACTATGATGGCATCTAGCATATAATTCTTTGAAAGGGTCAGTATTTTGTTTGATATGACCAGCATGTTTCTTCTTAACTCCATTTAAGCATGTGGTGCATTCTATGCATTTACTAGAGGAAAAAGGGTGTATATTTACCAACAAATATGAATTTCTGCATTTTCTTGCCCAGCACATAGATAGCAATATAGCATCTATCAGTAAATATCATGCATATCATAACTCGTGCAAGTTATGATATGCATGATCTATATGAGTTTAATATTCAACTGTATAAAAGGTATCTGAGTCTTTCAACTTGGTAAGAGGTAATGAATAAAAATCACTAAATTCAACAACCTGATTAATTATTTGGTGTTGCTTTGCTTTGAAAACTCAATGTTTTGGCAATAAAATAGAACAATGTCAAGAACTTATGTTTTTCAAATTTCGTTTTTTTCCACGTGTACATGTATACATGCAACATCATAATTTTCAAATGTGCCTCGGGATTGATGCAGATATAAATTTCAAGAAAACCAACCCATCTCCGATTCATTGTAATGTTCTTGCAAAAACTCCTGAAGCACACTATACGCGTAAAAGTGTGTGCACATATACATATGACAATGCATTTCTCACTTCTCAGTTTGTTGGATGTTCTAATACTTTCACTATGACTAGTCATTGTTTTAGTTTTTCCTCCACTTTAAGTTGATTACATCTCTAGCTACATTAGTTCCAATTCTGTTCATCTTTAGTGGTAACAGATGTTTACCTGAACTGGGAAGTAAGTGGCAATCTGAATACGCGGTTGCCCTTGGAAGGAGGGTTGTAGAGTATCAATCCTTGTTGGTTTATATCATGAGGACAAGGAAGCTTGAGATTTCTCTTTTTAAATGAAGCCACTAAAACCTGGGCAATTCCAGCAAATATGCTTCCCTCTGGTTGTACATGGACGTACAGGTTGGTACCCAGAAATAACATGATAATGGCGAGAAACATGAGTAATGTGGGTATGCCAAATCCTATTGGCCAGCTGACATTGTTCTGGATGTAGATGATGACAGTCATAGATAACACAAGGGCAGCAGTACTTGTTCCATAGTACCAATTATAATAGCTGTTTAGTCCCTTTCGACCTTCTTCGTCGGTCTTATCAAACTGGTCTACTCCAAAGGGCAAGCTGCAAGGCCGGATCGCTCCTCCACCGATGATTAGAAAGCCTAGAGAAAGGTATAGCTCACTTAGCTGGAGTGTTGATGGACTGTTGCAGCCTCCGCCTAGTCGGGTTTTTTCATGGCAGATCGGTGGCTTGAGAGCTGGAAGTGATGCAGACAAAGTCATTCCCAGCATCCCCTGTTATTTAGCAAATAAATAAATTAAAATGAGTTCATGTTGATGAACTACACTCCTGGGAAGAGCTTAAATCAACAAAAATGTTGGATGTGCACTATATATCAGTTTCTTGCATCAGTTGGGGCTTATTGCACATTCTTCGTTTCTAATGAAAAAAAAAAGCATTAAGCTATTGCTGTTCTTTTTATTCGTTGGGTGAAGCCTTATTTGACAATGACAAGTGACCTTGCATTTCTTTCTGCTGCCAAGCAGGTGAAATGAAAGTACTAAGAGAGATGGTTTGGTCATCATATGGACATACCAGGAGGCTGGCGAAGCATCCATAGGCTAGTGTTTTGAACCTTCCCAAGTAGGCGTCGGAGATGAAGGCGCCTAGCAATGGCGCAAAGTTAAGCGTACCGAAGAAGATGTTGGTAATATTAGCTGCCTCAATTTGCCCAATGTTGAAGCGCTTCACAAGATAGACCGTCAAATTTGCTACCACTCCAATTGTCGCAACCTTTTCAAATGTCTCAGTTGCTGCATAGATACAGTCAGAAAAGGGCATCCATTCAGTACATTATAATGAGCATTTTGATTTGATCCGCTTGAAGTACAACATAATTCATTCGTGAATCCCTTTTTGCTTTGATTTGAGGCAGGGTGTATCCCTGTGCAGGGATCACCGGGTTAGAGCACCCATGTTGTCATGTCTAAGTTTAGACAAAGAAGCCAAGCCAAGCCAGACCAAATCAACATATACATATACTTGGTCTAGGCTCAGAGTCTGAAAATACTCTTATATTGAATGGATATTAGTATATGATTTACGGTAGTCATGTAGAAGTATTAATGAGATGATTCACGAATACGAGTGATTAAAAGAGTCTTCCGTACGTGCTAATCGAATACGAATACCATGTACATATACATCTATGATCTATATATATGGCCCTTCTCAGGATGCAATATATTTTCTATATTATCAAAGGAAATGAATTGATCTTTCACATGAAACTATCTATAAAAAGGGGACTTTGGGCATGTTCAAATTGTAGCCAAAATAAACCTTGCCAGTTAATATTGCCACAATTTTGATAAGATTTCTTATGTATTTACTAAATTTGGCAATAAACTAAACGTAGATATTATTTTTTACCAAAAAATAATATGGTTGAAAATGGCATCAATCTAAACAACCCCTTCATATGTGTAGGTAGGTGTGTGTGTGTATACATACGTGTATTTGAGCGTTGTGTCTATCTTGTTATATTCAAGCCTACGGTGTAGCCGTGCAGCATTTGAGAGGTCTAAGGCTGCGTTCGTTTCTTGGCTTGGGAACTCATTCCCTTCACACGTAAAACGAAGTGGTCCATTAGTGTGTGATTAATTAAGTATTAGTTATTTTTTTTCAAAATAATAGATCAATATGATTTTTTTAAGTAACTTTTGTATGGAAACTTTTGTAAAAACGCACCGTTTGAAAAGCGTGCGCACGAAATATGAGAGGGGGAGTTGGGAATCCCTGGAGACGAACGCAGCCTAAGTAACATCAGTGACGGCAGAGGTATTAGGTCTAGTAACATCAGCGACGGAGCTAAAAATCATTAAAGAGTGAACTTAAACTAGTGAGTTGCTTTTTTTTTTTTCTTAAAGTTACATGGTGGTTTAAGATAATTTAACCATAATTCTGAAGACAAGTCTAAGGCTCAAGCCCTAACTACTCTAGGCCTGCCTTCGCCCCTTTAGGGCCCCTTTGATTTGGAGGAAAAACATAGAAATTTTAGAAGATTTCAATTCTATAGGAAAATTTTCTATAAAGCCATTTGAAACAAAAGATTAAATCCTATCCAATTCTGTGAAGTTCCTATGGAATGCACAATCCTATAGAGATTTTAGAAGAAATTTAGCATGAGTTTTAACCTCTTGATAATTTTTCTTTGAGTTTATCTCTCTCATCCAATTCATGCGGTTCAATCAAACGGTAATTCATGTGTTTTTTTTAGTTCTGCAATCCTCTGTTTTACACTTACATACCTTTTTAAAATCCTGCGTTTTTCCTATTCTTATGTTTTCTCAATCCTACGATTCAAGGGGCCCTTAACATACTATACGGGTCGCAAAACGTAGAAAGAAATCACTGGAACGGGAGCCTCACCTATGATGAACGGCATGCACTTCCAACCTTGCGGCTTCTTCCCCCTCTTGCCTGCCACAACTTCACCACCGACGACACCCCCGTTCTCAACGGCGCCGATCTCCATCTCCGTCTCCAAAGCCTACCCTCGCTACCACAGCAACCACCACCACCACCACCGCGCGGAACGGCGGAGGCCAACCAAAACACCGGCGAAAAACCTCGCTCTCCGCCCGCCGGTGCGCGCGCCAGCCAGCCAGCACCAGCGGCGCCGCGCGTATGTGAAAGTAGGCGAAGTGGTACATCACGCTACACTGCACATATATGCGTGCGTGCGTGCGTGGGTGCGTGACGGCGTAGGAGTCTTGTGACGCTAGAGCTATCGGGTGCACCACGCGTTGTGAAGCGCCGCGGAGCGGACGGGACGGTTTTTTTTGGGTCGGCGTGATGCGATTGCTCCCGTGTGTTTATTGCGAAACGGACACATATGCGTCCGTCCGCCGAAACAGTGAGCACGTCACAGCGGCTGGGCTGGCGGACGGGCGGTTGGGTTTCCGCGGCCTTTGAGGCGGCATGACGCGTCGGCGTGTCTCATCCTGAAGATACACGTAGGTTTGGATGGAGACAGTCCATGGCGGCATCTGATGCATTTTGGTCATGTTGATTGTGTGCGCGCGGTACTGACAGTCCAGTCCACATTCTCCCGTGAATGAATGAAGAAAGTTTGGTTCTTAGTGAAAAAAAATTATCGTGGAAATTAAACATGGAAGCTGATGAGTACTCCCTCCGTCCCAGTATATAAGAAACTAAAATCGGATGGGATATTTCCTATCCCTATCTAGATTCGTAGTACTAGGATGTCCAGATTCATAGTAATAGAAAATATTTTATCCGGTTCTAGGTTCTTAGAGCATCCCCAACAGCTTCTCTATCTAGTCATCCATCCGATATTTGGAGTATGGAGGAGAAAAATAGTGCTCCAGCAGAGTCACCATCACATACTCTATTTTTGGAGGTTCTCCAAACCTAGCTCTTCCCATGCTAAATATGGAGGTTCTCTCTCCTCACTCCATCTTCAACTACCCACTTCCCAAGAATTTTTTTTAAGTGGTGAAAGGTGAGAAGGATGGGAGTAAAAATGTGTGGTAGTTGAAAAATATTAATAAAATATAGGATGTTGGTATATTTAGAATGTAATATGGATGATCTGCTGAAGTTAAAAGTTATATAGAGTGGGAATTTTTTTGGATGGCCATCCAAATGGGAGTATGGAGGATGAAATTTAGATGAGCTGCTGGGGATGCTCTTATATATTGGGACGGAGGGAGTATGTTGCAAATAATGGGCCGTGACTATCTTGGACCCACAAATTTTGTGGATGATCTCCTTTGTAGCCCATGAAGCCTTTGCACAGTTTATTGGGCCCATAACCAGTACTGGGCCTCGATCAAAGGTCGCCCATTAGACCCTGTATTTCCATGTATTATTAACCCCATGACCTAATTCTTTAATAATCATAAGAGGCATTTCCGGCCGGGACGTCCCGAAAGCTAAGACAACGCATCCATCATGCCGCGTGTTCGTACTTAACGTGCCCATGCATCCAGCAGCCGGCACCCAATCAAGCTCATGATTAACTAAAACACGTCCAAAAGTTAAAGCCTTTCTAAGAACCCCATAAAACTAAACCTTTTCTTAGACCAACTAATCCTTCTTTCTGTAGCCGCTAGCTAACAATCTAAACTAATGCTATCAACTCCGGCTCAGGTGGAGGGGCCTGCACTTACTAGTACGTACGTGACCGATAATAATCATAGAGTGACAAAGTGTACCATCTGTTTGTCCTAATCCCAAATATCCCAATCCTTTCCCTTTCCTTTCGGTCTCTGTTGCACAGAATCGGGAACCGGTTGGTGAGACGTAACCAAACGTGGGTCCAGCCGGTGCCGTTTGATGACTTGGCCTCCAGGCTCCAAGTGACCGTAATTATGGCATGTTAATTCGGTTTAGTTAGTAAGCTTATTAGCCAATAAATTAACGAATTTGGTGTAAATATAGTGCCACATTTCTGACTTGACTCAATCATTTTTTAAATATGTGATTGCTAGTGTTTCTCTCTCAATCCTATCTTCCAAGTTGGTAATTATTTACTTTTATCATTATTCTCTTATATAACTTACAGTATAAGTGTTGTACTTCCCACATTTCATATTATAAGACTTTCTAACATTGTTCGTATTCATATATATATATATATATATATATATATGTTAACATCCATAAGTTATTTACATTGTAAATGTATGTTATTTACAATATAAATAACTTACTTAGTATAAGTTTTGAAGTGTAAATGTATGTTATTTACATTGTAACAAGATTTTAACTTTTTTTAATATGATACCATAAATATAGCTAGTCCCATAAATACATAAATAAATTCAAAAAGCGAAAATAACAAATAGTTAGAAAAGTTATATCTAATAATACTGATGTACAAGGTTAACTTTGGCGAAATCTACTTTTGTAAGCGCATCACAGAAATATCCTATACCACCATTAGCAAAGAACGGGTCTTGTTGGGCATCAGGGAAGAAGAGAGCGTGGAGCGGAGCGCGCCACCGCGCCGCGCGGCCGGCGACGGCGATGGGTGCATGGCCCATCCGTTGTCCTGGTGACCTGATCCCTGCATTGCAATCTTGCATTCGACTACTCTATATCTGTTCTTTAAAAAAAAAAATTAAAACTGAATGTGATATATAGTAGTACAACGAATCTGAATAGAAGTATGTCTATAATTCGTTGCACTAGAATATATGATAGTTTTAGGTTTGTTTTTTTTTAACGGATGAAGTATACTCTCTCCGTTTAGAAAAAGACTCATCCAACCTATGAACTTGATATATATGTGTGTTCAGATTCGTAGCTAGTAGTATTTTTTTTAGGATGGAGTGGTGCTGTAGTAGGTCATGTGCAGTGGTTTGTTTTTCGCCGCCCGAATCATTCGCGCCATCTGGGCTCCGCCTCGGCGCGACACGATCATTTCCCAGCGCACACACCCGGCCCGGTACGTCCCCGTCCTTGCCATCGCCGTTAAATCTTAATCCGCCAGCACTAGTAGTAGCTTTCACCAAACCCTTAACTAACTCGGTGCTAATCACTCGCCATTAAGATCTAAGCAAGCACGAATGATGAGTGATCAGTGGTATCATAGCTGCTCATACGCTGAAACAGCCGAGTAGTTCTGAAAATCATACAGGCTGGAACAGCAGATAATTAAGCCAAAAAAAAAAACAGGCTGAATATTTCCCGATGTAGGTGACGGCTACGAGCTTGTTACAGGTGCATCCAGGTTGTGGTACATGATGAGAGCTTTAGCTCGCTCTTGTGCAATCAAATCATTCATCCATTTCCCCTTTTCTCTCCAAATCATCATCCATGCATGCAGGTTGGTGACTGATGAAAGGAAGAAAAGGGAAGGCAAACCTGGACAGCACAGACAGAGTATCTGCATCTCTCCCTTTCTTTCTTCTCGAGGTTTTCTCTGATTCTTTCGGCAGCATCCAAATGCACGACAACGATGCCACCCATGATGCGTCGATGGCGACCGAAAGCTCAGCCTCAGCTCGCCACGGTCGAGAGGCTGCATTTCTGCAGAGATTTTCCTCTTCATGGCGAGCAGAAAGGAGAATATGTTCGCACTATGCGTACTGGAGGCGTGTGAATCCCGTATGCGCGTGTGGTGCCTGCTCTGCCTGCCCTGTGTGCGTGTTTTTGCTCGGATCAATGGGTTGATCCCCACTGCTATCATGCTGCTCCCAATGATGGCTCGCTAGCTTCCCCGACAGGTTGTGCCCATCAGGTGCAGCCTGAACTCACACCTCGCAGGGCCAACACTAGTTCACGAGATTGCTAACTACAGCTGCTAGCTACTCCCTCCGTTTCGCAATGTAAGTTATTCTAGCATTTCCCACATTCATATTGATGTTAATAAATCTAGATATTCAATATGAATGTGAAAAATGCTAGAATGACTTACATTGTGAAATGGAGGAAGTAATAGCTAGCCAGCTATACGGGCATGTCAACCATTTTTTTTTACACGGAAATGCTAAACTACTGTTGGTAGAAAATTGAGGCTAAAATATTGTAAATTTCTACCATTAGATTTGCTTTGCGGTTCCTGCTCCGGCGACCTCACCTCTTTCTCCTCAAGCTCTAATTACCCCTTCTTCACTAGCCATGACGACCGGCGTCTTGCCGACGAGCGGTGGCCCGACGATGCATGGTGGAACTAGTGGACGGCACGGCGACATCGGAGTCGCGGGGATGGAGGAAGACGGTGGACTGGTGTTGGTGGTGGGGGCAAAGCAAGTGTACAGTTAGGAGATGGTGGTGGATCCGACAATAGTGAGTCGCTGGAGATGGGGGAGACGGTGGGGCGGGGGCACCTCGCTGCCGCCACCTTGAGGAGAAATAGAGGGGGAAGGGTAGTAGGGAGGGGAGGCGGCTGGTCGAGGGAGCCTCTCTGGTGCCATTAGCGTATTTCGATCAACTGACAAGGCCAGGGCGTTGGTGGCAACGAGAAGCGGAAGTGTTGAGCACTTCATGTGGTGATGGGGAGGAAAAAGGAAAAAAAAAGAAAAGGTTAGAGTTTGGAGGGCTTTGCACGAATCTCAAAACATAATTTACTACATGATATTCTATCGTTAATATAGACCAGGGTTTAAGTTTTCAACAAAAATTGGTTCTCAACCGTAGTTTTTTTTTTGTTTTCACGGAGGACGGAAGCGGATTATAAGTAAAATTTCAAATGGTTTTTAAGAATTCAAAATTGAGACGATAGATTTAACTGAAATTTGAAAAAAAAAAACTGTCATACCGTCAAGATCGGGATTCGTCGCTCAATCGGAAATGGGAACACTGGTAATTGGTAAAAGACCAAAGCATTAACTTTGTTCAGTAGTTTTCTGAACCGGGAAACAAGGAGTATACTGTTTCGGTGCTTTTGTTTCGTCTCCTAACTAATACTGTACCTCGTTGGCTAGCTTGAGCTGGATGCAAAATTTATCTCCCGGTCATCGCGGTACACCGAGATGTCAGAATGATATACGAGGGCGCACATGCCTTGTACCAACCGGAAGCATCCAAAAACCCAGATGCACAGCTAATGCATTCACTCTATGGGGCATTGGACCAAGAGAAGAGAACACAGGACATTTTTGTTTCTTGTTCGTTTGTGCTTTGCAATTCTGCAAAGCATTAGGGGCGTTTCACCGCGTATGCATGTACAGCGTGTTCGTGCCACGATGGTTGCGTCAGTGAGGAAAGGCAGCCCACGTTAAGTTCAGACTTCAGAGGAGAAAGAAACAAGGCTTTCTCTACACTGTGGCTGCAACAAGGGCCCCACATGACAGCAGAAGACACTGCTGCTCCACGGTCGGACTGGCATTCTCGCCGTCAATGTCGTCGTCTTCCTTCAGTTTACAACTAAAAAAATATACTTGGAGTACTAGGAAAACAAGCCCAAATAGTAGGCATACATGTGGCCAAAACCGAACCGGTAAAACCGCTCAGGTTTTGCATCACTCTCAAGTTTCAACAAAACTAAAACACATTCTACCATGTGGGAAGGAAAGAACGCTATGCGTGAAATTACCGCCTAGATTAAACTGTTTTGGGGGTCACCGGTCACGGGCAAATTAGCACATCATCTCGTTCCCGTCCACTCCACCATCTTGCCCTCTAGTTGTACTTAAGTTTGCAAGTAGTAGGTGTGATCGTAGGATAGCCTATCATGCAATGGTTCTCATCCTCACCATTGTCTTCCTCGTGTTACATTCCTTTCGTTCATTCTCTCAGTGAAATGTACATTTTCATCACCCCACCTCAAATAACGGTGGTAGAAATATGGAGGGACATTATTATATATAAAAAAAGTACAGAGAAGTATAATTGAAATTTAGTAGTGGCTAAATCTCTTTTTTTTTCTTTTTTGGCATATTTCGATTGAATATGAGTGATGCCAACGTGGATGGCCACATATCGATTAGTCAAAAAATAATAAATAATAAAGTTACCCCTAATCAATCTATCAGTAAATTACTAGTTTATCTTTATCTCTAATAACTAATGGATCATTTCTACTAGAGAGTAACGAACCATCGTCCAAACTAAGAACATAATTACAAATTCACAATAGTCTCTAGTCTACAAGTAAAATTAGGGTGTGTTAAAAAAACTCAATTTGTGTCATTAAGAAAGAAGGAAACAGGCAACAAATTACATTTTTTTAAGAAAGGTCAAATTACATATAATTCGTGCAAAGCCAAACTGGCTCAAGCTCCGCCACATTGGCATTAGCATTTTGAGGGCGCCCGACATTCTCATCCTCATCGTCGTCTTACTTAAGTTTTTTTTTTTATTTTTACGCAAGTCTTACTTAAGTTTCATCCATTTGTTCCATGCTTTTACGTTCAAACGGCTCCCTTATGGCCCGGTCATATGCTCCTACCATACACAACACGCTGTTCCAATGTCAGTACAAATGTTACTAAGGTACCACTGATTGCCCACATTCTCTAATGAACAGTAAGAAAGTGTTTGGCAAATGGGAAACGGAAATGATTTCCCACCCATCTTTAAATCCTAACCATTCATTCTCCCTCTTCCATTTAATCCTAACCCTTCATTCATTTCCTAATCCCAATCCCACCCTCCATTTCCCATTATCCAAACACACCGTAAGGGCTTATTAAGAAATAAAAATTATTTTACAGGTAAATTTTTATATATGCGTTCTTAGTGATTTAAAACCAATGCTGAAAAAAACGTTCAAAATATCTTAAAATCAACTTCAAAATTATTTTTAAAAAATTTAAATTTTGGTTTTTGCCGACGGAGCTCAAACTTTGTATGAACTGCGTTTTTTTTAAAAAAGAATCGGAACAACTTTAAGATGTAGGGCTAGTTTGGTTTGAAGCCTAAATTAGGCTTAACAATATTTGTTAATTTCAATAGTGTTTAGTGTCTATTTGGTTTGAAGCCAAATTTTGGCATGCCTAACAAAATAGGCCATTTTAATAGTGAACTTAGGCTATTTTAGCTTCAATCCAAACACAACTTTGCCTTACCAAAATTAGTAGTGACAAAATTTGGTAAGGCTTATTTAGGCCACAAACCAAACCAACCCTTAAACTAAAATTAGGGTTAATGAACAACTTTTAGAACACAACCAAAATCGCACACTAAGGTAAAGGAACAAAACAACAAATCACGTTACACCCGCGACCAAAGCCAAAACGGAAAACGCACACCCAGCTAAGGGTTGGGCATCATTGCAGCATAACTAAACACAGCGTAGAATAGAGGAGCGCTTTACGCGGAACTAATTAACTAAAATTAAACCCCGCTTTCTCGGTCACGGGCAGGTCGGTCCCACCACCCCAAGTCCCCATCCACTCCACCACCCCGGCCATTCCATTCCATTCCATTTCTTTTCTTTTCTTTCTCCCCCTCAATTATTGCCGCTTCTGTCCATCCCCTCCCCCTCCAATTCCATTCCATCTTCATCTCCATATCTTCTCCTCCTCGCGTCGGCAGTTATCTCCTCGTTGATAATGGCGTCGTCGTCGTCGTGGTGGGTGGTGATGTTGTTGATGGTGGTGGCGGCGGCGGGGTGGGGCGGGGTGGCGGCGGCGACGGCGGCGGAGGCGGCGCACGAGGTGCTGCGGGCGCACGGGCTGCCGCGGGGGCTCCTGCCGGCGGGGATCGCGGATTTCAGGCACGACGAAGGGAGCGGGAGGTTCGAGGCGGCGCTCGGGGAGTCGTGCACGGCGCAGTTCGAGGTCGGGCTGCGGTACAACGCGACGGTGGCCGGGGTCATCAGCTACGGCCGGATCGCGTCGCTGTCGGGCGTCTCCGCGCAGGACCTCTTCCTCTGGTTCCCCGTCCGCGGCATCCGCGTCGACGTCCCTTCCTCCGGCGTCATCTACTTCGACGTCGGCGTCGTGTTCAAGCACTTCCCCCTCGCCGTCTTCGAGGCCCCGCCGCCCTGCACCCCCGACCCCCTCCTCCTCCTCACGCAGGTAATCTAATCCTTCTTCCTCGAACCAATCACGAAGTGAAATCTCCACCCACCTAGTTCATCTCTGAATTGGGCGCTCACGCGGGGCAGGTGCGTGAGGACGGATCGGTCGCCGGCGGCGGCGCGGCGTCGCAATGAAGGGGACGGACTCGATGGTTGAAATCGGCGAGGCGGAAACCAAAAGAATGCGCAGTTTTGAGGCATGGGAGTGGTCGGCCGGTCCGTCGCCGGCGGGCCGGCATCTGTGCAGATAGATAGAATGAACATTCCTTTCGTTTTCTCCTACTAGTTAGTAACCTTTCATTCCTCATCACTCTGTTCTTCTTGCCGTTCTTGTTGTCCAGTGCGATCAAAGCCGGCCGACGGTGGCCGGTAGAGGAGGCTGCCGGCCTCCGGTCGCCGCCACGGCGATAATTTTTCGTGGTTATGATGGTTCGGGGATTACAACGTGTTGAATCTGTTTCTTGCCGTGGGCGATGAACTTGGATCGTTCCCGGATCCAATCCAGCGTGGCGATCGGCAAAACACGCGTGTTCCGTTCCGTTGGATGATGCGGTTTTGGGTAGCACAGCAAGCGTCGCTGTCTGTCTCTCTCGGCGCTGCTGATGATGCGTCTCCTCCGGTGGCTTTCAGTGTCCTGTTGCTGCTGCTAGATGCTCCGGTGGCGCGTATCTGAGGCGAAGCCGTCCATGTTGGCATCCAATGGGATCGCGCATCCTGCGGTACTGCTACTAGTCTCCTCCTGATGCGTCAGATTCGGCGGCATTCGCCTTCTCGATCAGCTAGCGCCAGTCTCGCGAGAGAATGGGCGAGCATTGTGATCTGTGCCCATCCATGACCAAATTGACCATATGCCTTCCCTAGCTTGCAGTACCTCTCTCCCTCCCTCTCGCCATTGGCTCTTCTCTGACATGTCTCGCCAAAAGTGAGCTCGCTTTGTGCCCCGGGGGGGGGGGGGGGGGGGGGGGGGGGAGGCGATTGGATTAGATTGGACCATTCACCGCGCCACGGCGCCAGCGAGGCATGTGTTTGACTGCTGGGTGGTGTGTGACCCGTTCTTGTCTGTGAAATGTGAATACTGGCATACTGCACGCACGGTGAGCACCATGTAAATGCTCTCTGCTAGCGTACACGGTTTTCTTCTCGCGCACACGGAATTCTTCTCGAGGTGTAAACCCCGTTTGGTAACTTTGGGGTATCAATCAAAGCGGCGAAACCGTGCACCGTTATGTGCCACATGGGCGCAGCATTCTTCCCGAGCTCCGAATTGATAAGTTGGATCTGGTACGGCGTAGCGTACGCATTGCATGTTGCGATCGATCGATCGATCGAAGTCCCGGCCTGGGCAATAATTCGCTGCTGCACATCCACACACACCGCAAGCTGACAGCGGCTGGCTGACGTGGTGGAACCACCAATCGGCATTACGAACAGCTCGGCAACGCCCAGGATGACTCGTCACTGACACGTGGATCCCATAGGGCACATCACGATCTTTTCTTAGAGAAGGTATTTTTTATCGGCCTCTACATCCGACCGGATATATGCAATATTTTTAAATTATAAATTTAGCCTAACCCAATCTGAAATTTGCTATCATGAAGATGCTACTTAAGTCAATGCAACCACTAAACTACATGCCCTTGTGGCACGTCACAATCCTGCCTGCGTTGCATAGTGTTCTTTGTGACACCAATGCCACAGTTGGTAACGAACGAACTAGTCGGGGGCAAGGGGCAAGACAGCATGTTTCGCATAGCGCTTGGGAGTGAACTGGTGAAGTTACACAGGAACAGCGAGCGACAGAGAGGGGGAGAGGATCAGGCGAGCGATTGCGTATTTTGCATTACGGGAGAGGGAGAAATGGGTGGATTGGAGGAGCAGCGGCATGTGCTAGGGGGGAAGCTAATGATGGGAAAGAGACAAGCGTATCAACTGCAGCGCCTTCCTGCAGCTGCCGGGTTGGTGGAGTAGGTGACGACCACCCGCGCCTGGGTGGGAGTGGGATGCCGGCGCGGGGCAAGTGATCGATCGATTGACCATGGTAGGAGCCACACAGGCCACAGCCACCTGGGTAACTAGTGTCATCAGCTGCATTTTGCTCAGTTGCTGCTTGCCATCGTCGTCGACTTGTTGCCCTCCTCTTTTTTCCCTGTCCGTTGCTGCTTCTTGGGTTCACTTTTGGTGCGTTTGGAACTTTGGATAGAGTATTAGGTGATCTGGATAGGCACGAGGAGGAAGCCATGCGATGCAATGGGATAATATGCAATGGGTGATGAGGTGTTTGGGTGTCCACCTGTTGAAACTGTGTCATTGTTGGACGGGTGACATGTCACATGCTGATGGGGTGGCGTCAGTCAATCATGCTTTTGTAGATTAACCGGAGTGAAGAATGGGGTCTGATGTTCTATCTGATCTGATCTGATCATCTCTTGTGGATCATCATGGTTAGGCTTGGCATGATATATGAATCTTGGTCCAGTCAGCAAGTGGGGGGTTTTTATTGGTAAATTGCTTTGGTAAGTTAAGAGGTCACATCACTAAACATTTGCTATGCAAATGTGAATGCGTATGATCCCTACTTGGCAAAAACTTGGAACGTGCTGTTTGCGTGTCTTCGCATTCATGCATTTCTATCCGTCGTTAGACAACCAATCGCCAGGTCAATTGTAGTGCCGGATGGCTAGCTGGTTGGATGACACTGATCATAGCTTGAACTTTACGTATTTATTTTTGGAACAGATGTTCGTATGGTAAAATGCCTTAATGGTATACGATCTATTTGACATCAGATACAACTTTCTGATATTGATTCCAATTCCATTCAGGGAAAGAGCCAGAGTGCCGTACAATTTGCACACAGAGGTGTGTCCAAAAGAACTTTTTTGCAGTAAAAATGTGAAATATAGGTACCTTATAGAGACATGAACCATTAGGCATTTGTCACCCGTGTGCCTGTGTGTGTCACTCTTCTCATGATCTCATCACACCAGTAAACTGCATATTAACGCCTGAATTCATTGGTAGTGCCAAATTCTAGGTAAACTCCGGCACTATCAAAATATTGTAGGGTAAAGTTATTTAGCTAATATTTGGATTGCTACCAATATAAAACCAAACTCTTATATTATAGAGGAGAAACTTCTAGAATATGACCAAATAAGGTAGGCACTACCAAATATTTGGTGTTAGTCCAAACTAACACACATATTATTCAGTTTGCCAACAAAGTGGAAAGGCATGTTTTGGTATCAAACCAAAACGGCCCTAATTAAAAACAAGGAGGGACAGGTAAATTAATTGGGCCGTCAAACTCAGGAAAAGCCCAGTCTGGTTCAAAAGGCCCAGATACAAAAAAAAAACCGCAACCCCAACTACACGTCTCCGGCACAGTGGAAGTCTACTTTGCCTCCCTTATTTCTTGCTCCTGACTCAATCGCCTCCACCGACCACGGCTGGGCCACCTCCCATGGCGTCCCAGCACGGCGGCGACCCGCGCCTCGACCGCCTCTCGCGTGCCCTCACCTCCGACCACCCGCCGCCGGCGGCCGCCGCGGTCCACGCGCATCTCGTCCGCGCGCACGCCGGCACGCCGCCCCCCGTCATCCGGTCCCTCCTCAACCGCGCCATTCGCCGCCTCTCCAAGCCGCACCCGCGCGCCGCGCTCCGCCTGCTCCTCCTCATGCCGCGCCTCCCCGTCTCCCCCGACCACTTCTCCCTCCCCTTCGCGCTCAACGCCGCCGCGTCGCTCCGGTTGCTCCCGCTCGGCGCCTCCCTGCACGCGCTCGCCCTCCGCCTCGCGCTCCTCCCCGGCCGCCTCCCCGTCGCCAACGCGCTCGTGGATCTCTACGCCAAGTGCGACGATCTCCCCGCCGCACACACCGCGCTCGCCGACATCGCGGCCCCCGACGCCGTCTCGTTCAACTCGCTCCTCTGCGCGCACGCCCGCCTCGCCTCCGTGCCCGACGCCGAGTCCCTCTTTGCTGCCATGCCATCCAGAACCCAGGTATCGTGGAACGCCATGGTGGTCGTCTACGTCAATGCAGGGGACGTCTCTTCTGCTCGCCGCGTGTTCGATCAAATGCCTACCAGGGACTCCACCTCGTGGTCGGTGCTGATTGTTGGGTACTGCAAGTGTGGTTCAATGCGAAGTGCACGAGAGGTGTTCGATAGAATGCCGGCAAAGAATCTTGTGGCATGGACAGCGATGATCAATGGGTATGCGCAGAGTGGGGTGCCAAAGGAATCACTTACGCTGTTTAGAGAAATGGAGGCTGCTGGGATTGAGCCTGATGCAGCAACTATGGTCGGCGTTATATCTGCTGCCTCGCAGATTGGCAGCACGGAGTTGGCTGGGTGGGTTGGAAGTTATGTTGACAAGAAGAGGATTGAAAGGAACGATAAAGTTCTTACAGCACTTGTAGATATGCATGCTAAGTGTGGGAATGTTGACGAGGCTCTCAGTGCTTTTAGGGAGATTGCACAGCCAGATGCATACCCTTATACTGCACTTATTAGTGGGCTGGCAGCTCATGGTCATGCAAAATTAGCGCTTAAAGTGTTTGAAAGGATGCAAGCTCAGTCAGTTTGGCCTGATCCAATCACTTTCGTCGGTGTGCTTACCGCATGCAGCCATGCAGGACTTGTTGATAAAGGTTTGGATTACTGGGAGGCAATGGTGAAGTACTATGGGATGGAGCGTCGAGCTGATCACTATGCTTGTGTAGTTGACATGCTTGGCCGAGCGGGGAGGCTTGAGGAGGCTTTTGAAATGGTGCAAACGATGCCAATGGGCCCCCACCCAGGGGCTCTTGGTGCATTGCTTAGTGCCTGCAAGACGCATGGCAATGTTGAGATTGCTGAAATTGTTGCAAACAAACTTTTTGAGTTGGAACCTCACAACACTGGGAACTATATAATGTTGTCAAATATATATGCTGAGAAAGAACAATGGGAGGAAGCAGAAAGAATTAGATCAGTTATGAGAACAAGACTGCCCTTCAAACAGCCAGGCTCTAGTTGGGTGGAGGATCGACAGAGGGAGCGTGGCAGGTTTCCTTTGAGGAGCTGAAAACCCGAACACATATCTCTCTTTGTTTCAAATGTAAATTTTCAGATGATGCCAAACAGATCTTATTGAACTGCCAGAAATGCAGGAGCTACTGATGCCATTAAGGTACTTTCACTTCTTTACAGTTCATGTTATATCTGAAAGATCCCAATGCAAATTATTTTGTGGAAGTATTCAGATAACTTTATTGCTTTAGTAAGTTTGGCATCTCAATGAATTGATGCGGTACAGCATAATACCAACACTTGTATTTTAACCTCTATATCTTAGATAATTGTTTGGCAAGATATTTTAATAAATGGTGTGGGGTAAGCAAATAAGGCAATTTGTAATCCATATCTTAATGCTTGTAACTGCAAGAGTTTAGAAAGAAAATTTTCTGTAATCTAGTATGCAGAAAATGCTCAGGCAAGAGCATGTCCATCGCTTCCAAATCAATAATTTCAGAAAGTAACAGTCTCCTCACGAAGACATGAAGTATGGAACGATTATTTGCATCACCATCATGCATGATTGTATTTTGTTCTGAATGTTTGGTAAATCATGTGCAGAAGAACTAGAACAATAGTTTTTTCTCCATGTTCATTATCCACTTTCACGAAAGGATGCTAATTGGTGCAATTATTCTGGGCATTATTGATCAGCCTGATTTCACTCTTGACAGCGGGAGCATAGTAGTCTGACTACAAGGAATTGATAGACAATTCTCGTTGCTGCAAGATTGTTAACTTTTCTGAGATGTTGCAAGCTAAGCTGGTTTTAAACAAGCTAAATATCAGGGGCGGATGATCTATGGATCAGTTTGTCGTTAAGGTAACTTCAATTCTTCATGGTTCATGTCATGTCTGAAATTTGCCATGATAAATTACTTTGATCCTTTTGTGTGTTCATTGAGCCATGTTTTTTTTAAAAAAAATATGCTTGTTTATCTCTAGAAGAATTGAGTATAGTTCATGACACTTGCAATTTAAGCTCGTCATCTTAGGTAGGTATCTGTGTTATCAAGAATTTAAGATGTGTCATAAAAAAAACCAACATCCGAATGTTTAAACTATGATGGTTCAGCTGGAAATTTGTTGATATATTTTGAAATTTTGCTAACCATGAATACAATGTTCACTTGCAAATCAGTAAGATTAGAAAACAGATCATCATGACGTTGGAAATAGTTATTTACATGGTGCATTCCATATAAATGGCCGTATATTGTTCTGGATGCTTGATAAATCATCATAGGCAGAAGAACTAGATTAACTGTTTGTCTCCATGTCGAATACCCACTTCAATAACGGGTGGTTCACCCATAACGTACACTAGTGACAACAAGCTAACTGATGCAAATTTTCAGGGGCATTCCTCAGCTTGACTTCACCGTCTCGATCGCTTGGATTAATTCATCTAGTTTGGCACCTGTGACCTCCTTGACGACCTTCCCGTCCTTGAGAATCTTGAATGTTGGCACAACCTTTATGCCCAGCTCCTTTGCAAGAGACTGCGAATCGCACGCACCAAGGAGGCTTAGCACGATTTATTCAGGAAAACAGCAGATACATTCCAATCGAATAATGGTGGGTGGAGCGTAGACAAGAGAAAGAAAATCAGTTCTAACTGACCTTGTTGTCTTGATTGCAGTCGAGTTTGAGGAACACAACGTCCTGGTCCTTCTCGGACATCTCCTGGAATTTCGGTGCCATCACCTTGCAAGGGCCGCACCTGCAAATCAACCAGTCAGTTTTACAGTTATTACACTGAGCAGTGGGATGAGATCTGTTCCCTTTCTTATTCACGCCGCTCATTTCAAAATAAATCCAGCTCGTGATAAGACTGAAGAATTCATGCGAGGCAACAGTTCATCAATGGAGATTGACGCGAAGAGATCAGTGGAGTTTTGTGGCTTTTGTGAAGTACCATTGGGTGTACATGTCGAGGACGACGACCTTGGGCCCTGCCGACTTGACAATTGGCCAGAAGGTATCCTTGTTCACCTCCGTCACCTGCCCGGTCACGGCCACCGCCTCCGCCTCGGCCCCAACAGTTGCGGTGTCCGAGCCGCTCGACCTCACGGGGATCACCGCCCTTGTCTCAGGGCCAGACACCACCGTCAGGCTCCTCCTCTGAGAAGCCACACCGCCGCCGAGCAAGGCGGGGAAGCGCCCGCAGGCGGCGGGGCGGCATGTGGAGATGGCCGGCGAGGAGGCCGGCCCGTGCGAGGAGGAGACGGAGAGGCGTAGCGCCATTGGATGGGAGAATTTTGGAAGGTAATGGCCTAATTGGGTGGCGAGTTGGTGCTAGGAAGGAAGGATGTGCGTTTTTCTTCAGCAGCGGCAGCGGCAGATGAGTGGTGAGCTTGAAAGGATATCTTGCATTGCTTGGCGGTATTCATAGCCTTTCTAGTGGAGATAGTTTCTTGGCGGGGAAATGACATGGCTGCCCCAGGTAATTCCTGCACTTTTGTGGTGGCACTCCACCTATAGCTTTCTGTGGGATGGGGCATTTCCGGTATCTGAAAGATCGGGTTGTGTGGTGCCTGCGCATCTCTGAGGTTTCATGGAGGAGAGAGCTTGTCTAACATTTGTAGATGGCTCTTTGTGTCTGGAACTGATGGCCTCACGATTGACGGTAACATGGAATCAGTATCATAGATGTCATAGATCCCTTTACATTTACACATATGCTATGTTAGATTGCTAGAGACCCTAATGAAGTAAAGATTAGAAACTGCACACAAAAGGTAGTGTTGTATAGTGGTTGAATTGGAGTTAGGCGCTATAGCGTTGTGAACTTACCAACATGATGCTGGGCCAGTATTACTTGGAAACCATAGTAATTGAATTATGTTGACAGTGTAGACTTTTAACTAGCCGAATTATGTTAACAGTGAAACCATAGTATTACTCCTTTTCTGGTTGTTGAAAACGGGATATGTTTCTTATACAATTTTACAGCTCCAGCACATGCTTGATACAATTTAACAGCTCGAGTAGATGCTATAACAGATATTTATCTCGTTTTTTTTTTGGGTTATTTCCAGTCTATGACCAACACATCAGCAATTCAGCATCGTTTTCTACTATTTGTATGTCTTCCCTTTGAGCAGTGAACAAACAAGTGTTCCAAATGCACTGTACCATCAAAGAATCAGTACCACGTGAAAAGAAAAAAAAAATCACCAGCGTCTCTAGCGAAAAGCCAATCCAGCTGCACAAACACATCAGCATCATCGCCACGTTTTGCGAATTCTACCCTACTCGACACAATCTCGTTAGTCAAACTCCAGCCGCCAGATATTGAACAATAATTGTGGACTGCTCGCTTCTGGCTTGGAAAAAAAAACAGAGGAATATTCCTGAGATATTGTAGGTAAATGCCAGATGTCACAATGAGTAGTATCATGTATTACATGGATATTTTCTCTTTGCTCATTGTCGGAAATGCACAGGTAGAAGGTTCAGTGAACCAATGCAATCAGGTTCATTTTCTTTTTGCACTAACTATCTTGCTTCGAGAGTTTGAGTTTGAGAACAAATTTCACAGGCTCGTGAATGGTAGTATCAAGTTTCTGAATAACCTCATCTCAAAATAATAATAATAATAATAAAGTTTCTGAAGAACCTACTAGTCAAATTCCCAAACCGACACAAAATGACAACGTGCCAAGAAGGCGAAGATGAGGCCCAAAAACATGTATCCGGCCCAAACATAGCCCCAAATGTAGCTGCTAGGCAAGGCCCAACATATACGGTGGAAGAGACGGCCCATGTGCAGAGGCGGCTTAGAGCACGCATCTGGCAAAGCGAATGCCCCTGTTACTCGATCAGGCAACTAAGGACCTGTTGAAGCTTATTTTGTCATGACACATCCGGTAGCGCTATGGTTTGGGAGGGGATACCGGGATATCTAATCCAACTCAATTGAGATCCTTTAGGGTACTGCATATCGCTCACTGACATGTGAGCCGGAGAGTGACCTACATCCGATCCAACTACATTAGAAGCTCTTGCTTGCAATGAAGGACCTGCCATCGCCATGGACTGCAACGTCCTGAAGGTCTGTATAGATTCAGATTGTCATGAAAGTTATTTCGAGTATTGCTACAAGATCAAAATGCAGATACTTGGCAGTCCTTAATGACACCAATATAAGAAGACGTCAATTTGTTAAAGCAGAATTTCGTCATGAAAGTTGGGATCTAAATGTAGATGCACATAATTTGGCTAAGTTTGCATGTACTTTAAATTATGAGGGGCGTTACATGTGGCTGTTAAAATACTTTCCCTCCCATTAATGCCTTATTCGATTAATACAGGAGGATGGATTGAAGGGGATTGATGGGATTAATTCCATGCACCTTAGTGGATGTAGAACAAATCTCCCTCGGAATCAAGGTGTGGAATAAATCACTCTCGAAGATCGATCACCTTGAGATTAACCGAAAAAAACCTTAAGAAATAACGTGTTTTTTTTCGTAAATTTCTTAACCCATTCATGATTTCAAATGTTTAGTAAACCCTAGTAATTCTATGTGGCATGCTGTGAGATGGATCTATCTCCTACCATGCATGAAACCAGTTAGTTTCATAGGACTACCTCATAGGAGAAAAAAAAGCATCTCCTTTACTGGAAAACCTCACCTGTTTTGTCAACTGTGTGGGGAAATTGAATCAATTAACCATATTATCTTTGATTGCCCCATTGTTTTTTTTTTGTTTGGTGTGCCTGGAGAGATGCCATGAGTTGGGGGCAGACTCCCAGGAGTTTTGATGACATTTTTTTACTGGTAGAGATGAACTCAATTGCTAAGAGCAAATCTGTTAAAATGTGTTTAATTGCTGCAACTGCCTGGTCACTTTGGTTGACAAGAAATGCAATGATTTTTAGAGAAAAAATCGTTTACTATCCTCTAAACATTCCTTTTCAAATCATTTCCCTTATGCTGCAGTTGAAACCTCTGCTTCACCCTGATCAGAAGCAAAGTCTGGAGATGCTGATGACCCACCTTAGGGAGACGAGATCAGGCCTACGCTCAAGAACTGGGATTGGTTAACACTGTGTCCTTCTGAACCTGATTTTCTATTTAGCTGTCCTCGTTAGGTGATGTTTAGAGCTAGTTTCATGAGAGTTTTTGGTTGGAGTTAGCCTGGAGTTGTTTCTGTTTGGTTCATTGATACTTGCAATCCCTATCAAGCCGGGGTGTGGCCCATTAATGTTTTTTTTTTCTGCTTTTGTGCTGAACCTCTGTCAAGCTGGCATCCCCAGCAGACTCGTGGCCCGTGATGGTTTTCAATAGAAGCCGGGTCCTTGGACCTTTTTCTAAAAAAAAAAAAACTCACATGCTGGATATATATATGGTAATGTGGAACTGAAATTGGGCATATATGGTTAACAAAGTTTCTGTACAAAAAATACACATATATGAAACTGAAATTGAAATTGGGCAAATGTATAGTCAACAATTTTCTCTTTTTACAAACCAGAACACATAAGTACGTACATGTTTTGAGGTCGCCGTATTTTGATCTTAACGACTTAACCAGTTGCTAGATCAGTGGTGATCGAATTCTTGTACAACACATGCGTCCTTGTTCCTACAAGGTTAAAAGGAAATTAGAAATACCGACGGGGTTACCGGTGATGACAGCACCAACGGTGCAGATGGTCCACAGCAACGCTTTCACGACCGGGCTGTCCATCGTCCACGGCGACGGCGACGACTCCTCCGGCACGCCGGCCGGCAGCTGAGGGAGGATCATGACGCCGCCGCCGCCGCCGGTCGCCGCTCCTCTCAGCATATTCACCAGACGCGCCTTGAGCCTTTCCACCCTTGTGCGCTGCTGCTGCTGCAGGCGCGCGCCCTCGTACTCCTCGCGGAAGAGGTCGTTGGCGCAGGCGACATGGATCTGGACGACACCGGCGCCGCCGCCGCCGTCGGAGACGTACCCCCAGGTGTGCCTCCTGTCGCCGAGCTTGACGTGCCTGCACTTGCAGCACGGCGACCTGAGCTTCCGCGTGAGCCGCAGCTTCGTCACGCTGCCCTCGGCTTCGATCACCTTCGGCAGCGCCGCGCAGCAGGGGTGCAGGACCCTGCCGCGTTTGAGCAGGGTGCGCAACCTTCCGATGTCCCGCACGTACGCATAACCATTCACCTGCAAGCGTGCACAACTGATTACACGTACGTATACTAGCTTAGAGTTTTCTGCGATGTAGCCAGAATCTTTTAATTTGGGGACGGAAGATCTTCCGAATCATACATATATAAAACAACATGCCCCTCTCAAAAAAAAAAAAACAACATGCCAAGTATCGTATATTCCGAGAATTGCATGTAGGTATTGAGAAAAAAGAAACACCTAAAACCAACTAAGACACGATCGACAACATCCGTGTTTCAAAAGTTTTTATTTGGACGAAGCTAATTAAGGTAGTAGATGAAAAATAAGAAAACATCGATCGATGACAAGAAACATGATCGAGAGAAGGAGAGATATAATGGGAAACTATTTTAATTTCTCAAGGGGATATCCTCTCGTTTTGTGCATGTCACTCAAATGTTTATAAAAAATGTGAAAAAAAAAATCTGAGAATATGTATTAACTCGTGGTCTATCACTCCACAAATATGCAAGTTCAAATTCAACTTCTACATCTCGCAACGGAAAACCAAATTAAACTACAACTAGTTAACGTATATTCGCAGTTAAATTTGTTTTTTTCGTTGCGAGATATAGATATTGAATTTGAACTTACATGTTTGTGGAGTGATGTACCGCATGTTAATATATCTTCTCAGATTATTTTTTCATAATCATTTGAGTGACATGCAATCAACGAGGGGATATCGCACGAGATATAATCTAGAAAGAGGTGACTTACGTTGCCTCCGCATCCATCGCAGCGAACGTCGTCCTGGACTGTGCTGGGAAGAGATTTATGGAACACGAGGCTGTAACGCTTGAAGGGATCCTGGTAAGAATCCCCGAACCTGTGCTGCGCGCACGCCTCGTGGAGATGGAACCCCCCGCGACACCCTCCCAGCTTGCACACGTATCTCATGTGGTACCCGTGCTCCTTGCAGCCATCGCACCGGAATGACTCCTTCCCGGCCGTCAGTGTGAGCTCATGATCGTGGTGCTCGGAAGCTCGAAGCTTACTGTGCCCCGTCATCTCGCAAAAACAATGAAATCAAGTGAAGCGGCCGACTAGCTATGATATCTACGTGCAGGTGCATATGCATCACATATGTGCACCAATATAATCGGATTGGGAACTCTAAAAGCAAGCGTTATACTTGGAGAGCAAGAACGTAGAGCATGCTGCTATCATGCTACTCCGCGATCCCCTCTTTATATACTATATAAGACCTGGCCTTTTGGTTTGTTTTAAGTCGCACTTTTTAAAGTTGATCAACTTAATTTATAGAATGAATGTAGCAACGACATTTCTTAAAAAAAAACAAATAGGCTGTAAAAAATTCAATGGTGGTGATGAAACTAATTTTATGTTGTAGATTTCGATTTTTTTTTATAAACCTTTTGTACTTAAAGAAGTTTAACTCAGAATAAACTCAAAATATCTTATACTTCCTCCATTTCACAATGTAAGTCTAACATTTTCCACATTTATATTAATGCTAATGAATCTAGATAAATATATATGTCTAGATTCATTAACATCAACTAGCTGGGTGGCCCGCGCAATTGCGCGGCTAATACCCAAATAAAATCATATATTTTTTTAGTATGATTTTACTTAAAATTTATTAAATAGCTATCTCATTGTCTTAAGATTTTGAAAGACTAAACCTTATCATCCTCGTGTTTCTAATTATATAGTTTTTAAAAGTCACACCAGTTGCTACCCCTTATGTCATCTACTTCTTTATTTGCTTGCTCGATCTACCAATATTTCTATTCATTCTTCTTGGAACCTTTAAAAATTGGATTTTATAGTTTTTAGAGTTTATTGTCACATTGGGTTTCATTTTTATAATTTCTAGATGTTCCGTCAAACGTTGCCATTATACTCCTGTGTGACATGTCCACTGTCTCTTCTCTTTATTGTCATTGAGATTTTAAAAATTGAACATAATTATCGTTTGGGTTCATTTTTACTTTCTAGTAGTCCCGCCAAACCGTTAGCGGCTTTGCTATTGTACTCCTCTACGGCTCGCCCGTTGCCTTCCTTCTTTATTGTCATTGAGATTTTAAAATCGAACATGATAATAATTGTTTTTTTTTACTTTTTAGAAGTTCTGAACCTTAAAAAATTGAACTTGTAGTTTTATTTTTTATAATTTTTAGAAGTCCCATCAAACGATGCCACTATGCTCCTGTACAGCCCGTCCGCCACCTACTCTTTATTGTCATTGTGATTCTAAAAATCGAACATAACTATCGTTGGAATTCATTTTTTATTTTCTAGAAGTCCCGTCAACCGTCGACAGCTCTGCAACTATACTCTTATGCACCCCGCCCGCTGCTTCTCCTTTTTATTGTCATTGAGATTTTAAAACTCAAATATGATTATCAATGGGTTTTTTTTTACTTTCTAGAAGTCCCGACAACCGCTTTACTTGTTTACTTCACGGTCTGCCTGACATCCCTTCTTTTAATCATCATTAGGATTCAATTTGGTGTTTTATTAACAATTTTTATATGTCGTACCAACTGCCACCACTCTACTCCTTTATAGGCCTGTTAATTAATTTATCTCGTCATGTGTTTTAGATGGTCTTTTCTTAACAACCGACACCTTGTAAGCTTCGATGCCTCGTGAGCACGGACTCGTTTCAATGATATTTTTTCCGTATTGAAAATCCAATTTGAAATTTATTTCATATTATTATAAATTTAATTAATCTCATTTTGAATTTTAGATGGTCTGTGTAAAACTTATAACCTATAAGCCTTATATTTTAGGCTTAACTACATTAATTAACACTAAATTATGCTCCGAGGTGAATACAGCTCCGAGCTGAATACGTTTAAAATAAATTTACACGATTATGATTATAATTTGTTGTCAGTTGCCAATGTGGCCGGACACTTCTGGGTGTGTTGCATGCATTGCTGGTCTGGAATGCTGGTTGCAGCTTTGCTTTGTTTGCTTTACCTATTGGGGGCGATGGTAATCAACTTTGCTTGCCACTTGTTCTGCCGCAGCAGCCCAAGTATATCTACTTCATATATCTGCGTTTTATGTGTGCGGTAACAATGCATATATACTTGCGTTTTGGAATCATAACAAATTCTGTACCGTATTGTATCCCGCTTGAATTTTTGATACCGTATAGTAATCCAATTGGATTTTTCTAAACGGACAGGACTTTTTAATCTATATCAAAGCTCTATAATTCTTTATTTTTTCTATAGCAAATCTAAACCGTTGTAATCTAAATCTATTATAATCCAACGGTGTATAATTTTCTCTTTTTCTCCGATTAACGTGAGAATTTCTAGCCCCCACAGCGAACGTGGTGTCTTCTTTTCGAGCTATCTTAATAATATAATAGAAGATATGAATGTGAGAAATGCTAGAATGACTAATATTGTGAAACAGAGGGAGTAATATGGAACGAAGGGGATTGTGTGATGTTGCCTTAAGACAAGTTGGACCACTACCTTGAGTTATGTGAGAAAAATCACACCTCTCTACGCGTGGTATTAACTAAGTACGCGTAATCAAAAAATAATATAAATTTCTTAGGGATATATATCTATCGTGAGAAAGTACTATTTGTGTCCCTACTAAAGATATCGTCATCGCAAATGGGTGATAATATAATCCTCATTTGTAATGGGTATCCACTAGAGTATAAGTTTGGATGTCCATGAAAATGACCTTGACTCGAGACTTTAAGCTATTTTCACAGCTTATGCGAGAAAAATCAAGCTCTTCTCCGTGTGGCATCAACTACATACGCGCAATCGAAAAATCAATGGAATTAAATTTCTGGGTTTTTCACTCAAATTAAATTATATCGTGAGACGAGTTATAATTAATATTGGTGTGTAGTGTGGTCTTGAAATTTGAGTGCATCATTTGATCCAGTAGAGTTTAAGTATGTGTGAATATGACTTAGCTTCAAGACAAGTTGGGCTATTTTCTCAGCTTGTGTGAGAAAAATCACACCTTTCTCCATATAGCACTAACCATATGGATGCACAATCCAAAAAAAATATTGATACTATTCGGTCAACGTATATGGTGAGAAGAAGTATCATAGGTGTTGAGTTAAGTTTAAGTATGTACATCACTCCATCCATTAGAGTTTAAATAATAAATATATAAGAATATG
This sequence comes from Oryza glaberrima, assembly GCF_000147395.1. Lineage (NCBI taxonomy): Eukaryota > Viridiplantae > Streptophyta > Magnoliopsida > Poales > Poaceae > Oryza > Oryza glaberrima. The sequence goes on along the minus strand of NC_068326.1, from coordinate 36,491,255 downwards.
CGTTGGCTCATATGACATAAGTAATACTTCTAGAATAAAATATGTCATGTAATAATATTTAATTTTAAGTGTGATTTCTCAATTACATGGAATTCAACTAGTTTAAATAAAATATAACAGGGAAACTTTTAAGTTTCTGCTAACAAATGAGTTACTGAATTTCTACCTTGCGAGTTTGCGAGGACAATGTATAGAAGAATTATATGGATAGCGCCACACAAGAAAACTCATCTAATTTCCTTAGTGTACGTAGTAGCACCTGTTTATATATAACGTACGAATCCGGGACTAGAGAGTCCCAGGACTGCCGTAAGATAGGGAGCGGCAGTCCGGTTGGTCCATTTTTCTTTTTTTTCCCTTCCAAATTGAGTGAGATGTATATACCTAAATCAAACACCAGATCCCCAAATCGAGTGCCATACATATACCTAAATCAAACCCCAAATCAATGTAACATCTCAAATCATTCACATCACAAATACAAATCCTAAGTTACTTACACACAAATCAACTACATCACAAATCTTAAAAAAAATTACACACAAATCAAATGCATCACAGATCGATTATACATATCAGATCCATACAATAAATCACAAATTGTAATAAAAGAAATTATACATATCTCAATCACAAATTATTAAAAAAACGGAGAGGAGAACCGGCGCGTTGCCGCCCGCCTGCTGCCGCTCGCCACGGCCGGCACGCTGTCGCCCCGTGCGCGGCCCCGCTGGCCGCCGCCGCGTGCTGCCCCACCACCCGCTAGCCGCCTGCTCGCCGACGCTGCCCGCCAGATGTGAGGAGGAGAGGGGAAGAGGAGGAAGGGGGGAGGAGAGGGGAGGGGAGGAAGGAGATACGAGGGATAGGAGGAGGATATGATCTTATCTAAATATTTTGGTGAGGAGGAAATATCGTCTGGGACTTAACCGATCAGATATGGAGAGAAATATTTACTTCCGGTTGGTAGTATCAACCGGGACTACTTTAGTGCCGGTTGATACCTCAGCCCCCTAACATGCCTCTGACAGGGGTTTGTGTTACTAACCGAGACTAAAGATCAAAATTTTTATAACCGGGACTACCGGTTCTTATTGGAACCGGTATTATTGTGGAAAACAGCCGATCCAGTAAAGATTATTTTTCTAGTAGTTTTATCTCATGTCAAATTTATATTACGACTTTATTCAGTTAACGCGTTGTTAATTCGTGGTCGATCGATCTAGTTTGTAGGTGTAGCTGCCGCAAGAAAATATGCACAAGCACATGGATCAGATTAATAGCTGTCGTTTTAGGCACTACGCCATTTATGTGGATCAGGACACATGTTGCAACTTGCAAGTGACATGACCGCAAGTATATGCATTGAACTAGTCTAAAAATAATAATAATAAAAAGAGTCTAAAAAAGTACTATATGCATTGAACCAGTCAAGTAAACGCAAGTAAACTAGGTACTTTGATAGTCTGATTGACACAGACATATGTAGCAACTAACCGGAGTGTGTATGGGGCACAACGTACGCATTCAAAACGTTGGGCATTCAGGCATTTCAGGGTTATGGGTCGTAAGTGAAAAAAAATGTGACCACTAATGGAAAAACGCAGTTAATTTACAGCAAGACTTTTATACTCTTACCTTTAGTGGACCAAAAGATATAGCTAAGTGATAAAACGATGAAAAATTCCCAATAAATCCTAAGAGTACGCTTTAAAACTCAACATTATTAATTGTCTTTGAAACAAGCAAGCCTAATCAACAATTCTGATTTTTTTTTTTTGGTGGATGGCACATGGAGCAGTGTTGATATGCTTAGATCGAGGTCGTGCGTTTGGCGGCGACCTTCGTGAGCGTGGTTAGCGGACGGGAACCGCGGCAGGATGTGGTGTGTACTTTGTGGCAGTATCCTTGCCTAGTCGGCTTTGATGACTTTGGAGGTGGTAATATCTAGGTCAACGATTGATATTCTCCGATGTTACTCCAGTTCTATTTAGGTTCGATGTCAGATGTGAGCAAAATTCGATTAGCACAATAATCAGCCGCTGATTTCACAGAAGATAAGGACTTCATACAACACAAAATTCGATTAGCACAATAATCAACCACTGATTTCATAGAAGATAAAGACTTCATGCAACTTATAAGCCATTGAGCAGAACAACGAATGGCTATGTAGATTCTCGCAAAACATAGATTAAAGTTTAGCGATACCTATTATTTTTATTTTAAGGTTGGTATTTTTAATTCGTAGCCATTCGATCCAGCCACAACCTACGTGATAATTGGTTATAGCTTCTTTGTAGCATATGTTGGATGAATTTCATTTTAAAAAATGTGTATTGCTAGATTCCAAGAGCCTAAAAATTTGCGAAAATTAGGTCACCTAAAAATTACACATTCGTAAGCCTAAAACTGCATCGGTATGCAATATACAATTTTACTTATTTTTAACTATAATATTATTCTTATATATAGTTTTGATTTATTAATTTGTATCTGAGCTTGAGTACTTCTAAAAAAAATTTAAATCTTTATCTTTCATGTAGTTTGGTAATATTTATTTTTTAGGTTAGAATAGTTTACAAAGTAGCGTGCCTCGCTATAAGACATGTCACGTGTGTTTGTCATCTTTATATATGATATCCTTATAACATGCTTTAAGGCATGTTATACTTGAGTATGAAGTATGAATCTTTTCACTCCCCCCCCCCCCCCCCCCCCCTCTTCTTATTCCCCTCTCCCTTTTAAAAGTTGCCAACTATGCAAGGTCAATTAGCAGCACTTCTCTCACGCATATGCAAGTAGCTAGTGGTGCATGTGCATGGGCGACTGACAAGGAGCATTCTCGTAAGAATAATCAACACCTTATCCCTATCGATGCCTATCGATGTACTCGTTTACTTGGAAGTTTGGAAGTTCACTTGCCGGTTCTTACATTCTAAACCCCGCGTGGTACGCGACGTTATTAGATACTACATATACTGTGTACCTATATGTTTCTCCCACTAGCTAGCTAATTAATTAATCTCTCGTACGTTTCTATATATAAGTGACCGCGAGATCGATCCAAGCCACGGTATGCTATGAGCTACTGAAACCTACCTAGCTACTCAAAAGATCGATCTAGCTTGGCGAGCGTGAGGTGGTGAGGTACGTTTACGTACGTACGTATACTCAGCATGGCCGGGTACACCGAAATTTTGGACACCAACCATCACGAGCACAAGGTGTGCTTGGTTCGCAAGGACGAACCTTTCATTTGCTCTGGCTGCAAAGAGCTCGGCTTCGAGCTCCGGTACGCTTGCCACACTGCGCGCTGCAACCATCAGTACCACAGGTCCTGTATACTGCAGCCTCTCAACACTCGCGTGCCAGCTCCCTTCTACAAGCACGACTTCTTCTTCTTCAAGTCGGTCAGTACAGCTGGTGCCCGTTGCGAGGCATGCGCTGCTGAGGTCTCCGCTCTCTTCATTCTTAATTACTAATTCCTCCTGGCAAGGTTTATGATTAGATATACTTAAGTCTGGCTTGTATATATTTATATTTGCACGTATTTCGAATAACATAAATACATATTTAAAAACCAAAGTAATTTTGAATAAGATAAATGCATATTTAAAAAAATTCAAAGGCGTCATCCATCATAAAATTAAGCCGGTGATAATACCTCCGAAACATGAGAAACTATTTTTATCCCTCGAGGGATGTTCCCTCATTGTTTATATGTTACTTATGTTACTTAAATAGTTATGAAAAAAATTGAGAAGATATATTAACATGTGATATATCACTCTACAAACATGTAAGTTTAAATTCAACTTATGCATCTCGCAAAAAAAATTAAATTATAGCTAGTTAACATATATTCACAGTCAATTTTATTTTTTTTCTTTGCTAGATGTAGAAATTGAATTTGAACTTGCATGTTCGTGGAGTGATATATCACATGTTAATATATCTTCTCATTTTTTTTTAATTTTTTTCATAACTATTTGAGTGACATACAAACAACGATGGGACATCCCTCGAGTTATCAATCCACTCCCCCGAAACATATGTAGATGTTTCTTTCCTTGGATGGCGAGGCATGCGCTACTGAGGTCCTCGCTCTCTCCATTCTTAATACTTCCTTCCGGCAAGGTTGACCTTGACTGCAAATTAATACTCTCTATGACTTTTTAGTAAAGAACGTCGTTTTGATATTTTACATAGATTTCATCATTTGACTTATTAAAATTTTATATAATTATGATTTCTTTATTATGGTTTGGATTATGATTACAGTTACTTAAGTACGACTTGTATTTTTACATATTTGTACATATTTTGAATAAGGTAAATGCATATTAAAAAAAGAGACGTCATCCGATCCATTGTAAAAGCCGGCGATAATACCTCCAAAACATATGGAGTTGTTTCTTTTCTTTGGATGTCCCTCGTTTCTTACATATCATCCAAACAATATAAATTATTTTCGACAACATTAATCAATATGTAATATATATATATATATATATATATATATATATATATATATATATATATATATATATATATATATATATATATATATATATATATATATATATATATATATATATATATATATATCATTATGTAAACATGTAAGTTTAAATTTGACTCATACAAGTTGAAAAAAGATAATGAAACTAACTAGCAAGCTAGTGTATTGTTCACATATTCACAGTCATATTTATTATTTCTATTCCAACTTAATTTGTATATAGGTTGAATTTAACTTTAATGTTTCTGAAATAACATACCACCTTTGATCTATATTATTAGATATATTTTTTTATTTAAGATGGCATCGAAGAAACCAAGGGGCATCCCTTAAGGAGAAAAATGACTTTCCATGAAATATATATGTATTCACGAAAATAGTATTAGTAGATTTTTTTTTCCTCAAAACTACACCTTCAATTTAATCTTTTAGAAGAATAAAGATTAAAGGGTGCTAGCCATATACATTGAGAATAAAAAGTTGAGAAGATATATTAATATGTGATATATCACTCCACAAACATACAAGTTCAAATTCAATGTAGAAGTTGAATTTGAACTTACATGGTTTAATTTGTTTTTTTCGTTGCGAGGTGTAGAAGTTGAATTTGAACTTACATATTTGTAGAGTGATATATATATCATATGTTAATACATCTTCTTAAATTTATCAATTTTTTTATAACTATTTGGGTAATATATAAATAACGAGAGGATATCCCCTCGAGGGATGAAAATAGTTTCCCAGTAGAAAACCCTTTCCCGCCGTTAATTTACACCATGCTTTGGGAAGCTCGCAGGTGCGAGGTTACGTGTACTACTGCCCGGACAAGAAGGTCAGCCTGCACCCTTGCTGCGCAGATCTCCCCCGCGTGATAACCACCGAGACGGTGCAGCTGAAACTGGAGAGGAAGATCACCAAGAAATGCGGCATGTGCCACGAGCGGAATCAGGGGAGCTTCAGCAACCCATGGGCCTACGCCTCCAGCGAGAAGATGATCCAGCTGCACGTCGCCTGCGTCCGGAAAGCTCTCGTTTCGCAGTTCGAGTCGAGGCTTTACGGCGTGCAAAAGCCGAAGATGCTGCTGCCGCCGCCGCCTGCTGCTGGAGCAAGCGCTGCTTCTTCAACTAGTAGTTCGACTGCCATTGTGGAATGCAACAGCTTCCCCGTGCTCGAGGTGGATAAGTACCGGAGGAAATCGGCCGGGTTCCTCGATACGTTCAGGCGGATCGTCAGGGCAGTCATGGCCATGGTCTCGGCGGTGATCACCGGGAACCATTTGGAGATATACATGGCTTTCATAGAATTCTTCAAACCGAACTGAGCTGACAACATTTGCATCTTTGCGGTTTGGAGCTCGTGTGTTTGTGCGCAGCACCAGTTTCTCCCTTGAAATTATAGATTTGCTTTCAGAACTTGAAAATGGGTTTGGGTGGTGTGTGGTGGTTCTTGCAAGTTGTAATAAGGGGGAAAAAAAGGAACACATTTGTTCGTACAATTTTCAACATATATGTATAAGACGATCAGTTTAACTGGATAAGGTGGTTCTTTAAGGTGCAGAGATGTTTTTGGATTTTGAGTTATGACAACATGCAAATGATTTTCCGAATGTAAATTATAATTAAATTTTCTTTCAGAACTTGAAAATGGATGGTGTAAAAAAAACATATTCTTCATGCAAGGGAACCGTGAATAGTTCAAAGCATAGCTCAGGTGACGTGGTGCGAGGGTGTTCGCCCAGTCAACCTGGGTCCTGGTTTTGAATCCTAAATCGGACTTGTCGGGCCTGTTCACTTTGATGTCATTTTCAACCTTACCAAGTTTTGATAAAGTTGCCAAAAAAAATGGCTACATTTAGTATGTAGCTAAATTTTGGTAACTATATAAAAAATCCTGCCAAAATTTTGGCAATTTACCAAAATTTTCGCAATGCCAAAATTTGGTAAGGTTTTTTTTATCAAAGTGAATAGGCCCGTCGTCTCATGGTGTTTCTTGTACCCCTTATTCTTAATACAAAGATAGCCAGCTCCGTTATTCCTCTTTTTTTTTTTTGACCAAACGTTATTCCTCTTTTGTTTCCAAAAAAAAAAGAAAGCGCAATCTGGCATACATGCATGCAAACACGAACCACTTAACAGTTGGAACATCTGAAAACCCCGGCCAGCCAGATGCTGAATCAACTGTCGATCATGCCGCTGATAGGATTTCGTTAGAAATAGATACACACACATATATGCATACACTGATACACAAAAGCTTGACCTGGAGAATCAGGTCAGAGTATCAGGTTGAGTTGGGACTGTGGGAGCTAGTACAATCACAGAGTCGTTCTCAAAAACTGTACAATGAAGTAGAGAACGGCCAGGAAAAGCGCAATCTGGTACACATCTTGGTTCAATCCATCATCCGGCCTTTGGAAGAACTGCAATATTGAACACAAAAGCTCAAAAAGTTGAAAACACTATGACTGGATAGCTACAGATAAGTGGGTGGGTTTATATAAAGTGACATCAATTTTTGCAATGTATGATTCATGTACCTTAGTAGGATCCCCTGAGGGATCTGGATAAACCTCCAAGTTCTCATCTTTCTTTGATGATAGCCGAGATGCTGTACCCTTTGCAGCTTCGATTGTGTCCTTTCCGGCTTCAACAGTGGAGAAGGCCCTCCTGGACAACCAAAAGTAGGCCTGGGCAGGAGGAGACGAGGCAGAGAGGTCCCATGAGTCGACCTGTTCGAGCACTTGGCCGCTAATCTGGTTCAATACGAACTGTGAGGTAACAGAGACGATCAGGTCTCCTCCGATGGTTGCGAAGATTGGATTCTTAGGTTTGCCTCTGAATGTCCATTTGATGGTCAGGTTGCTTGTCGATTGCATTGACATTTCCTGGACTGTCTGACGCAATAACACGAATGCTGATTAGATAGTCAGACTGGAATCAATCCAAACTCATGAGCATGCCAATGTGAAATAAGGAGAGAGGCATTCTTTGTTTGAATTTGAACTGACAAAGTCCTTTTTCTTTTGGACAGTATGTTATGCAACTTGTTTGGGTTAGATATCTTACAACAGAGTTCTAACTTCATGGATATGGTATAGAATTGCAGCAATCCTTACCACTGTAGGGTTTTCGAGTGCCTTGGTGATCCACAATGGCCTCTTGTACTTCTCCCGTCCAACAAATGTTCTGACCGGGTCCTGAAAAAAAAAGAAAGGCACGAAACCACAAGGTGATGTCAAGTAGCTCATCAGTTATTGTATCTGCATCTGGACATCCTAATCTGTCACTAGTTCAGTAGTTTGTTTCTTGCTGTTGTTTGAGTGGTACTTTCGTTGCTATTCTTCTTAATATAAAATCAGCATCAGCCTGGCTAAAACTTCTGAAAATGGAGGCATGTTACCTACTTAAACATTCATCAGATTTCCTCGGGGAAAAAAAACATTCATCAGCTAACAGCAGTATTTTGTGTTGGTTCATAGAGCTTTTGCAAGAGCTTCTCGGGGTCTACTCTGTGCCTGAAACTATTCTTGTTGGTGTTGCTAAACCTTCGGAGCGAATACGCAAAAGCGTTACTCGCTGATTGAAATGGCATAGCTCTATTTTTCCCTTCCAAGAAAAAAAAATACAGATAGTACTGTTAAAAAAAAAAACCTACAGATAGTGTTTGCCACAGTTCATGGAATCCCATGATCATATCAGACTCGTAGCTTACATGTTTGCTAGATTAACTTGAAAGGAGATGCAAAGCATTGGTGCGAGATTGGTACCAAATTAATGTCTGAATTACTGATAACACATAGTACGGAGTAGCAGTAAAGTGGTAATTGGTGGTACAAGGGTGATGCGCACACCTTGTATTTGACGGAGACGGCGTAGCAGGTGAAGGCGCGGTTGTCGTCGCGGAGGTCGAGGATGTCGCGGGCGAGCTGCCTCGCGGTGGCCTCCACGTAGGGGCTGCTTATGCACTCGAAGTCGTTGCAGAGCTCCCCGAAGTCCATCCCGTCCACCAGCTTGTCCGTCTGCGACCTCTCCTCCGCACCATCTCCGGCAGCCGTCTCTACCTCCTTGGAATCATCCACAACTGCAATCACGCACAGAGCCTGGAGTTAATTAGATCACGTACGTGCGAGCTGGACCGCACGGCGAGATCGCATTGGTGAGATGAGATCTTCACCGTGCAGGGGGGCGAGGCGGCGTTGGAGCGCGGGAGCATGGCGGCGGGAGAGGAAGCCGGTGACGGCGGCGGGGATGCCTCGCCGTCGCCGTCGCCGGGGGGAGGAGGAGGGGGAAAGGGTGCGGGAGGAGAAGAGAGCGGCGGCGGTGGCGGTGGCGGTGGCCATTGGTGGCCCATGGCGCGGTCGGCGTGGCGGGACGTGAAAAGGCGGGAGGATAAGGCGCGGCGCTCCACGGCCTCTCGTTGCCACATGTGGCCTCCGCTCCATTAGCCCTGGCCCAACAACTGCTAGTCCATTCCATTTCTCATTTCTCTTCTATTTTTCCTCAATTTTTTTAAGGGAAAACAAAATTGGCCCGTGCCAACTACTATAGGTCTAGTATTTTCTAGTGGACTGCCTTCTTCTAGGCCCAACGAGGAAGATGTATCCCAGGATGGGCATGACTTTCCTGAGCTTTCACGTGCCTCTAGCTTCGTGTTTTGTTGAAGAACACAATGTTTTCTTATAGAAACTGTTCTAGAAAATCATGCGTCACTTATGTAATTCTTGTATTCTGCCCTCTCTGTTTCATATTCATATTACGAGTTACTTTGATTAAGTATATAAAAAATATCATAGTATTTTCAACACAAAACAAACGTATTATTGTAACATATTGAATATTAGATTTGATAAAACTAATTTAATGTATTAGATATTGCTGAATTTATTTATAAATTTGATCAAACTTAAAAAGTCAAAGGTACATGTAATATGAAACAAAGGAAGCAGATGGGACTGCAAATGGGAGATGATTTTGTGGATGAAGTATAGGTCCTGTTTGGGGGAGCTTTTAGCAGCCGCAGCTTCTCCTAGAATCTTCAGTTGCCAGAAGCTCCCCCAAACAGTTCATCTTTTTATCTAGATTCTGAGAATCTGTAGTTGTAGAATCTGGAAAATGAACTAGAAGCTTAGCTGGGTTTCCCAGCTTCTCCAGATTCTCACCAGCTAGCTTCTCAGCAGCTGCTTCTCAGAATCTTAAGCTCCCCAAACAGGCCCATAGACACGAAGAATACCTCTGTTGCTCCAAAACTGCCCAGTTTACGGACAACAAATCGAAAGATGCACCTGTGATCCGGGCTACATGCAACAGATAAAATATACTTGCATCGAAGAGTACTTTACTCCTGGAGGTAATCATATACAGTATGGTGATAAAGTAGTGAGTTGTCCTCTTTGTAGTGGAGGAGGTAGTAGCATTTGTCGCAGAAATAACAGGGATTGTTCAGAGTCCACTTGTCGTCCACCGTCATCTTCGTGGCATGGAAGATCTGGCACACCGAACACTTCTGTAGCCGCCTCTGCATCTGGAATGTCATGAGAGGGTATTCCGCTTGGTTCTGTGTGTCCTCCGGGTGGATCAACCTCATGTCCCTGATCACAATCATGTGTTTGCAGTTCCCCTGAAAACGTATGTGCAGGGTATTGTCAGAAACATGGGGGAAAGGGTTGTAGATCTCTACCTCAACCATCATACATTACTACAGCTTCAAGTTAATCGATTTTAGATTTCATCACAAAACATAGATAACAAACAACACAAGGTTTGATTGTGACTAAATGACGATTTGATTTCCACAAAAAAAGTGATGCAGAAACATCACAACAATAAAGGCATAAGGAGAATAGATAAGAACCTGATGACAGTAGAGGTACCCAGCACCGAGACGGAAGTTCAGATCAGAAAAGCGAGTCTTTTCCATTTTTGCAGATTTAAAATCAGGAACATTTGAAACATTCAAACCCATCAGTAAATCCTTTTGTCGTTTCTTCAGCACACCAGAAGTAATGGCATCCCACTTCTCTTCCGCCTCATTTCTGGAATTTTTAATCCAGTCAAGTATAGGTTTACTATAATCAACAGTGGAACGCCTTGTGTCATTATAGAATGTGTCCTGACAATAGAGAGCGTTGATTAATACAGTTGCAATTCTTTAAGAACACACAGCAAATTTCTGTTCACAGATGCATACCTCAATAAGAAAATAACCAGAATGAACGTGTTGCTTTGCCACATTCATCAGCTTGTCTTTGAAACAGTAAATATTGTCTCTAAGATCTGTAAGGAGCTGGCTTCCCAACACTAGAAATTCCTGGCTCTGCAAGGAAAGGAGATCACCAAAAAAATTTATTCCCCACATATTTCACCCTACAAATAAGTATACCAAAAAATATATGTATATAAGTCATTACTTTCACAGAACCATATCTCTTCTCATAAACTTCCACACACAGAAGTACTTCTGGATAGACTACAGGTCTGTGCTCCCCAGGTTTGAAAGTTTTGTTCTGGGATAACAAAAATGGTTAGTGTGAAATTTGAGACAAATGAGCCACTTGTGTAAAAGAGCAAATGAAATAGGCTATAGTTTTTAATGCAAACCTTCCAAGTTGTGCTGATGTACCTAAGAGATTTTGCAACATCAACTTTCTCAGCTGATGGCTTAGAAACTTTGGCCAACACAGAATCACCACTGCGTTCAAAAAAATATGTTTATAGAAGGCTGTAATGAAAACAATATAACAGATAAAATCGAATCATCTAGTTATGGCCATAAGTGCATAGCCTGGACAGCTGTATTTTATACTTATCTTATTCTCTAGTGGCTCAGTTATAAAAGGAAGCAAACTATTCCTACCGGGCATACCATATATGATTTACATAAATGGGCTAATAAATAGGATACATGAGTAAATGTATGGGCTAATCAAAATCCAGTATTAAGGGGAGGTAAATTTCTATACCTAGTTAGTTCAGCCAGCACAGAAGTACCAATTTTTTACTGAAACATGAATCTAGCCAAACTGGGCTGCATCCTGCTAGCATCTGAACCACAAAGAACGATTTACATTACTTTTACACAGTTATTTGCCACAGCCCATCAGTAAAAGTTCAAATTACTTATCAACAGAAATTCCACAGCTCTTCAGCAAAGCTAGTAGCATTTTATGAATAAAATTGATAGGCTGCTGAACTGTGTAATTTTCACCACCATGTGATAACACCATCCCATTCGGTAGAAAATTAAATAATATATATCTATGAGCTTATGGCACAATCAGAAAATGGAATTACTAACAATACATACCCACAAATCAAGGTCAAATAAATACATGCCCACAAAGTTAACTGTTTTACCTGAATGAGTGCAAGCTGGCTGCATGTTTGTCTTCCTCTTGTTTGGCCTTAATTTCTGCCATCTTCACTGCTTTAGTAAGATAGCTCCCCTAGTTATAACCATGCCACAACATATGATGACGCAAAACCATGGTCAGATTTTCCAGAGATTAACAATAGATGCAAGAAGAAGAGGGAAATATGTATATATATATTTTTAGAGAAAACTACTATACAAGATAAATTCATCAGAAAATGCATGCAATTAAGCAGAGATGCAACATTAGGGTAAGGCATACTTGTAAAATATGTGCTCGAACTTCTCTATCAAAATGCCTGCCTCTCTTTTTGCCCTTTCCGCATTTTGTATCTCCATCTGCGCCTGCAGCATCATGTGAAACAACTTCCAGATCCTCGACAGGTGGTACAGACTCATGTGAAACAACTTCCAGATTCTCGCCTAATGAATTTGAAGTGGTATTTCCACCTTTTTTCATTCTTCCTCTGGATTTCCCCTTCATGCCACCTGTTTTCCCTTCGATGCCTTGTTGTGGTACGTATGGTACAACTGCCGTGTCAACAGATGGTCCAGGTATCTCTGTTTCAACTGACGAATTTAAGGTCGGAGTGACATTTTTTCGCTTCCTGCCTCTAGTTTCCCCTTTTACCCCTCTTGTTTTACCGTTGTTTCCATGCACATGTGGTATGCTTGCCGTATCCTCAGTAGGTGATCTGGAAGTCTCTCTCTCACCTGATGAGCTTGATGTGATAGCACCATTTCCAAAGGTGGAACTAGCTGACATTCTGCATGTGATAGTTCGAAAGAACATCAGACCCTATCATTTTGTGAGCCACATAAGACATGAATATTAAATATAATAATATGAAAAGAAAATTTAGATGCCAGGAATTCAGCTACAAGCCATAAAAATTGAAAAGAGATGATTTGGTGCATAAAGTGCAAACCGCTGTTCCATGCTACCAATTCACAATAGAACTTTCTTTATGAGTTGGCATGGAATGATGCTATCCAACAATTAACCGTCCGTGTTGCATCTAATTCCAACTCGCATAAAAGAAGCACCAATCAAGCAAAAATAGCTTACCCTCCATCAATCCTCTGATCCTCCAGCTGTGACAAAGCAGTGGAATCCCAGCCCTCCTAAAAACACCAAATAACAGAAACATCACATCAAAATATTGTTCACAAAACTAGAACTACAATTAAGCACATTAGCACAAGCTCGATAGGAACGGTCACCTCCATAGCCTCCCGGAGAGCGCGCTCCACCAGCTCCTCCTCTGAGAGGACCCTCAACTCATCTACGCTGCAGAATCCACAAAATGTACAAACCAGAACACGAATAAGCATATGAACAACATGACAGACACTGGGGGATTTCTCCACCTGATACGGCGGAATTTGGGGGGCTTACCAGAGCTCTTCGTCGAATTCATCACCAGGATCGCCCAATTCATCTTTCAGCGACTGCTCGCAAAGTAACACAGAACGCGATTACACCAAAGCAAGGGCACGGATTGAAGAGCTAGGGTTTGGCGGTGTGCTCAAGGGGATTCGAACCTGCAGCTCGTGGAGCGCGGAGGACATGAACTCGGGGACCGTGGAGACGGGTCCGACCATGAAGGGGACGAACACGGGCCCGCCACGAGCGAAGGGCATGCGCCGCTGCTCGCCGGCGGCAGAGCTCTCCGCCTCCTCCCCCGCCGCCGCCGCCGCCATCGCCGTGTGTCCGCCTCTTTCGCTGGTTGGGGGGGGTTTTCGGCGCCAATGCGGTGGGAAGAAGGCTAAAAGCTACTGGGCCCAGTATAAAGCCCAATATGAAGAATCACTACTGGGCCGTCGTCGTCTCCGTCGAGTATCGTCTCGCTCCAGAGCACTCGGCTGGCGGGCTGGGTGCTCTCCACCGCCGACCCGTGACTCGGTCCGGTCGCAACGCCGCCGAGCTACTCCTCCATATCCAGTATTATGGTTCATTGATACCGATTAGATTCAGCTACTAGTTAAGAGAGTTACAGTAAACTTATTCCTATTTTTATTCAAATTGAATTATTCTTTTATGAAATTGAATAAAGACTGTAAAATTCGCATACCCAAGGGTACTAAGGCCCTGTTTGTTTTAGTTTAAAATTATTGTAATCTAGATTATTGAGTCAGATTATTATAAGTTGGATTATAAAAAGCCTACATAGAATAAGCTGTTAGCTGTTTGTTTCTCTGAATCATTAGCTCTACATAGAATAAGCTGTTAGCTGTTTGTTTCTCTGAATTATTAGGTAGTTGTTAGGTGTTAGCCACCCAGTATAGCTGTTTGTTTCTCTGAATTATTAGTTAGTTGTTAAGTGTTAGCCACCTAGTAATCTAAAAAAACACTTTTAGAGTGGATAACTAGATTATAGTAATCTAGCTTATAGATTATAATAATCTATCAAAATAAGCTATTTGTTTGTTTCATCTTACTTCTATTAATCTATATTATAATAGGAGTAAGATGAAACAAACATATAGCTTATTATGATAGATTATTACAATCTATAAATCCACTCTAAATGTGTTTTTCTTAGATTATTGAGTGACTAACAGCTAACAAACAGTTAATAATCAAGAGAAAGAGAAACAAACAATCAGGTTTGGAAATTCCAGTCATTTCGGACCTCTTTTGATACGATATTATTTCGGCCAAAATTTTATTTTTTTTAACTTTTCATGAATTTCAGTAATATTTGTTCAAAATTTCGGACCAAAATTTCAGAAAATTTGTTCTATCGGTGACCTCCGGTACACTCGGTCAATCCAATAAATTAAACCCTGCAAACAGCTTATTCTATATCGGCTTGTTATAATACAGCTTATAGTAATCTAGATCAATAATCTAGATTACAATTAAGTTAAAACAAATAGAGCCTGAATCAATAAGCATGTAAAATGGATCTCAACCATAATAGATTTACAAAGTCATGTTTATGCGTCACTTACAAAGTTATGCTTATGCGTCACGTCCAAATACGTGCTCATTCAAATAATTGGTTTCGATAAGCAGGTTTCCGTTGCTACAAAGAGAAAAGAAGATCTATCAGGTTTCCGTTGCACAAAGAGAAAAGAAGTTCCCATGAGTCATCGCTTGTCAAACGTTGTTTGACGATATCCTTCTCCCAATTATTATCCATGAGCGCCAATTATCATCCATAAGTCATCGCTTGTTGTTTGACGATATCTTCTCCTAATTATTATCTCGTTTTCAATCTAATATAATTTTCCGTGAAAACTCGATAAAAAAGAGGAAACTCGGTAAAAAAAAAGAGTACTGGGATTGCTGGTTCTCGTTCTAGTTCGTTGAACATCAATTTCACAAATAAGATAATCCAGTTCGTTGAACATCAATTTCACAAAAAAGATAATCCTTACACTGCTATCTAATCAAAGTATAACCCTCCAGTCTCTCCAGGATTGCTATCTAATCAGTCTCTCCAGGTTTGCTATCTAATCAAAGTATCGATCGAAAATCCATCAGTTTATCCAGGATTTCATCAACACAGAAGTCCAGCGAGCTCTGATCGTCCCCTCCTCGCAGCGGCTTTTTCCATCTCTGCATAAATCAAACTACTATATACACAAAACATTCTCAAAAACAAAATCTTTAGTCAAAAAAACACTCACGGTTCAAATGACTACCGTTTCGCCGTCGTCGAACGACCACAGCCGCAGCGGTTCGCCGCCGTCGTCGTCCGGCAGGAGGCTTTGTGGAGGAGGGATCGCGTGTTCGCGCCAGATTGCTTCGAATCGGTTGTGCTCGATCATTTACCCGCCCAAGTTGATGTGCTCGCCGTCGTACGCGACGCCGTTCCCGCTCGCCGCCGGCGGCGGCGCGGCATCCTCCTGGGAGTCCACCATGAGCGCGCCCGCGTGAGCGTGCGCGTGCGCGCGCTCGAGCGAGACACTTTGTTCAGCCTCGTCGGCGGCCTTCTGGATCGTGTCGCTCGCGGCGGCCAGGGAGACGTCGATGGATCGGAGAAGCTCCAGTAGCTCCACGTCGGGCATGGCGGCGATGCCGTCCACCTGCGCCGCCGCCATGGCCAACTCGCCGCCGCCGCCGCCGGGTCCTTGCTTTGCGGCGGCTTGGTTCTCGCGGTAGGAGGCGTTGTCCACGGAGTGCTTCCGCCGATCCTTCTCCGGCAGCGATTTGTACCGAGTGGCGATCGCCCAGACCTCCTCCTTCGACGGCCACCACGTCGGCTCGCCCCCGGCGCCGACGCCCGGGCAGATCACGGCGACGGGGACGTCGCACCGCGTCGCGAGCGAGCTCGCCTTCCTCACCAGCCTCTCCTTCCTCATCTCCAACGCCGCGCGCCTCTGCTCGCCGGCGACGGCGGGGGTGACACGAGCCTCTCCGCCGCCGCCGCCGCCGCGCGGCATCGGTGCTCCCATCATCTCAAACGTGTGCGTGTGCTAGCAGATGAATCTTGTGCTAGCAGATGAATCTCCTCTCGCGCGAGTTTTGTAGGCTGCTCCCCTTCCGGGCCCAAGAAGCGCACGGGGTTGGGCCTGAACACGACCCGGAGTTCCCTTCTTTTTTTTTTTTGAAAAAGTCCACTTAGACTCCCTTAATTGTTTACCGAATCTAATTCACGACCATTAACTGAAAAACCGGGTAGGATGACTCCCCGAATTATTGAAACCAGTGTAATTTGACTCCTGTTTTACAGGACGTGGCGGTGCTAACCCGATTTTCATTCCACGTGGCGCTTGCGTGTCATTAGAATTAAAAAATTGTTTGTGGGACCCATCTGTCACATACACAAGAATATTGTGGGACCCACCGACATGTGGGGCCCACATGCCATCCTTTCTCCTTCCCTTCTTCCTCCTCCCTCTGTCTCCCTTCTCTCTCTTTTCTCTCCCCCTTCTCTGATCTGATCTCCCGGGGGCGCCTCTTCGGCCTCACTCGACAGCAACTCGGCGAGACCGGCGTGGATCTCTGGTGGTGGTGGAAGCGGGGCGGAGCCCGAACCGTCCTGGCTCGCGGAGGATGGCCGGCGGCCGGTCGGCAACGGGCGCAAACACCCGGCTCTGGCGGCGAGGCCCTCCAGGGCGGGCGCCGGTCGGCGACGGGCGCTCATCCCCCTGGTCTCCGGCGAACGGCGTCTTTCTCTCAGATCAATCAGCGCCATCTTTTCAAAGATGGCCGGATCGAGTCAAAATAGAAAGCAACATTGTATCACCGGGGAGATTCCACGCCATTTGCAGCTCGACGACATAGACACGGGCACACGGCCGATATTACGCGTACAGCAACCTGACAAACGCGTTGTTATTCCCCTCTCCAACCTTCCTCGATCGTATATATGGCAGCAGCGCAGCACGTCGTCATCCGGCCATGGACGTCACGGGAGCTGGTCGCCTGGTCAGGCCATGGCGGAGCAGGGAGCGGAGGGGTCGATGGCGGCGTTGAGACGAGGCGATGCGCTCGGAGCCGAGGACGCCGTGGGAGCAACGCGGCGGAGGGGGCCCGACGACGCCGGCCGTGGACCTCGGCGCAGAGGGCGGAGGAGATCCGGCGGAGACCGAATAAGGGAAGGAGATCAGATCAGAGAAAAGGGGGAGAGAAAAGAGAGAGGAGGGAGAGAGAGGGATGAGGAAGAAGGGGAGGAGAAAGGATGATATGTGGGTCCCACATGTCGGTGGGTCCCATAATATATTATTGGGTATGAATGATGGGTCTCACAAATAATTTTTTAATTTTAATGCCACATAAGCGCCACGTGGAATGAAAACCGGGTTAGCACCGCCACGTCAGCGCCATATAAGCCAAACCACACTCTAAAACCGCTGGAGGAGTCAAATTGCACAGGTTTAATAATTCAGGGAGTCATCCTACCCGGTTTTCTAGTTAAGGGTCACGAATTAGATTCAGTGAACTATTAAGGGAGTCTAAGGGGACTTTTTCCTTTTTTTTTTGGCAATTGCTTATTTGACCCTGTTTGAACTATAATTGCCGATTTGACCCTACTTTTTGAACTTTGCTTATTTGACCCTCCTTTTCGAGTACGAAGGTTCCGTCTGACCCTCTTTCGCTGACTCCGTTAGGGTTCAATTTTTTTTAAAAAAAAGAAAATGTTTCCAGAGTTCCTAATAGCGAAAATACCCTCCAAAGCCAAACCCTATTCTGACTCTCTCTCTCTCTCACTCGTGCGTACCTCTCTCTCACTTGTGCGTGCGGCGGCGGCTAGCTGAGGGGGCGGCGGCGGCGTCAAGCACAGCCCCGCCGGCGCCCGCTCGTTGTGGTGGAGGGTAGCGGCGGCGGCGAGCTGAGGCAATGGAGACAACGTGATGTACAGCCACGCCGGCGCCCGCTCGTGGAGATAGAGGCCGGCGGCAGCAGCGGTTTAATGGGGTGCGGGGCGGCGCCGATCTGAGGGGGTGAGGGCGGCGAGCTGTGGGGGCTGCGGCGGCGGCGGGTGCTACACGCGGTGACGGTGGGAGGGCGACGACGGCGGCGAGCTGTGGGGGTGGCGAGGTCGATGGCGTCGATGAGCCACCGCGCGCAGCCGGCATCGTAGCGCGCCGAGCAGACCTCACGGAGGAGGCGGGTGCGGGGAAGTCTGGGAAGGAGCAGCTGTCACGCCCAGAAATTCCTGAATAGAATTCCAAGCAGAATGTGTATTAAAATCCCCGTCCAGGACCGGCCGGGGTACACAAACGACAATGTTGATATTCAGATTCACGTCTTACAAACATCATAAAAGTCTTACATAAATGCAGCGGAAAAATGAAGGATAACAGGAGCTAAGCGTTGACTTGAACTGCAGCGGGAACACCACTCCACAGGCATCCTCGACGGCACGGACGATGTAGCGCCCGTTCCGTCTTGGCGCCTAGCGGGAAAACTAGCTCTTAAAAATCCTATTTGCGAAATCCGTTTCCTTGCTTGTTGTCTAGTGCCCGTGCCATCTCAGGTCAAGTCCCCGATCCATCGTCGAGTTCAATCCCGAATCCAAATCCTTCCCAAATCAAATCCCTCCGCAAAAGTCTATTTTGCCTCCCTAGGGTTCGATGGGCCGAATCCCCCTCGGCCCATCTCCCCCTCCCTCCCCGGCTCGCTCTCTCTCTCTCTCTCTCTCCCTCTCCCCCGCTCTACCCGAGCGCTGCTCGCGCGAGCGCGCGAGCCGCGCCGAGCCCTCCCTCCTGCTCCCGCTGCCGTTCCCGCCGACGCCGCCCAAATAGCCGCGGCTCCCCGCGCGCGCGCGCCGTGGTGGCCGACCGCCTGGTCGCCGCCGCCGTCAGGCTCTGCCCGCGCCTGCCGCCCGTGTCGCCGCTCCGCTCCAAGCCGGTCCGCCGTCATCGCCGTCGTCACAACCCGGCCCCGCCACTCCGCGAGCTAGCCTCCAAGGGCCGGAGGCAGAGCCC
This sequence comes from Oryza glaberrima, assembly GCF_000147395.1. Classification (NCBI taxonomy): domain Eukaryota; kingdom Viridiplantae; phylum Streptophyta; class Magnoliopsida; order Poales; family Poaceae; genus Oryza; species Oryza glaberrima. The sequence continues at coordinate 36,471,976 of NC_068326.1, read as the reverse complement.
TCCGCCCTCTCTGCCGCGTCGCCCTCTCTCCCTCCTCCTTTTCCCGAAATGGAAAGGAGGCAAGCCTCCTTTCCCTCTTCCTTTCTCCCTTTTCCTCCCATCGCCGGCGTCATCCTCCCCCCCCTCTGTCGCCGTTTTGGCTGCGAGCGCCGAGCGCCAGCTCGCGCCTTGACCGCCCAAGGTCGGTTTCCAAACCGTCATTGCCGCCCTTTAAAGCCCAGGTGCCCTCCCTCCCTTTCTCTTCTCGTTTTGTCCCATCGTCTCCACTCCATTGTCGCCGCCTCCCGTGCTCTGTTCGCCGTCGCCGTTCGCCGTCGCGCGTGTCGGAGGAGCCGGCACGAGCGAGGACACGGAAGGGGACTCCGAGCGCACCCTCTCCTTCCTCCTCCCCGGCCCGAGGCCGGAGAGATCGCTCCCGTGCCGTCGGCCTCTCGTCACTGCGCCCCTTCACCCCGCACGGTAGTGTCGCCCTCCGTTCTCCCTCCTCGTTCCATCTCCTCCCCTTAGACTCGGGTAGTAGCACGAGTAGCCTCCCCGTAGCTAGCTGGCGCCGCCCCGACCGTTGCCGCCGCCCGCCGTGTGCTCGCCGCCGTCGCCGCCCGAGCTCGGAAGCGCCGCTCGTCGCCGGCCCCGCTCGGCATAGCTCCGCCCAATCCGTCGCTAGCAACGGATTCCCGTAGCCGCGTAGATGCTCTCACCGCCGGGAATCGACCCCTCGTGACCTCATCGCCGTTTCCCCCTTCTCCTGCCGCCGGTTGCCGCCGCCGCAATCCGCCGCCGTCGAGCATCCCCCGGCGAATCCGAGCCGTTGGCTCGTCTCCTCTCGTCCCGTGCAACCTCCCGGTGTGCTCGCTTTCGCCTGTATCGCCGTGGTTCGCTCCGCCGCTCGCCGCCGCCGCCCGCCGTCCGTTTCGGCCGACGTCGTCGTCTACCTCCCGCCGGCCCGCGTGGCAGCCACGTAGGCGCCACGTCGGCGCCACCTCGGCCACGACCGGATCGGCTGACCCGGCCAGCCGCCCCCTCCGTTTCTCTCCCCGTGCGCGCGGTCCACCGCGAGCCGTGAGGCTACGCGTGGGCCCGTCGCACCGCGTCCTCCGCGAACCGCGCGCATGCGCCGCGCCCCCTCCCCAAACCCTAGCACGCCCGCGTGCACCTCGCTCACGGTGAGCCAAGCCGCCGACAAGCGGGTCCCACTCGGGACCACGCGGAATGGACCCGGCCCACCGGCTCTTTCTCTCCCCTCCCCGCTCGCGCGCGCCATGGGCCGCCTTCTTGGGTCGGCCGGCCCATTAAGCTCGGCCGAGCCGCCCCTTTCTCTCGGGCCGCGCCCTAGCCGCCCGAGGGAAGTCTAATTTCCCTCCCTCTTTCTTTTTCTTTTCTTTTCTTTTTCAAAAAGGGTTTAAATAAATCCTTTTCCTTTAGACCAAAAATCCAATAATCTTAGAAATTCAATATCTTCCCAACCGTAAGTCCGTTTGACTCCGTTCAACTTCCAAAATTCCTCAAATCTCGAGATCTATCTAATGGCACGCTTAGAGGTCAATAATAGGGCTTTACTTTTGCCGTTTGTTGAGTTGCCCCGTTTCGCGTGTAGTGTCGGAGCCCGAAGATCCGCAGTGCGAGGATTTCGAGGATCAAGCTCCAAATCTCGAGCAAGGCAAGCCACCTTTGAACATCTTGAGCCTATATTTGAACTTAATTAATTTGCTTGCAAAATATTATGCATTGATAGGATTGCACTTGATCTGTTTGCCCCGTCTGCAAGGCAGACCGGTGGGCCTACCCAACTTGTTGCATCTGATCCCTCCACTGTTAATTGTTATACCATGTTCCCTTGTAACCACCTAGTCGCGCCTCGATATTCGTGCACTCTGTGCGAGTATCGACGGTCGCCTTCAAACTTAAAATCTGAGTAAGTTCTTGGGTAAAACTTGGATTTTTACAAAAGACTTGAAAAACCCGACACCTGGGTCGGTGCTTGCGAACTAAATGAATTTCCAAAACCGCGGACCGGGGAACGTACCGGGAGTACGGTTTCCCGCTCTTGCACTTAAGGACCGTTTCCTTGGAATTTCATCCGAACATAAGACAAGTACGACCACATGGGTGGAATGGGACACCCCTGGCTGAGTAATTAGCCAATCGGGGGAGCCTTGATGCCAAGAGACATGTGGATTCGCTGGGGTGGTGTCGGGGAGGACCCCTGGGCTTCCTGGCACAGTGTGGTCTGGGACCTAATCTGGTGTTGGTCTGGGACCCCTCTCGTTGGCATATGGTGAACCTGTGTCGGCTTTCGAAATGCCTTGTCATGAAAGCCTTAAGGTCTCTAGTCGTGGCCGTTCTGCACGGGCTGGATGATCCGGGTTAGTAATGTCGTGTGGGTAAAGTGTACCCCCTCTGCAGAGGTTATTAAACTGTCCGAACAGCCGTGCCCACGGTCATGGGCGGATGTGAGGTGATTCCTAGCGTAGTTTTGTTTGACTACTGCCTTGTGAAATTTTGCTGTTGTGAAATGGGTTTGATGTTTGGAAAATCTGCGGCTGATGGGACCAGCCAGGCCCGGGTGGCCGTTTGAAAGCTATTGGCCGGGTGCCAATCTTGATCAATTCAAAAGACTGATACATTGCACAAACTCCGACCGGACGAGACGCACATTCTCATCCGTGTCGTTTGAGAAGCACTCACTTAGTTGTTTCAGGAAAGAGTTCAAATAAAATCAATTGCAAAAACAACAGCCCTTCTTTGAAGCCTGCATTAAACACTTATTTCCCATGGCTTGCTGAGTACTCTCGTACTCACCCTTGCTCCTTATAAATTATTTCCCCCCCCCAGTTGCTGAAGAAGATGAAGCGGATCCCGCTGACGAGGAGTTCCTTCAGGAGCAAGCCGGCTACGATGAGTTTTAGGGTTTCGGCCTAGTTCCCAAGTCGCGCCTGTGATGTGTGGTCCAAGTCTTGGCTTCCGCGTTCCTTTTGTAATGCAGTTGTGAGCTCGGGATCTGTCCGCAGCCCAACATGACTGTACCCCTAGGCTTCTGTTGCTGTGATATTCTGTCTTCCTGTTATACCAGCACTGTTTCCTGGGACTGGTATCAATTAACAGGTTAATTTGGAGCGTCACGGGCTAGTTCCGCTCGGGACTAGTTCGGGGCGTGACAAGAGATGGTATCAGAGCACAGGCTTGGCCCTAGGGCGAAACCCGACGTATAGGACGACCCTAAGGATACTAAGTTCAAAACTACTTGCGAAAAGCTAAGGTTTCTTCTTTTTCAATAGTTTGTTGCTAAAATGGTTACTGATCTTTTCTCCCTCTTTCAAAATTGTAGATGGCAGTGAACGCCAGCTTCAGTTCCCACGGTTTTGGTGAGGGTCACCACGTCGCTCAGCTTCGTGACCTCGCCCGCTTCCTTGGCTTCTCGTGTCCCGAGTACACGGGGTACTCCGTGGACCGTGTTCCCCCTCGCTGTGAGCTCTCTGTGTATCTTTACCCTCGAGGAGGTATACACGGAGCTGGCCTTCGCCCACACCACTTCACTGTGGCCAGGCCCACCCTCCAGATCGCGTACCAGGACCTCTCCTGGACTGCGCTTCGTCGCTTGGCCCACGACTACAGCCACCGTCTCGGGGGCTCTGCCTTCCGGCAGCTCCCACGCTTTCCTTCTGGCCACGCAGACGCCAGGTACCCTTGTCCGTACAGCGAGTCTCAGCCAGTGCTGACTCGCATGGTTGAGCTTTCGGAGGCTCAGGCCACTCAGCACGACCTACTCCTTGAGGCTTACCGCTCCCTTGCCCGCCGCTACGCCGCTCTGGAGGCCCGTCTGGCCGAGGAGGGTGTCACCTCAGTTGACACTATCTCTTGGGACTCAGGCCGCCTCTGCCACGCCAGCCACCTGTCCTCCCACAGCTCTCGCGGCTCTACTCGCACTCCTAGTGGCCCGCGCTCCCCCAGCTCGCGTGCACCGTACTCACCAGTGTACTCCCCCTACCCACACCCAGTTAGCCCCTCCTACACCCCCGGACACACTCCCGTTGCTTCCTCCCGCCGTGGCCCACGCTTCATCCGCACTGCGCGGAAGCGTGTTGTTGGTTCTTCCACCGTGTTCCGTTTCGACTACCCGGCTCCCCCACCGCCAGCGGCCCGTGCTGCTGCCGGCCCTCGACAGGTTCCGCCGGTCCCTTCGCGTCAGCCGATCGACGTTTCTTCGACTGAGGAGCCGACTACAGGAGGCAGCCAGGCAGACGAGGAGTAGAGGAGGCAGTCTTCAGCAGCCGTCCGTGTGTTAGGCCCTTTTGTTCCGCCGCCAACTCTTTTGGAGTCGTGGCGAGGTAGTGCGTGCGAGTGTTGATGAGGGTGTTGTTTGGTAGTCTGGATCTCCTAGGTGGTGTGCGTACAGTCAAGCTCGGCGTAGCTCTGTGACTTGTCCACACCCGTTGTATCAGGTGTTTTTATGATTTGAAAAATCCAGTTTATGCCTAGTGCGTGCTATCTGAGTCGTTATTTATTTTGCTCCTTGCCTTCCTAAGTGCTTATCTGATTCTTACCTCGCCCTCTTCTGGGAGTTTAGATGGCTAGCCGCCCCCGCCGTGCTGCTCGTGCACCAGCCCGCCTCGGTTTTGAGGAAGGTAGAGTTGAGCCAGAAGCAATTCATGAGTCAGCTAATGAGCAGTCTCACCACAGCAACCGTTCGCACCGTACTGCTTCCCGTAATGCAGAAGTGGAACAATCTCACCGCTCACACCGCACTGCCAGTCACAATTCTGGAGAAGAACGCATCCCTTCCCCACCTCATGTGGAAAACAACATACAACACTTGATGGCAGTTCAGACGCAAATCTTGCAAGGATTAGCCGCAGCCATAGCCGGCTTTCAGCATAATGCGCATGGAAATGGTCACCCTCACATGGGCAACAATAGATCCAAGCTGACAGACTTCCTGAGGTCCCGGCCGCCAGAGTTCTCTCAGACCATCGAGCCCGTTGAGGCTGACGATTGGCTGAAGGATGTTGATAGAAAACTCAACTTAGTGCAGTGTACTCCTGTTGAGAAGACGCTTTACGCCTCTCACCAACTAAGAGGACCTGCTGCAGATTGGTGGGAGAATTACTGCAATGCACACCCTGAACCCACTAACATTACTTGGGATGAGTTTGCTACGGCTTTCCGTGCAGCTCACGTGCCTGAAAGCACTATTGACATGAAGAAAGAGGAATTTAACAGGCTTAAGCAAGGCCATAGTAGTGTCAATGAGTACCTAAGTCAGTTCAACAAGTTGGCTCGGTATGCCCCTGAGGAAGTGGACACAGACAAGAAGAAGATCAGGAAGTTCTTGAAGGGAATCACAGTCGGAATGAGGCTTCAATTGCTTGCCCACGACTTCCCCACCTTTCAACATATGATCAACAAGGCACTTCTACTTGAGGATGCCAGAAAAGAGGCTACCGAGGAATATAAGAAACGCAAGTCTAACCATCAGGGGAATTCTTCCCGAGGCGCACCTCGCCCTCGCTTTGGTCAACCCATGCAATATCACCAATCGGTCACTCAGACTAACCGCCAGCCAGGCTACGCCCCTCGTCCTCAAATGAACCGTCCGGCACCTCAGCCACAGCAGCGTGCCCCAAGTGGCAATACTGCGCCAAACAGTGTTACCTCCTTCAAGTCACCACAAGGACCGTCAGCAGTTCAGTGTTTTCGGTGCAACCAGATGGGTCACTATGCCAGACAGTGCCCTCAGAATCCTACCAACACCAACTCAGGACATGCTAATGGCAGCACTGCCAGAACTCCTACTCCAACGACAGCTCAGTCTCGTCCTAGCTCTCAGGTAAGTGGACAAGGTTCTCGTGCTTCCAACAACCTTGGTCGAGGCCGGGTGAACCACATTCAAGCCGAGACCGCTCAGGATGCTCCAGACGTTGTGATGGGTAAGTTCTCCGTCAACTCCGTACCCGCAATAGTTCTGTTTGATTCAGGAGCTTCCCATTCCTTCATATCACAAGCTTTTGTGAAAAGAAATGGCTGGAAAACCCAAAATTTACGTGTGCCAATGATAGTACATTCCCCTGGGAGGAATATAAGGGCAACTCAAATATGCCCGGAAGTTAACCTTAGAATTGAGGGAGTTGACTTCCTAGCCAAACCGATAGTCTTAGACTCGCAAAGCTTGGACATCATCCTAGGGATGGATTGGTTGGCTAAGCACAAGGGACAGATAGATTGTGCCGAAAGGTCCATCACCTTGCAGGGACCTGGGGGAAAGCAAGTCTGCTTTATCTCTAACACCCCTACCGCAAGTCGGTCTATCCTAACCTGCTTACAAGTCACCTCCTTGGAGTCGGTGCCCATAGTTTGTGAATATCCCGACGTATTTCCGGAAGAGTTAACGAGTATGCCACCAGACCGGGAGATTGAGTTCGCCATAGAACTGGCACCAGGCACCGCACCAATTGCAAAAAGACCCTACCGAATGGCAGCTAATGAGCTAGCAGAAGTCAAAAGACAAATCGAAGAATTGGAGAGTAAAGGTTATGTGCGACCTAGCTCATCCCCTTGGGGAGCCCCAGTGCTCCTGGTTAAGAAAAAGGATGGCTCAGAGAGAATGGTGATCGACTATAGAGCCCTGAATGAAGTAACTATAAAGAACAAGTACCCGTTGCCACGGATTGACGATTTGTTCGATCAACTTAAAGGAGCAAGAGTTTTCTCTAAAATTGACTTGAGGTTAGGTTACCACCAACTGAAAATCAGATCTGAAGATATCCCGAAGACCGCTTTCTCAACGCGCTATGGTCTATATGAATTCACAGTGATGTCCTTCGGACTCACCAATGCTCCAGCATTCTTCATGAACTTAATGAACAAGATCTTCATGGAATACCTGGACCAGTTTGTCGTGGTATTCATCGATGACATCCTAATATACTCCAAGAATGAGGAGGAACATGCTGGACACCTGAGGCTGATAATGGGGAAGCTTAGGGATCATCAACTATTCGCTAAATTCTCGAAGTGCGAATTCTGGTTGGACCGAGTAGCATTTCTTGGACACGTGATCTCCTCCAACGGTGTCGAAGTAGACCCCAGCAAGGTTGAAGCTGTACTTGCTTGGAACCCACCCAAGAATGTGTCAGAGATCCGCAGCTTCCTTGGCTTAGCTGGATATTATCGAAGATTCATTGAAGGATTCTCTAAACTAGCCAGACCTATGACCGAGCTGTTAAAGAAGGAAAAGAAATTTGAATGGTCAGCAGCCTGTGAAGACGGCTTTCAAGAAATGAAGAAAAGGTTGACCACTGCCCCAGTTCTCACCTTGCCAGATATCCGAAAAGATTTCGAGATCTTCTGTGATGCATCAAGACAAGGCTTGGGATGCGTCCTAATGCAAGAACGAAAGGTTGTGGCCTATGCATCCAGGCAGCTCAGGCCTCATGAAGTCAACTATCCCACCCATGATCTCGAGTTGGCAGCCGTGGTTCATGCTCTTAAGATCTGGAGGCACTATTTAATCGGGAACAGATGTGAGGTATACACCGATCACAAAAGTCTAAAGTATATCTTCACGCAGACCGAGTTAAATATGAGGCAGAGAAGATGGTTAGAACTAATCAAGGATTACGATCTTGGAATTCATTACCATCCCGGAAAAGCTAATGTGGTCGCTGATGCGCTAAGTCGCAAGACCTATTGCAATATAGCTCAAATATGGCCAGACCAAGATCGCCTGTGCAGAGAATTGGAGAAGTTAAGGCTGACCATGGTACAGTCAGGTGTCCCTGCCAGCTTGACAGTGCAGCCTACCCTAGAAACGCAAATCCGGGAAGCTCAGAAAGATGATGAAGGGATAAAAGAATTACTAAAAATAATACAGGAAAAGAAGGACACCAATTTTTCCATAGACGATCAAGGCACAGTTTGGTACGGTCCACGCATCTGTGTACCGGCCAAGAAGGAGTTAAGAGACCTCATTTTAAAAGAAGCTCATGAGTCTGCCTACTCCATTCATCCAGGAAGTACGAAGATGTACCAGGATATCAAGGCATATTTCTGGTGGGCTGGGATGAAACGAGATGTCGCAGAATATGTGGCCCTTTGTGACATTTGCCAGAGAGTCAAAGCAGAGCATCAGAGGCCAGCTGGTCTGCTGCAACCCTTACCGATTCCTGAGTGGAAATGGGAAGAAATTGGGATGGATTTCATCACCGGTTTACCAAGAACCCCTAGCGGGTACGACTCCATCTGGGTAATCGTGGACCGACTCACGAAATCAGCTCATTTCGTGCCAGTGAAAACCACCTATGATGGAAAGAAATTAGCAGAACTCTACATGACCCATGTCGTATGTAGATTTGGCTGTCCCAAGAAGATTGTGTCAGACCGAGGCACTCAGTTCACCTCAAGGTTCTGGAAGCAGTTGCATGAAGCTCTCGGAACCAATCTAAATTTTAGCACAGCCTACCATCCGCAGACCGATGGTCAGACAGAAAGAGTAAACCCAATCCTAGAAGACATGCTACGCGCGTGTGCCCTGGACTTTGAAGGCACTTGGGATCGTTGTTTGCCGTATGCTGAGTTCTCATACAACAACAGTTATCAGGCCAGCATCCAGATGTCGCCAAATGAGGCAATGTTTGGAAGAAAGTGCCGCACTCCTTTGTGCTGGAATGAGGTTGGCGAAGCACTGGTGTTCGGTCCTGACGTACTCAAGGCAGCAGAAGAACAAGTTAAGCTGATCCGAGAACGTTTAAAGACAGCTCAGAACCGTCAGAAGAATTACGCTGACAACCGGAGGCGAGATCTTGAGTTCGAAAAAGGAGACCACGTGTACCTGCGGGTATCACCCCTCCGTGGTATGAGGAGGTTTGGGATGTCCGGCAAGTTAGCACCCCGCTACATCGGCCCCTACCTCATAACAGCCAGACGTGGCGAAGTGGCTTATCAGCTTGAATTACCTGAAGGTCTCGCAGATGTGCACAATGTGTTCCATGTATCCCAGTTAAAGAAATGTCTTCGAGTTCCAGAAGAACAAGTTCCCCTGGGTAATATCGAGCTGGAAAAGAACCTGACCTACAAGGAAAGACCGATCAGGGTCCTTGAAGAGGCAGAACGTCAGACCCGAAGGAAGACCATCAAGTTCTACAAGGTCCAATGGAGCAATCATTCTGAAAATGAGGCAACCTGGGAACGAGAAGATCTTCTCCGCGCCGAGTTCCCAGAGCTGCTCCCTTAGGTGCTGAATCTCGGGGTCGAGATTCTTGTTAGGGGGGTTGGTCTGTAGCGCCCGTTCCGTCTTGGCGCCTAGCGGGAAAACTAGCTCTTAAAAATCCTATTTGCGAAATCCGTTTCCTTGCTTGTTGTCTAGTGCCCGTGCCATCTCAGGTCTCAAGTCCCCGATCCATCGTCGAGTTCAATCCCGAATCCAAATCCTTCCCAAATCAAATCCCTCCGCAAAAGTCTATTTTGCCTCCCTAGGGTTCGATGGGCCGAATCCCCCTCGGCCCATCTCCCCCTCCCTCCCCGGCTCGCTCTCTCTCTCTCTCTCTCTCCCTCTCCCCCGCTCTACCCGAGCGCTGCTCGCGCGAGCGCGCGGGCCGCGCCGAGCCCTCCCTCCTGCTCCCGCTGCCATTCCCGCCGACGCCGCCCAAATAGCCGCGGCTCCCCGCGCGCGCGCGCCGTGGTGGCCGACCGCCTGGTCGCCGCCGCCGTCAGGCTCTGCCCGCGCCTGCCCGCGCCTGCCGCCCGTGTCGCCGCTCCGCTCCAAGCCGGTCCGCCGTCATCGCCGTCGTCACAACCCGGCCCCGCCACTCCGCGAGCTAGCCTCCAAGGGCCGGAGGCAGAGCCCTCCGCCCTCTCTGCCGCGTCGCCCTCTCTCCCTCCTCCTTTTCCCGAAATGGAAAGGAGGCAAGCCTCCTTTCCCTCTTCCTTTCTCCCTTTTCCTCCCATCGCCGGCGTCATCCTCCCCCCCCCTCTGTCGCCGTTTTGGCTGCGAGCGCCGAGCGCCAGCTCGCGCCTTGACCGCCCAAGGTCGGTTTCCAAACCGTCATTGCCGCCCTTTAAAGCCCAGGTGCCCTCCCTCCCTTTCTCTTCTCGTTTTGTCCCATCGTCTCCACTCCATTGTCGCCGCCTCCCGTGCTCTGTTCGCCGTCGCCGTTCGCCGTCGCGCGTGTCGGAGGAGCCGGCACGAGCGAGGACACGGAAGGGGACTCCGGGCGCACCCTCTCCTTCCTCCTCCCCGGCCCGAGGCCGGAGAGATCGCTCCCGTGCCGTCGGCCTCTCGTCACTGCGCCCCTTCACCCCGCACGGTAGTGTCGCCCTCCGTTCTCCCTCCTCGTTCCATCTCCTCCCCTTAGACTCGGGTAGTAGCACGAGTAGCCTCCCCGTAGCTAGCTGGCGCCGCCCCGACCGTTGCCGCCGCCCGCCGTGTGCTCGCCGCCGTCGCCGCCCGAGCTCGGAAGCGCCGCTCGTCGCCGGCCCCGCTCGGCATAGCTCCGCCCAATCCGTCGCTAGCAACGGATTCCCGTAGCCGCGTAGATGCTCTCACCGCCGGGAATCGACCCCTCGTGACCTCATCGCCGTTTCCCCCTTCTCCTGCCGCCGGTTGCCGCCGCCGCAATCCGCCGCCGTCGAGCATCCCCCGGCGAATCCGAGCCGTTGGCTCGTCTCCTCTCGTCCCGTGCAACCTCCCGGTGTGCTCGCTTTCGCCTGTATCGCCGTGGTTCGCTCCGCCGCTCGCCGCCGCCGCCCGCCGTCCGTTTCGGCCGACGTCGTCGTCTACCTCCCGCCGGCCCGCGTGGCAGCCACGTAGGCGCCACGTCGGCGCCACCTCGGCCACGACCGGATCGGCTGACCCGGCCAGCCGCCCCCTCCGTTTCTCTCCCCGTGCGCGCGGTCCACCGCGAGCCGTGAGGCTGCGCGTGGGCCCGTCGCACCGCGTCCTCCGCGAACCGCGCGCATGCGCCGCGCCCCTTCCCCAAACCCTAGCACGCCCGCGTGCACCTCGCTCACGGTGAGCCGAGCCGCCGACAAGCGGGTCCCACTCAGGACCACGCGGAATGGACCCGGCCCACCGGCTCTTTCTCTCCCCTCCCCGCTCGCGCGCGCCATGGGCCGCCTTCTTGGGCCGGCCGGCCCATTAAGCTCGGCCGAGCCGCCCCTTTCTCTCGGGCCGCGCCCTAGCCGCCCGAGGGAAGTCTAATTTCCCTCCCTCTTTCTTTTTCTTTTCTTTTCTTTTTCAAAAAGGGTTTAAATAAATCCTTTTCCTTTAGACCAAAAATCCAATAATCTTAGAAATTCAATATCTTCCCAACCGTAAGTCCGTTTGACTCCGTTCAACTTCCAAAATTCCTCAAATCTCGAGATCTATCTAATGGCACGCTTAGAGGTCAATAATAGGGCTTTACTTTTGCCGTTTGTTGAGTTGCCCCGTTTCGCGTGTAGTGTCGGAGCCCGAAGATCCGCAGTGCGAGGATTTCGAGGATCAAGCTCCAAATCTCGAGCAAGGCAAGCCACCTTTGAACATCTTGAGCCTATATTTGAACTTAATTAATTTGCTTGCAAAATATTATGCATTGATAGGATTGCACTTGATCTGTTTGCCCCGTCTGCAAGGCAGACCGGTGGGCCTACCCAACTTGTTGCATCTGATCCCTCCACTGTTAATTGTTATACCATGTTCCCTTGTAACCACCTAGTCGCGCCTCGATATTCGTGCACTCTGTGCGAGTATCGACGGTCGCCTTCAAACTTAAAATCTGAGTAAGTTCTTGGGTAAAACTTGGATTTTTACAAAAGACTTGAAAAACCCGACACCTGGGTCGGTGCTTGCGAACTAAATGAATTTCCAAAACCGCGGACCGGGGAACGTACCGGGAGTACGGTTTCCCGCTCTTGCACTTAAGGACCGTTTCCTTGGAATTTCATCCGAACATAAGACAAGTACGACCACATGGGTGGAATGGGACACCCCTGGCTGAGTAATTAGCCAATCGGGGGAGCCTTGATGCCAAGAGACATGTGGATTCGCCGGGGTGGTGTCGGGGAGGACCCCTGGGCTTCCTGGCACAGTATAGTCTGGGACCTAATCTGGTGTTGGTCTGGGACCCCTCTCGTTGGCATATGGTGAACCTGTGTCGGCTTTCGAAATGCCTTGTCATGAAAGCCTTAAGGTCTCTAGTCGTGGCCGTTCTGCACGGGCTGGATGATCCGGGTTAGTAATGTCGTGTGGGTAAAGTGTACCCCCTCTGCAGAGGTTATTAAACTGTCCGAACAGCCGTGCCCACGGTCATGGGCGGATGTGAGGTGATTCCTAGCGTAGTTTTGTTTGACTACTGCCTTGTGAAATTTTGCTGTTGTGAAATGGGTTTGATGTTTGGAAAATCTGCGGCTGATGGGACCAGCCAGGCCCGGGTGGCCGTTTGAAAGCTATTGGCCGGGTGCCAATCTTGATCAATTCAAAAGACTGATACATTGCACAAACTCCGACCGGACGAGACGCACATTCTCATCCGTGTCGTTTGAGAAGCACTCACTTAGTTGTTTCAGGAAAGAGTTCAAATAAAATCAATTGCAAAAACAACAGCCCTTCTTTGAAGCCTGCATTAAACACTTATTTCCCATGGCTTGCTGAGTACTCTCGTACTCACCCTTGCTCCTTATAAATTATTTCCCCCCCCCCAGTTGCTGAAGAAGATGAAGCGGATCCCGCTGACGAGGAGTTCCTTCAGGAGCAAGCCGGCTACGATGAGTTTTAGGGTTTCGGCCTAGTTCCCAAGTCGCGCCTGTGATGTGTGGTCCAAGTCTTGGCTTCCGCGTTCCTTTTGTAATGCAGTTGTGAGCTCGGGATCTGTCCGCAGCCCAACATGACTGTACCCCTACTCTATAATAAAGAGACCTCTGTTGCTGTGATATTCTGTCTTCCTGTTATACCAGCACTGTTTCCTGGGACTGGTATCAATTAACAGGTTAATTTGGAGCGTCACGGGCTAGTTCCGCTCGGGACTAGTTCGGGGCGTGACAGACGAAGCCTACTCCTCGGAGAAACCACCATCGGACACATACTCATACTCTGGGGTTGGGGAAAAATAGAGCAAGACTGAGTACTACCCACTGTACTCAGCAAGTCATACCAGAATAGGGATATGATGCAGGGAATTATCAAAGGAGAGCTAGAGTGGTTCATTTGCATAAAGTGAGCATTTATAAACAGAAGTTGAAAGCAGTAAAGCAGTTGTAACAATTAATCAATATTAATCATCCACTGTCCAACGCTATACCACGTTGCAACAGGCCCAACCACCCACCTAAACTATCCAGTTTCAATAGACTAAACTAGGGTGAAACTAATCACGGTGAATCTGGTTGACCGCCCATAACCGCGGGCACGGCTATTCAAATAGTTTTACTCTGATCAGAGGTGTACAACTGTACCCACAAGACACAGCCCCACGACACGTTACCGTGCGCCGACATGCCACCACGACATACCGGAAAGAGGCCGTGACAGGACCCTTTGCATAACCCCCTCTAACCAAGCACACCACACCTTAGGTTTCACCCCCACTCCTCGCAAGGCAGCGGGCAGTCCCCTCTCGTGCCTAGGTGAATCCGGAAGCGACAGAGGCCGTCGCAGGGCCCGCCCCGCTCCATCACGCCCACCCTTGCCTGGATGCGTCAGCTAGAGGAAAGCTACACTACAAGCCCAGTCGTTGCCCACACTGGCTTGTGGTAAGTACGATAAGTTCTTCTAGGGCATCCCGCGAACCAGTCCTTAACTGCCATGGGTGCGACCAACAAAACCATGCACCCACAGCCCACCATGTGATTCATTTTAATTAACCAACACCAAAGCGGTGGTACTAATTCAACGTTACCATTAGAACCTACAGTCTAAACATTAATAGGATTTCCCTCATTGTGTGCTAGTTGAACTAAGCATGGCTAAGCAATCCCTAGTCCAATCTCTAGTCATGTTACATCCCAAACTAACAAAGGAACATGGTATAAAATAGTACGGCTATGACAGTTGGTAAACATCCCATAGTAACATTATAAAACAATGCATTATTTGAAGAAAAACAATAGAGCATTTGCAATATAGGATCAACATGTTCAAGTGACAAGCATGACTTGCCTTGCTCTGCAGCTGGAGGAACCTCGGCGACTATCTCGAAGTACACCAGAGCGTCGGAAGAACCGGAATCTAAGCGACAAACAAAGCAAACAATACAAACAGGCTATAAGACTACTGAAACAGAGAACAAAACCATTTTTAATGGATTCTACACATTTTTCTTGATTTACTGAGACTTGAATGGGCTTAAACGGAGCTCGGATGAATTAGTTATAAATTTTAGAAGATTCACTGTGTTTATTACTATAACAAAAAGGCCTTAAATCATTTATTGCGCATTAAATCCCAGGGCTGACGTCATCAAAAGGGGGGGGGGGGCGGCGCCGACAGGCGGGACCCGCATGTCAGCGGCGCACGGGTGGCCGGTCCACCGTGGACCGGGACCACGCGGGTGGTCCACCGCCGGTCCACGGGATCGACGGCCCGGATCGGCTCGGGGCCGATCGGACGGTGCGGCGGCGGCCTGGCTCGGCTCGGCTCGGCACAAAGCCGGCCGGCCGGCCATGGCAAGGGCGGCAGCGCGCGCGCGTCGCCGGTGACGGCAACCGGCGGCGGGAGACGGCGGCGCAAGGCGGCGGCTCGACCCAGCACGGCTAGGAGGGAGAGGGAGGGGAATAGAGGAGGAGGGATGCCTCACCGAGTGGCCGGGGCGGAGGAGGACGACGGCGAACGGTGACGGCGAGCCACGGGAGGACAACGATGGCGGGCGGACGAGCTCCGAGATGCCCTAAGAGAGGAAAAGAGAGAGATTAGAGGGAGGGAGATGAACCACGACGATCGGAAACCATGGCCGAAGACGGCGGTAGAGGTGGTGCTCACCGGAGTGCGAGGGGATGCGGGCTCCGGCGACGGACCTCGACGGAGGAGGTGCAGACGGGGTGGACCTCGGCCATGCGAACCCAACGGCGGCGACGGCGCGGTGCGGCGACGAGCCTAGCGGCGGCTAGAGGCGGCCGGAGTGGCGGGAAAGGCGGCGGCGGGTGGATGCACGGTGCGGGAGCGATGGAGAGCTCGGGAGAGAGCGGTGGAAAAAGGAAAAAGGTGGAGGGGAGTGCGGGGAAACTTTATAGGGGCTCGAGAAGGACGGACGTGGCCGGGGCGCTCCCGATTTCGCCGGCGATGTGGGAGGTTGGAGGTGGGGAGAGAGAGAGAGTGGCGGGATTCAAATTTGAATCCCGGCCATCTCGGTTGAGCGCGCGGGCGAGAGAGAGGGGGAGTGGGCGCGGGGAAGCACGCGCGGCGTGGCCGACGTGAGCCGGAGGGGGCGGGGTGCGGTGGTTTCGGCGGTGGTGGCGATGTGGGAGGCGGGCGGCCGGAGGAAGGGGACGACCCCGACAAGTGGGGCCCACCTGTCGGCGTCCCGGGGAGAGAGGGAGGGGCGGCTTGGGCCGGCCCACAAGGAGGAGGGCGCGCGGCGGCGGGGTGGACTGGGCCGACGGCCCAAGAAGAGGAAAAGGAGGGAAAAGAAAAAGAAAAGGAGGAAAAGATTTTCCCTGGGATTAAATATTCCTTTTGCTCAATTTTAATTGGTTAAAATTATTTCTAGAGCTCTGAAAATTCCACTAAAAATCTTGTTAGCGTATTTCGACATGTAGAACTCAAGAAAAATTCCACATGCCAATTCTGATTATTATTTGCATTAATTTATTAAGGTTTACTCTTGCTTTATACTGGTATTTTCTTGAGACCATTTATAACTTCAATTCAGGCTTGGGAAAGAACTTCAGGGTGTGACAGCAGCCCGCCTCTCCGCCGTCGCTTGCCTCGCCCGCCTCTCCGCCGCCGCTCGCCTCGCCCGCCTCGTCCGCCTCTTCGCCGCCGCCTGCCTCGTCCGCCTCTTCGCCGCCGCCCGCCTTGCCCACCTCTCCACCGCTGCTCGCCTCGTCCGCGCAGCTCGCCTCGCCCGCCTCTCCACCGCCGCCCGCTTGCCTCTCCGCCTCATCCGCCACCGCCCGCCCCCGCTCACCGTCGGCCGCATCGCCGTGCACGCCGTTCGCCACTGTCATGCTGACTGCCGAGAGAGCGAGGTCGATGGCGTCGATGCTGTCCGATTTTTTTTTAACAAAATCTATCATAATTGCCTCAAATTTGACAATTTTTAGTCAAATCTTTCAAAATGAGTCAAATTTCTCAAATTAATGCCAAATCTGTCATAATTGGGGCACATTTTATTTAATTTATTTTCACAAAATTCTGTCAAATTTAAGTCAAATTTCACAAAATGATTCAAATCTGTCAAATTAATGCCAAATCTGTTACTTGAGCAAAAATTATTACAAATATTTCAACATTGTTGAATATATACACGGTATAACAAAATAGGGTCAAACAAGCAAACAAAAGGGATATAACAGGGTCAAATAAGCAAGGGCAAAATGGACTATTTACCCCAAAATTAACACCGTCACCTCACCCAAATGGAATAGGTCAGACCGGAGCTTCGTACTCGAAAAGGAGGGTCAAATAAGCAAAGTTTAAAAAGTAGGGCCAAATCGTCAATTACAGTTCAAAACAGGGTCAAATAAGTAATTGCCCCTTTTTTTTGGGAAGTTCGGGAACCCGTGAAGATCGTCCTCGACCGTGTGCCTTTTATAACTACCCTGAAAATAACGGTAAAAAATGCCCGCGTGTTGCAACGGACGAAGGCTATTTTAATATTATTATTGTTGTATGGTTTAGTTAAGGTGAAATTCATGGTGGGAATTTACTTGGATATATATATTTCTAGAAAATCATGATGTGTAGTTAAGAGTTCAATCATCTCAAGTTAGCATGTTAGTTCTTTTAAGGGGATTTCTTATACGACTCCTTTTGTATTTCCAAAGCGAGCGATCTTAAAACTTGACTCAAATACAGATTCATATTTCCAAAAGCGAACGAACTTAAAAACCGAACCATACACGGATAACGTGTCAAAGTACCGACAAAAACATCTTTAATTTTTATAATAGTAGAGATTGTATAGAGTATCCATAACCTCATGGTTATGGAAGTTAAAAGAGGTGAAAACGGTCGAAAACATTCAGAATCAATATTATCTTTTCAAAAACAATGATCGATCGGTCGATAATAAATCATATTCATCATTTAAACTACTCAGTGTTGACACCAGTACGATGCAGAAAGAAATTAGAAAACACATTTATATATAGAAAAAAACAGTAGCGGTTGAAAATATTACCCGTTATATAAAAACGATGCTCGGTTGATCAAGAATATGACATAAGGTGGATGAGCAGTTCAACGTAATCGATAGATAATTCGCTAATGCATTGTCATTTGCCCCTATTGCATTAAGAATGGTACTCCCTTCGTCCCAAAATAGTGTAGTTTTATATTGTTTATGTCCAATATTTGACCATTTATTTTATTAGAAATTTTTTATAATAAATATTTTTTATTACATGATAAAATATGAATAGTACTTTATGTGTGACTATTTTTTAATAATAAAAATATATATTTTTTTAAATAAGACGGACTGTCAGGTTAGACACGATATATACGGTTGCACTTGTAGAATGGATGTAGAGGAACTCCTCGGAATCAATGCTACCGTCGTATTGTTTCCATGGGCCCAGGACAGTCTTCGTGGCTTGATTTTTGTTGTTGCGGACCGAGCAATAGCCCCTTCTATCGCTGTACTCCCTCTTTTCCGTCAATCGAATGGCGCAACGACCCCGGACGTCGCTACGTCAAACGATCTAAACGCCAATGAAAAGAAAAAAAGGGCCAATCGTTGTTCGACGATATTCCAATTATATCCATCAGTTATTTACTTATTTACACTTAAAAAAAGTGCACTTTAAGGAGTAATAACTATTAACTACAATCATGTTGTTTTTTAAGCAAAACGGCACTAGATCATGACTTTTCATTGAATATAGTGGAAGAAAAAACAACTCTTAAGGACTAGAAATGAAAAACTTTGTACTCTTTAAATATTATATATGGAGGGGCAGAAGGTCCCGCAAACGTTTTGCTCCTGCCATTGTCCAGTCCGCGCCTCTTCCTTAATCTTGGCGAAGAGGAAAGATGATGTAGCCTCCTTGTGCTGAAAGATTCGTTGATTCCTTTTCTTCTATATCTCCCAAACCATGAGGACGATGAGGGTGCGCAAACCTCTCGAACTCATGCAACATGCCGTATTAGCTAGTGTCTCCCACCAATCTTTGACTGTTTGTGTTGTCTCTCAATGCCTAGAGTCACACTAGTGGTACACAGCATGCTCCATATTATCCATGTTGTTGTTTGATGACATCCAATTATCCATCAATCAAATACCCATCCCTCGATGCACGTTTTCCATCCAATTTTCAGCAAAAGGCAACTGCGGCGGCGACATGAAGGTCAACTGTCGGAAGGCGGCAAACAGCAAACTCGATCAGTCCCACGACTACTTTTTAGATGACCAGATCACCTAGTTATCCAGCTTTATTAAAGAATCCCCATAACAAAGTTCTTTTGCCTGTTAATTCTCGTTACAGTTACAGTTACAGCTGGAAGACAGGAACTAGCTACAGATCGAGCAACATCTGAATCTCACATAGAAATTTACAGAAACATCAAGTTCACAAAAAAGGCAGACCACTGCACTGCTATCTAAGTGAAATCATCGATCGAAGACCCTTCAGCCGGTACAGAATGTCGTCAACACAGGTGTCCAGTGAGCTTTGATCTTCCCCTCGCAGCCGTTTTCTTTTTTTTGTGCTGTTTTCTCGAGCTCTGCATAAATGAAACTGTTTTAGATACAAAACCTTCTCAAAAGGAAAATTATACGCGTACAAAAATCTGTGATTTGTCTAGAAAAAGCATCTTGAAAAGCTGATGTGGATAAAATATGAGTGATTCTTGATTTTAAGCCCATTCTTTTCTAACTGAAGGGTTGTTTAGATTGATGTCATTTCAAATCATATCATTTTTGTTAAAATTATTAAAAATGTGCATACAATTAGTTTCTTGGCCAACTTTAGTAAATACATAAGAAATTCTGTCAATTTTTTTAATATTGTCAAACTACTAAAATTTTAGCATTAGATTTATTTTGACTGCAATCTAAACGGCCCTTAACTAACTACTAATTAAGACTAGTACAGATTTTTTAAAGTGTTTTTTTAATGAAAATAGATTACATCTTACTTCTGTCACAAGCCACGCGGCCATAAAGTAAATATAGCATTACTCTTATCAACAACAAAATCTTTTCAAGTCTAGAGGCCAACTCAACGCGGGCACATTCAAAGGATTACCCTCTCGCCGGCGTCGAACGACCACAGCCGCAGCGGCTCGCCGTCGTCGTCCGGCAACGACTCCGGCAGGAGGCTTTGTGGAGGAGGGATCGCGTGTTCGCGCCAGATTGCTTCGAATCGGTTGCGCTCGATCATGTACCCGCCCAGGTTGATGTACTCGCCGTCGTCGGCGACGCCATTCCCGCTCGCCGCCGCCGGCGGCGGCGGCGCGGCATCCTCCTGGGAGTCCACCATGAGCGCGCACGCGCGCCTTTGTTCGGCCTCGTAGGCGACGCCGTTCCGGTTCGCCGGCGGTGGCGGCGGCGGCGGGGCGGAGCACGGCTCTGGTTTCTTTTTGGAGCAAATTACCGGCTCTCGTTCCTCTTCGAACCACCGATCCGGTGGTGGCTGCGCGCCCTGCACCTCGTCTCCCATGTCCATGGGCGCGGCATGTGGCGACACGGCGTCCTGGGAGGAGGAGTCCACCGCCATGAGCGTGCCCGCGCGCTGGAGCGAGAGCTTCTGTTCGGCCTCGTCGGCGGCCTTCTGGATCGCGTGGCTCGCGGCCGCCAGGGAGCAGTCGATGGATCGGAGAAGCTCCCGGAGCTCCTCTTCGGTCATGGCGCCGAAGGCAGCGGCCACCCCCGCCGCGCTGGCCGACTCGCCGCCGGCGGGGACGCCCTGCGGCTGCTGCGTCGCGGCTTGGTTCGCGATGTCGGCGGCGTCGCCCACGGAGATCTTCCTCCGACCGTTCTCCGGCAGCGCTTTGTACCGATTGTTGATATCCCGTGCCTTGTCCATCGACGGCCAGCGCAGCGGCTCGCACACGCCGCCGATGGCCGGGCCGGACAAGGCGACGGGGACGGCGCACCGCGTCGCGAGCTCGCTCGCCTTCCTCACCAGCCTCATGCGCTGCTCATGGCGGGGGTCGCCGGCGACGCCGGTCACCGGAGTAGGAGCCTCCCCGCCGCCGCCCGGCGGCATCGCTGATGTCATCATCATCTCTCCCCTTCCTTCTCTCCCGCCCTTCGAATTGAATGAATCTCTCAATTTCTCGAGCGTGCGCGTGCGCGAGGAGATGCGTCTCCTCTCGCGCGACTTAAATAGGCCGCGGGCCGTACGGCCCAAGCAGCCCACGACTCCGACTAGGACTCGTGTTGGGCTTGGGCCCGAACACGAATCGGACTTCCCTTTCTTTTCTTTCGGGGAAAAGGCCCGGAACCGCGTGGGCATTGCCGCCGCCGCCGCCGCAGCGACTCACTCCCCGACTCCCCCATGGCGCCGCCGCACATGGCGTCCGTCCCGGCGGCGCTCCGGCGAGCGGCGACGCTGGCGCGGTGGTATCCGGCGGCGATGTTCTCGTCGTGGATCGTCCCCGAGAACAAGCCCATCCTGGTAAGCGCTCGGGGCGGAGGTTTCGCGGGCTGGGAGGGGCGCAGTGAGATCTCCTTGTAGCGGGTGATGATTTGGTGGGAGCTTCGTGCGCGCAGGTGCGTGACTTCGTGAGGTCGGCGCTGTACGACCCCAACCATGGCTACTTCTCCAAGCGGTCGGGACCCGTGGGCGTGCTCGACTCCAGCATCCGCTTCAACCAGCTCGACGGTAATCCTCCTTTCTACCTGCTTCTTGGATCATTCTATTGCTTGGACCGGATTTGGCTGTGGGAGTTTGGTGTGTGTGTTCCGGCATTGCGGGAATCAGATTAGGCCGGTTCTAACATTTGTTTGCCGAGGTGGCATTTCGACGAACACGTTGCGCGTGCCACTGTTCCTCTCATGCAGAAATTTGGGACTTCTGTTTTTCTTCCATGACTGTTGAACTCCATTGATTGTTTGCCAATTACGATTCTGTGTTGTGCTGTTTTAATATCTTGGACATTTGACTAGAAACGGAAGTAATTTGCTTATGTAGGTAGGAGTGCGTATATGCAGTACCTTGATAAGTTGTACAAGAAGCATGACATCGCTTGGTTCACTCCAGTGGAGCTCTTCAAGGTGTTTTCTTAAGCTGTTCAATAGCATGTAGTGTCATTTTTCTGTCAGTTTGACCCTTGATGCGTGGTCTTTCTCTGGTGCAGCCATGGTATGCCTATGCAATAGCTGCATCAATCCTCCGTACAGCAAATCTTTCAGTCCCACTGAAGGTGCATTCTTAACTTCCTCCTCAGCATAGTTCTAGACCTCCATCCACCCATTTGCTCTTACAAGCGCCATAACCGCTCACATATGATTTAATAAATGATGGCTGTGCTACTGCACCATTTTCCTTTTCTTTTTTTCATTCCTTCTCAACTAGTAATATTACTGCAGTTCTCATGGCAATTTTTTTTTTGGAGAAAAGGTACCTTATAATATTATGGCACATAGTCATCTGTTTTCTTTTTCACCAAACCATATGAATTTTCCCCTGCATGGATCAGATTTACGAAATTGGTGGTGGTTCTGGCACATGTGCAAAATGCATACTTGACTACATGATGTTAAATGCTCCACCGAAAGTATACAATACTATGAAATACATGTAAGGAAACCTTCCTTCACTTTACGATCTCTGTTATGTGATCGAATATGCTTTGACCTTGCTTTTATCTTAATTTGCTAGCTCAGTAGAAATTAGTTCCTCTCTAGCTGAGAAGCAATTGGAAACTGTTGGTGAGGTGCGAAGCCATTTGTCAAAGTTCATGGTTGAGTGTCGTGACGCAACTGACAGAGCTGGATGGGGTAAGCTGACTTCTTGTCCCTGCTCCTCTGTAGGGCAATCTACTCTAAAATGCATTCTATTTAAAAAATAATGTATGAACTTTGATAATTCAGCTTGCAAATTTTCAGCTAATGCTATTACACCATATTTTGATGTAGTGCTGATAGGCTCAGTCTAAAATGTGTGGGTTACACTTACACAGACTTCCCACTAATCCCTCCATGTCAAATCACACTTATATCGGATTTTATCTTCTGATCTTTATATTGTTGCACTTTTATTCCTTGACCACTTTGGGTTACTTTCCTGTCATATTTTACAGGCCGCAAGGATCCTCGACCTTGTTGGGTGTTAATGCTTGAGGTACTGCCTTGACTATCTGCTCGGTTGTTTCTTTGATGTCTCATATGAATCAAAGAAGCAATATACCATCATTACAGTCCACCTTTCCTGTTATTAATTGACGCTTAGCTGCAGTCCTCTGGCTGGTTTGCACTAACTTAGTAGCTTGGCAGAATGTGTAGCAGCACCTCAAATGTTATTTAGGCTTTCAAGATGTGAATACTGCAAATATACCTTTTTTCAGTGTCGAGTTTATCTGTGTGTTATTTTGTGTTTCAAAGGATATGTAAGAGTAGGTTATAAAGTTATAGCAGACATAAACTCTTGATTACTCTCTCTTTGCCAATGATATTGCAAACAAAACACTGTATCAACGTTGGGCGCTGTTCCTTTACGTACCCTCACTATTGCCATAACAACCAGATATAGGATCCTCTTTAGACATTCTACCAACCATCACTTATTAACCATTGTATGACCATGCCAGTAGTCTGGACTGACTGATGATGGCAAGTAGGGAAACACTGGTTGCCAGTATCATTTTGTTTGCTAAGTGAAGAATTAGATTATCATATGGACTTCTTAGCTTCGCAATCATATCTTAGAGACATGATGGCAGCAGCCTCAACAGCAACATTCATTTGGTGTATTGTCAGGTACTTGACAATCTACCACATGACCTTGTCTATTCGCCAGATCAGGTCTCTCCATGGATGGAAGTATGGATTGAAAAAGTAAATGGCAGGTTTGTGTTTTCCTTTTTCTGATTCCTGAGAGTGTATGCTTCAGACAATATATGAAAGTATCTTTTTTGCTCTTATACCGATTATTTATGTGCGGCTTTAGGCAAGTTCAATGAAATGATCTGGACTTTGGAATAATTTGATGAAATGAATGAACTTATGCTTCTTGTGGGTAAAAAAAAAATGATGGAAGTCTGACAGTCTGTAGTGAAATTCTTTTACTGAATTCTCTTCTGTTACCTCGTGGCTAATGATCTATTGATCTTATCATTTCTTTTCTATATATTACTGTATTGTATTTGTAACATATATAAGCACAGTGCTACATAAGATAAGTTTATTCTTAGTATACATACTTTATATTTTGGAAAGGAAAAAAGGTATATTCTTCAACAGAAGATTAAGGGAAGGTTCTGCTTGTTTTATAGTGCTCTCATGCTGGTCTTTTACTAGATTCTTGTTAGATAAATTTATCATTTTCGATATATTATTGTTGAAGGGCTGATTCCTTACCCCTCTAGTATAACATAGTCGATCACCCTTGTGCTTCTGGAATCTGGACAGTTGTATTGATTGATATTGCCTGGTAACTAATGAGGACAGACTTCATTAAATTTGTATGGTTGCCTTTTATGAAAAATAGTTCACAAGGCTCTGAGGTATACAAACCATTACAAGACCCACTAGTTTCCCGCTGTGTCGAGATTACTGGCATAAATGAAGAGAAAGTGTCTGTGAGAGACAAATTATCACTTGCTGCAAAAGGAGTTGTGTCAAAAGTATTCCCAAAGCCTCGGAGAGCTTGGTTACCAACTGGATGCTTGGTATGTCTTTTGAACCCACTTCCACTTGTTAGGTTATAAACTGTTATTCTATATGTGATCATATGCTGATGAGTTTGTCAGCTTACTGCCAGAATCTCTGAAATATGTGTTATGACGTATGCAGAAAATACTAGATACTTTACATCAAGCTTTGCCAAGCATGTCCCTTATAGCTTCAGATTTCAGCTATCTTCCTGATGTCAGTATACCTGGCGATAGAGCTCCATTGGTTTCTTCAAAGGTGACAAGACCTTCACTGACTTTTGGTGCGTTTTTCCAACAAGGCAATTTCTCTAGGACACCTCGTTGATGTTGTGTCCTGCTTGCAGAAGGACGGGAGGACTTTGGATCATCGCAACTATCTTGAGGCTCAGGTTTGAATAATGTTTCTGTTCTGTTATATCTGAATATTAGATTCGTTGCAAACATGTCGTAGCTTAGTTGACCCTACTGTCCAACCCCATGGGGAAAAAGAACTAAATAACTTTGAGCAATTAAGTTGTTATGCTATGTGTTTAATTAAGTTGTTGTGCTATGTGTTATTATATATTATTAAAAGAACTCGGTTATGTTACTTGCCAGGGTGACGCAGATATTTTCTTCCCAACCGATTTCTGGCTTTTGGAGAAGATCGACCATGACTGCTCTGGTTTCTCAAAACAGCAAAAGAACCCCGGTGCATTTAAACCAGTTAAGACGAGGAGAACCATCATTGTAAGTTCAGACTATTTAAGCCAGTTTTGTTTTCTATGCAACCTAGTGTCCTAGTTCATCTTGCATCACATCTTTTACAAACTTCGGTGCACTGACGAGTATGATGTTATTTGTCAACTATCGTTAGCTTGATTCTGCTGCCTTCATGGAAGAGTTTGGACTGCCGTTGAAGACTAGGACCAAAGATGGATATAATCCACTCCTTGATGATTTCAGGAACACCAAGTTCTATCTAAGCGTTCCTACCCATAACAAGAAATAGTCATCATATATTATTTCTTGTTATATTTTAGTCTATTCGTTGGTCAGATCATACTATCACATGCGGATAAAAATCGACTTTCGCATTCTTTTAGAGAACAGGAAAGTCTTTTAGTCGACCGAAGAATCGCAAGTTTGATTTGTCCATTTCTACTTCACAAGCTGCATGGCTGAAAAGTGGATTATAGTGTACTACACAGGATGTCAGGCCTGCTTCTTTGTGACACGGCTTATAATTTGAGAACTTCATTTTATAAATAATTTTGAGTCTTTTCTATTGTTATTGTCATTTAGCCTTGGCTTCGGATTGCTAGGAGTAGAAGTGTATAAATCGCATCCACAATTTTCACTGCATTGATAACGAGTCTTCAAACTACAAGGCACAATTACCAGAGAGAGAGAGAGAGCGCTATGGTGTTCAAGGTTCCATAGGAAAATTAGAGTAACGATAAATATGGATTAGGATTTAGGACCATAATTTTCCTTATGGGTGTTCCACACTTCCACTTCCGGTGTAACCAGTAGCCAGAGCAATATAGGAAATCAGATGACAAGTTGCAGCAAATAACAGAAGAGAAAATGAACGAGGGAGATAGTAGAGCTAGGGATAACAAGTGAATGAAATAACAAATGGATACAGCAATTACAACATACACCTCCACCCCACGTATAATTATGGAATATATAAGGGGGCGTATTTTTCCTGCTGGCAGCTATTCTGTTCATTGCCAATACAAAAGTGTAGCTCCACAGAAGTCAAACCATACATTTCATTTTCTGTAGAAAAAAGAATGGTTACATCAAGGGGCTCTCCTCCAATATACAACTTCTCATCATGCTATCACCAAAACAGGGCAAAAAAATATCATATATAAATGAAAAGAAAACATTATGGTATACCAAAACTCTACTTTCCACTAGAGGAGCTTGCTGGTTCGTCGCTTTGGACCACCAGGGAAGAGCTTCATTATCCATCCAAGCACCCGTTCAACAACCTGTATATATTTTTCGTCAGACAATCATAACAATGATCTAATGGAGAAAGGCAATCAAATATGTTACATCAGATAAGTTGTAACCTTTAAAAAAAA
The DNA here is from genome assembly GCF_000147395.1 of Oryza glaberrima. Taxonomy (NCBI): domain Eukaryota; kingdom Viridiplantae; phylum Streptophyta; class Magnoliopsida; order Poales; family Poaceae; genus Oryza; species Oryza glaberrima. The sequence continues at coordinate 36,445,948 of NC_068326.1, read as the reverse complement.
ATCAAGCTGTCAACACATGAAAAAGCTTTATAACAATAATGAAAAAGAGATGTTCTTTTATGTGATCTATGAGTTTTGCTGTTAGATGCTTAGATAACAGAAACTAAATTACCTCATCTCCTTCATCAGCATACATAGTTGCATCATTGATGGAGCGTGTGTCGATCGGCTTTGGAAGGACATTCTCGTTAGCCATCCTTTGAGAAGATAACAGCTCAAGTCTGTGAGTCTGAATCTCCAGCTTTTGCGTTAGATCCTTGTTCAATTCCTTTAAGACAAAGAATGGACTGCATAAGATAGATACACCATGACAAAGTTACAGTACACAATAGCCCTCGATTTGGACATGATTTCATCCGGAGGAAAGGGCCCGGTAGGTTAAGCCAGCTGGGTTAGTCCCTTGGGCAACTATACAAGACCCTAGGCATTTGTATACCCTAGAGGCTTAGTGCTTAATTATACATGCATCGCATTTATATTGGGTCGATCGAAGCTCTGGACAGGAAGAAATATAGGCTCAATGAATCAAAAATAGTAGAAACAAAGTTGCTGCGAAATGAACAAAACCTTCAGCTTGGAGCAATTGGATGATTCAATTCTCAAAGCTCGCAGCAACTCTTCTCGCTCCACTGCCAACTGCAATGCAACAATTACTATTAACAAGGAAGTAAATTTTGTAGGCTATGAAACTCAAGTGCTGTGGTTTAAGGTTATTTAGGTGCAATCGATCAATGTAAGTGATATAAAGTACCAACCACACTGGATTTTTGCACATCAAAGAGATTACCTCTGACATCAAGGAGTTGATATTGTCGATCATTCTAAGCTGATCATGTGGGATGCTAGAAGACACCTCTTCTAAATAAGTAAAATCAGCCACATTATTGGACCGCGATACAGATGTTTCACCATCTTCTACTGTGTCAATGGCACTGGTAAGGGTTTCTGAAGAGCTGCTTTCCCCTGTATCTGAAGATGCATATTTCGTGTCAAGCAGACTAGTAGTTGAAAATTGAAATACATATTCATAGATATCAAACAAAAGGGGAGATCAACATTCATACCTAGATCTTCTGTTGCAGTTGATGCATCTCTTTTATCAGCTGAAGGTTTTTCTATAATATTGACCTTCTCAGTCACAGAAGTATTCCTCAATTTAGAGTGTAGGAGTTTCTTTTCTGTCCAAAAGTATCAATGTGAAGTCAAGTTTACAACCGGCAATATTCATGCATAAATTAAGTCTATCACACACATGCAAGTCTTATTCCAACTAGAATATTACAGATAAATTTCTAGTTTAGTTTTAGTTATTTGACAGCCAAAAATAAGTGACACTAAAGGATGTGTGAGTATGGGGCTTAAATAATAGGGAACAAAAATGTGCGTGCAAGATGTGAACACAACTAATGATTTTCTAGGACTCACCAGATAATTGAGTTGGGCATGGGATAAAGAACGAGTTCAAAAAAGTTTTACAACAGAGTAAAAAGGTAACTACCTTCTTGAAGAGCCTCAACAGTAGATTGAAGATGTTGACGCTCCTTCTCTAGACTAGAAACTTTGCGCCTGTGCATAGTAAAAGAAAATCGTAAAGGAAACACTGTCAGTACCCTCGGATGATCAGTGTGTGAGTTCAGTAAACTTAAACTCATGTCATGTTTTTTGCATGTTAACACAAGACTCACATATTTTTTTCGCATAACAATTTCAAGAATGCCAATGTGGGAAAAACCAGAAACTTTCTTTCACATTTATATTTGAAGCCCATTTCACTTATCAATTGATCTCCCCACCTTGTAAAACACATACCATGCACTCATAGCAGAAAACCTCACCTGTATGAAGAAACCTCAGAGCTCAAACCCTCAATTTCCTTTTCAAGCTTTAACTCACTTGACCTCAGTCTAAGAGCCTAAAAAATAGCGATATATCAAACTGCATGCGCTTTTGATAAATAGTGCCTTAAAGAGAAGTGTTAGATAAAAAAACAGCAGCTGCATGTTTGGCATATCAAGGGATATTATATATTTACATCTGATGCATTAAAACTTGAATATAATAGGCATTACCTGCCTGCAGGTGTATGGGATATCTGTCATTATACTTTGATTTGTTGCTGTGAGCCTGTGACACCTCTAGGGCTTAATGTACTCAAGGTATAGTATAATAACATACTCCAAAAAAACATTGCTCAAAATAATGAGCATTCAAAAACTATAAACAGTGTCAACATTATTATCCCACTAATAAGGTTAGGTTGATTTGCAACATTAGAGAGGAAGCAGACGAGTATATAGCTAAGCACCTTATCTTCAAGTAGAATGACTTCTGCTGCAAGAACTTTGGCCCTCTCATCTGCAGCATTGCATTCTAGCTGGGCATTAGCATATTCCGTTCTGACAGACTCAAGTGCCAGCTGTTGAAAAATTGGAGTTGGTAAGAAAACTATACAAATTATGAGAAAACTTCAACTCCAAACTACAACTTCCTCGTTTTTTGTTAGTCACATTTTCCGAACTGCTAAATGGTGTGTTTTATGCAAAAAAAAAAAAAAGTATATGAAGTTTCTTCAAAAAATCCATTTTTCAAGTTTATAATAGTTAATACTTAATTAATAATGCACTGATAACATGTTCTGTGTTGCGTGCCCCTAAGTAAGCTCAGGCAATATGCACATTCAAACTGGCCCTAAATCATAAGTTTCATATTGATAGATACTAGCACTGAGTGCACAGATGATGCTAACTACCAGAAACATCAGTAAGTCAAATGTACACTAAGTAACCTAAACATTTAGTGGAGATACTTTCATATGAATCAGGCAATTAGCAAGCAATAGTTCAGCGCCATACTTCAGCCAGTTGCCTAGTCAAACACCAAAATCTAAACATATTGTGCATGCTGGGTACATAGTGAACCATGTGATCTTATGAACTCATTCCCTAGCTCCTCATATCCGGAGACATTCTACATTTCATAAGTCATATTCTATGCTAACATATGTCTTGCAACTAGCACATTATATTTCCAAATTACACAGCGATAGTACTACTAAAAAACCAACAGAACAAAAGCATGTCAGCATAGCAAGCATGGAATTACAGAATCTTAATGATTGCTAGAAAAGGTGGAATAAGCCTAACCAGTTGAGCTTGAATTTCGTTCTGCAATCTCTCCATGTCAGATGTCAGGTTGCTGATAACTTGTGCCTAAGCATTTGCAAACAAAATAATAAATATGATACACAAGACAATAAGTGACTGGAAATATATGACTAATCAGTATTGATTCTGTCCTTATACCAATGCTGTAAAAGAATTGATGATTTACTGATCAGATAAGAAGTATTGACTGTAAGGTAAATTTTGGGTGATTGCTTAGCTATTCCATTCTCATTTAGCATTTTCTAGTTGCTAGAGACACTTTTGCAAGCATGTTATGCTAGTTGAATATCATTCACCGTGAATAAGGCAGAGCAACAAGGAAAGACAGAGAAACGGGCAGAATGAAACTTTGACATTGAAATACTACGTTATAGCAGAAACTGGTTAATTAATTGTGAAGAAAGTGTTTTTCTGTTGTTGACTTGCATAATAAATGCCAAAAGTTTGTGAGGATACTAGATCCAACTCCAAAAACCAAAATGGAGATTTGGAAATACCTGTTGGTTGAACTTATCAGTCAAAGCTGAGTTGTCTGTGGCCAAAGTTTGAGCCAATTCTTGAGATTTCTCAAGAGTACGTTGTAAGGCGAACTTCTCTTTTGTCAAATCCTCAATGAGCTAACAGCCAAACCAGAGCAGACATGAGTAGGATGCGGATACTCGTAAATAACAAAAAGTACATGCAATTCAGGAGAAGTAAAAATATATAATCAAGGATAAGGCTGTTAATTTAGTAGAATATGGCACGTCCATCACAAGATTTGGACGTTCTGTCTAGAATATAGACCCAGAAGCTGCACCACGCAGAACAGTAACTATACGCAGCACGCAGTCAAACAAGTTGTTACATATTATGAAGCATATACTTTTTAAAATTATCTTTTGGACATATGGCTAGTACAGACATAATTTCAGCTAAACTTTTGTTTTGTGTACAATAGCATTCAGGTGTAAGCGTCATCAATTCAAACAAACATAAATAAGCGTTTAGATTTTGTTAATAAATGCACAGCTCTCAATATCATGTCCAATGTCCAATTTTACTAGGTCATTCCTGACATACATATAAAATATTATATATCCTCAAGAAAGCACAGACAATGAAAACATAGATCGAGCACTCATCACCTGCTCTAGTGCAGCAAAATCATCATCTTTCCCAGGAATTGTGAAGTTTTGGAACATTTGAGTACTATGGTGCAGATTCCGTTCATCTTTGGAAGGAAAGGAATCAGTACGAATGGAATTTCCATATGATCCCTTCTCGTTGTTATATTCTTGTCTTCCTGATTTTAGAGAACCATCCACATCATTGCTTCCAGCGGATTGTTGATTTGGTGGCTGAAAAAATGAACTCTCAGAATTCGAGTTGTCAAATGGTTTACTAGCCTTTGCAGGCTCCGCGTATGGGACTTCAGTTGTTGGAGCTCTTTGTACTCCAATAGAATCAAGAAAAGATGGCCGAGATCGATTGTATGTAGTTGGATAACCAGATGACATAAAAGGATCCTGTTTATCAAAACTAACAGGTGTGGAATTTGATGTATTCCAAGAATTATTGAAGGCACTTCCATACTCCCGGCTGCTGGCATACGCTAAGCCATCTGCTTGGGAAGAGTCTTTAGAGGTGGCTGCATAGCAGCAAAAGTAAAGAGTTAAAAGTGCCACATATTCAAGTTATCATCACTCATCAGATAGCGTAATTTAATATGAAAAAGGGCTTGGATATACCTCGGAACCGACCAAAGATATCATTGTTTGCAGAGTAACCCTGACTTTGCGTGCCTTCTAACTTTCCAAAAAGGCTGCCAGATGAATATGAACTAGACTGCTCAGTGTCACTTACTTCCCTCAAGACTGGATTTCTTCCCTGACTCAGCAAGACCTCATCTGAAGAATGGGAGACCTCATCTGAGTTTCCAAAGGCACTCAATTTAGATTTTAAAGTCACGTCCTTGTCAGGACTATGTTCCTCCCTTTTCCGAGCAGCATCGCCTCTCCAATCCTCATTATGCCCATTAACTAAGTCAGAGAAGCTCAAGTTCCCATAAATCTTACTCCCTCCAACACTACTGACATCATGCGATGGGGCAGGATTACTAACACTGACTGGCACATTTACAGGGGCAGGTCCATTTGACAAGGGCTCGTCACCTCTGGAATAACTCGTTGGGCCATTCTCGTAGACTGGTGGCACAGATGATGTGCTTGTTGTGTTCACATCCACGTCCGATACCAACTTGTCTCCCGAGTTAGTACTGGTGGCATTTGGAGGAGGGTTCTCTAGTGTATCAGGAACAGGCGCCGTTGCCTGGTCTGCAGTTTCAGCAGCCTTCTTCGCCGCCTTGTTCTTCTTCTTACGGTACTCCGCCAGCTGGATATATCAGAAAACACGACATCATTATTCTACAACCAACTTGAACTTAATTTCGCATCAAATCATCACTCAGGATCAGTTGATGAAATAGCAAGATCTAGGTAACGAAAATTCAACATTTCAAACTGAGCGTGCTGATGACGGGGGTAATTTGCGCGCATTTGACTTCTCTACCATAAGCAAAACGATCGATGGAACTACATCTCTAACGCAAAGCGGTCAATGCTCCCTATTCAATCAAACGTGTCTGGACAAAAAGATCCAGCATTTCCAGAAGGTTAAACTACCAACATCGGGTAACCAACGACTACGTCTATCGCAAGCAACAGACATACCAGCTTCTTCCCCGCGTGGAGATCCTTCCTCCGCGAGGACGACGACGACGCCGCACCGGCGGCGGCGGAGGACGACGACACCTGCGCCGACGCCATGGCTGGCCACACCCCCCAGCTCCCTCCCTCCCACCCAACCACCAAACCCAATCCAAATCTCGGCGAGATCCCCTCCTCCTACTCCTCCTCCTCCTCCTCCCGGGAATCGCCGGCCGCGGTGCAGCCGCCGATTCGATCGGAGGCCCCCCGGGGAGAGGGGGCGAGATCTGGCCGAGGAGGGAGGTCGGATTCGGAATTGGGATTTGGGGGTGGATTTTTGGGGGATTCGCGCTGCTCTCCGAAATCTCTCACGCTCGGCCCTCCACCCCACCCAAGTATTTGGGCCTCAATTCGCCCCCGCTTCGCTTCTTCTTCTTTTTTTGGTGCGTGCTGCTTCGTGGCGGAGGGGTTGCTGTGGAGTCCGACCGGTTTTGGGTTTTCCTGCTGTTGCGTCGTCGCGGTCGCGGGTGGTTTCCTCGCTGGGATGATCCGACGGCTTGGCTTCCGCCACGTCCCACTGATCTACGGCTTTGCCAGCAGCTAGTGCTTCTGTGGTACGACGCCATGAGTCGATGATGTAGTTTGGTCTCCAGTGAAAGGAATTAGGAGTACCTCCTCTGTTTGTTCTAACACGAATGATACAGTTACGCTATTTTCAATTATCTTACTAAAATTATATAATTATTATTGTATTTTATTATAAACTTTTATTACGATATATTATGAATAACTTTAATTTGTTATATACATAATAAAATCAAATATATATCTAAGATTTAACAACATCGCATATATATATATATATATATCTCGAGATAGATGGAGTATATGCGTTAATCTTGTTGTAGGGTTTAATTTCCATGATCAAAGAAAGTTAGTACATTTTTTTTATGGGGATAGTAGAAAATTTTATATGTCATTGAAAACATTTTCCAGATTTATTCGTGAATCCAAAACACGAGCCAAATCTTGTGTCTTTTTATTAGTGTGTGTCTTTCAGTGAACCATAAGCCTATATACTCATAGCAAAATTGTTTTATCGAAACACCGTGCGTACGTGTATAGATGTAGCCATGGGTGTACTTCGGAAAATACATGGTGGTGAACCATTGTAAGGTTATGACCTTACCTCGGATCAATGAATCACAAAGAGCCAAAATGTTGTTGCAGCCTCTTGTATTTATATACGTCCGCACATAATATAAGTTGTTGGGAGATAAGAAAGTTGTATTGTGGTTACAACGTGTCCATCTTCTTTTAATGCATGAAGTCACCACATATTGATATGTTCATGGTACAATGCTACATGGCTACGCTCAAATAGATTGCGCGCTACAAACCCTGTGGCCGAGCATCGAAGTCATCAATCATGAATATATCACAATGCAAATGATAATTGCAGTATAGATTATCATGAATCAAAATTCATGCAACTACACTTTTAAATCGAAATTTGTATCAATCATGACTAAAGTATAGTAGTATTCCAATGTTGCAAACCGGTATTTTCCAATCGAATGGTCAGTGTATAAATGATGTGATATATATTAATCCGATTGTCTAAAATTATTTGAGATGATGACATGGCTGAGTTATATACATAAGTTTACAAGTATCCCTCATATATCAAAATCTATAAATATTTTTTTACAAAATCACTTATTCAATATATATGCATGTGGTTTGCTACGGGTTTAGTTGTGTTTTGATAGTTACTATTTATAAATATGCACAATGGACGTGGCGGTATTAACTCTTCAAAATGACCTTGTTGTCATAGTAATATGAAAGTTATGCCAAAACAACATAGGGGAAATACTCAACCTACCATATCGCTCAAATGATTGTTGACCTGTAACACCCAGCGACCTTTATTTACAGTTGCTATCGAATAGTAAAATACATATTATCGATAATATAGATTGAGAAGAGTAAAATACTAATTAAAAATGATTTGTAAATTGCACAGCGCATGGAATATATTTGATGTTCAAATCCAATTATTGAATTAGACAATGTATTGGATGTGAGTCAAGAGCTTCGATGCTTCATTCCCTCGAAGGAATACGATATGCTTGAGCGAACAATTAATAATGAAAGATATATGCATATCGTCATCTTGATATAAATAATATTTTAGAGAGATATATATCGTTCAATGACCCAAAATTTACAATTGTTTTTGTTTGCATCCATGAATCAATATATCAATTGATTCCACGGGTATTGAAAAAGATACGTAGTCGTAAATGTGTATTATAGATTTATTGGCTCATTTCAAAGTACAAACTTGCAAAAATAAAATAAAATCTTTGGATGATGTCGCATGGGTTATTTGGGTGCTCCTCATCACTAAGGACACCAAAGAAAACATATTTTTTAATCTGATTTTGGGGGCCTGTCTGTCATTTTCAAATGCATTTGTTGCAAAGCAAACAAGCAAAGGGAAAGTGGAAATTTTGCTCTTACCCCTGCAAAACATGTATCCTACCTAGCCGCATCCTCCGATCGAACAAGACAAAGCAAATGCTCCACCCACAGTTCCACACGCAACGGCCAGAACAAGATCACGTATGCCATGGCATTGCCATGCCTCTGCTTAGCGCTTACGCTTCCCGGCTGCTGGTGATCGATCGAGCTGGGCCGTTCGCTGCATGTGTTCACACGGGCCACCTCCACTGCAACCAATGGTAAAATCCCACGTCATCGTAACCAAGGTGCGACCCACACCTCCACGTCATCATCTCCAGCTCGTGTAGGTTTCGTACGTGCGCGTAGAAAAAACGCACCCCATATTCCTAATCCAGACAGCACACAGGTCTCCTCCCGAAGATGGCGTCCGTTCGATCACGCGGTGGTTCGGATCGGACGGCTCGGAAACACCGGACGCGTAGCCCCTTAGTCGGCGCGGACGCGACACGGACATCCTACGGCGCGCAAAAATCGCTACGCGCACACGACCCTACCACTCTATGGTTTTCCTTTTGGGTCCCACATGTCATTGGACCACAGGCAAGAACGCTCCTCTCCCTCCCCCTCTGCCGCGGCGGTCAAAACCAGCACGCGCCGAAATCCCGTACTTCCCACTGACACGTAGGCCCCACTGTCATTGACCGTTACAACTCAGGAAAAAAAAGGGGAACCCCACCCACCAGAAACGCAGCCCCCAGCAATGATAAGTGGGCCCAGAGGAAATGTGGGGCCCACGGGTCAGTGGGACGTGGCCGTGCCGTGCGGGGGGCGAAAGGTACGGTCGCTGAGGAGAGGCTGGCGTGGGCGGTGGAGCGCTTCCCACAGCCCTCGGCGGCCGCCACGTGTGGGCCGCAGCCGCATCTATTCTCTCTCTACTCTCCCACCCTCCACCTCCTGCTGCTTCTCCTGTTCGTCTCCTTTCTCAGTAACTGCACCCACCTCCACACCTACACGCACACAGACAAACAAAGCCAAACCCCCCGCCTCGCCTCGCCTCGCATCGCCTACATCTCGCGCTCTCCGCCCCCCCCCCCCCCCCCGCCCGCCTCCACTCTGCATGGACGCCTCCGCCGGCTCGTCGGCGCCGCACTCGCACGGGAACCCGGGGAAGCAGGGTGGCGGCGGCGGCGGCGGCGGCGGCGGACGGGGGAAGGCCCCGGCGGCGGAGATCAGGGGTGAAGCGGCGAGGGATGACGTCTTTTTCGCTGACGATACCTTCCCGTTGCTCCCAGACTTCCCGTGCCTTTCTTCCCCGTCAAGCTCAACCTTCTCGTCGTCGTCGTCGTCGAACTCGTCCAGCGCTTTCACCACCGCGGCGGGAGGGGGTTGCGGCGGTGAGCCGTCCGAGCCGGCCTCGGCGGCGGACGGGTTTGGTGAGCTCGCCGACATAGACCAGCTCCTCGACCTCGCGTCGCTGTCCGTCCCGTGGGAGGCCGAGCAGCCGCTGTTCCCGGACGACGTTGGCATGATGATAGAGGACGCCATGTCCGGGCAACCGCATCAGGCGGACGATTGTACCGGCGACGGCGATACGAAGGCGGTGATGGAGGCGGCCGGGGGAGGAGACGACGCCGGCGACGCATGCATGGAGGGGAGTGATGCGCCCGACGACCTGCCGGCGTTCTTCATGGAGTGGCTCACGAGCAACCGTGAGTACATCTCCGCCGACGACCTCCGCAGCATCCGCCTCCGCCGATCCACCATCGAGGCGGCGGCCGCGCGGCTCGGCGGCGGGCGCCAGGGCACCATGCAGCTGCTCAAGCTCATCCTCACCTGGGTGCAGAACCACCACCTCCAGAAGAAGCGCCCCCGCACGGCGATTGACGACGGCGCCGCGTCGTCGGACCCTCAGCTCCCCAGCCCCGGCGCCAACCCCGGCTACGAGTTCCCCTCCGGTGGCCAGGAGATGGGCTCCGCCGCCGCCACATCCTGGATGCCCTACCAGGCCTTCACGCCGCCAGCCGCGTACGGCGGCGACGCCATGTACCCAGGCGCCGCCGGCCCGTTCCCTTTCCAGCAGAGCTGCAGCAAGAGCAGCGTGGTCGTGAGCAGCCAGCCGTTCTCCCCGCCGAACGCGGCGGCGGCGGGCGACATGCATGCGTCGGGCGGAGGGAACATGGCCTGGCCGCAGCAATTCGCGCCGTTCCCCGTCTCCTCCACGAGCTCCTACACCATGCCGTCGGTCGTGCCACCGCCGTTCACCGCCGGATTCCCCGGGCAGTACTCCGGCGGCCACGCCATGTGCTCTCCACGCCTCGCCGGAGTCGAGCCGTCCTCGACAAAGGAGGCCCGGAAGAAGCGGATGGCGAGGCAGCGCCGCCTCTCCTGCCTGCAGCAGCAACGTAGCCAGCAGCTCAACCTGAGCCAGATCCACATCTCCGGCCATCCACAGGAGCCCTCCCCTCGCGCCGCGCACTCGGCGCCGGTCACCCCGTCGTCGGCCGGCTGCCGGAGCTGGGGCATCTGGCCGCCGGCGGCCCAGATCATCCAGAATCCCCTATCAAACAAGCCCAATCCTCCTCCCGCCACGTCGAAGCAGCCGAAACCCTCGCCGGAGAAACCGAAGCCGAAGCCGCAGGCGGCGGCGACGGCCGGAGCGGAGAGCCTTCAGCGCTCGACGGCTTCAGAGAAGCGGCAGGTGTGCATGCATGCAGACGATTGACATCAATCGCTATCCACCATAGCTAGGATCTCACGCGAGTGAGAACTCGATTCTCCTCCTCACACACACTCCACACACTCAAAACTCACTCACTCACATCGCTGTCCAGGGATAGAATCTCCAATATTTATCAACCTAGCTAATTAACGGCATCGATTGGATTGCTGCAGGCGAAGACGGACAAGAACCTGCGGTTCCTGCTGCAGAAGGTGCTGAAGCAGAGCGACGTCGGGAGCCTCGGCCGCATCGTGCTCCCCAAAGTGAGACAGTCACCACCATCTCGAACACCTTCTCCTTCCAAATCCACTACCCCACTTGGCACAAATCCATTCCATGGAAGGATCCCACTTGCACACACTCACATACTTGATGTTTCTCCCCTAATCAAAGACGGAATTTGCCTGAACCTTCTCTTCACATTTCCGATCATGGTATAACTAAAAAGTCTCCCCTTTCTTGATCTGTGGATGGTTTCAGAAGGAAGCAGAGGTTCACCTGCCGGAGCTGAAGACGAGGGATGGTGTCTCCATCCCCATGGAGGACATCGGGACGTCTCAGGTGTGGAACATGCGGTACCGGTGAGTAATCAACATTCGATCGAAGCATCAAGCATGATTTGGGATTGCTTATTAAGCTTGTTTAAGTCCACTTGCTTCTTTGTTAATTGGGAGGGGATAGAAACCTCTGAACCAGAAATAGTAAATGACTATGGGATGGTCCCTTTCCCAATTGGGCAAGTGGGTCATACGAACATATCATTGGAATCTGGGAGTCAAATAGGAGCATGCATTCATCGTGTTCTATATTGATGCTCAAGTGCATACAACAAAAAAATAAAAGCGATCTTTTCCTGCTGTTTTCAGTACTAACTAACATTATGCATATGATTTTTGCTGGTTCTGCTGAGCTCATGTTTTTGATTAATTAATTTAATTATTTCCATTGGCAATATTATATATGCACAAGTTATTCGAATACATGATGGCTTAGATTTTGATTCACTGACATTAATGGATATTGATTTTCATGAACACAGGTTTTGGCCCAACAACAAAAGCAGGATGTATCTTCTCGAAAACACAGGTGAATAGCAAACTTTTGAATTATTCAAATTTTACAGTCACAAGCCATGCCAGTAACTTCCATCCTTAATTTGTGGCGCTCAAGTATTGCTGATTAATCGTTGTCATATGTTTTTTCAGGTGATTTTGTTCGTTCAAACGAGCTGCAGGAGGGTGATTTCATTGTGATCTACTCCGATATCAAGTCAGGCAAATATGTAATGTTCATCCATCATTGCCCTTCCCACTTCTTTCGAGTACTCTTTAACTCAACTCAGTTGGATGTGATTTTGAGGGCCAATAAGCTATATATAGTTGCTGCATGCCACTGTTTGTCTTTAATTCGGATGACCAGTTTGGCAGTATCTTTGTTTATGGAGTACTTCTGTTAATTTCTGCAAGCAGCAGCTAATTAATTATTAACCGTAATCTTAATTTATCTCTTAATTATTAGCAGCTGATACGCGGTGTGAAGGTGAGGCGCGCGGCGCAGGAGCAAGGCAACTCGTCGGGGGCGGTAGGTAAGCATAAGCATGGCTCGCCGGAGAAACCCGGCGTCTCGTCCAATACAAAGGCCGCCGGCGCCGAGGACGGCACCGGCGGCGATGACAGTGCCGAAGCCGCAGCGGCGGCGGCAGCAGGCAAGGCTGACGGCGGCGGCTGCAAGGGCAAGTCCCCGCACGGCGTGCGGCGTTCTCGCCAGGAGGCCGCCGCCGCCGCCTCCATGAGCCAGATGGCGGTTAGCATCTGAAGAAACAGATGACAGCAGCAGCAGCAAGCTTCAGTCCATTTGAAGGTTAATTATTAGCTAGCTAGCTCCGTATTATAACCGATGGTAAAACCTCCTAAAAAAATTAATTAAGTTGTGCATGTGAATCGTAGCGCTAGCTAGGGATGATATTTGATCAGTAACCCGTAGTCCCCGTACCAGTGACGCTTAAGTACGCATGGTTTGGTTGTTCATCGTTGAACCCCTGTAGTGTGTCGTCGTCCTGTACATGCATCGAATTATGGAATTAATTAATTACCTTAATCGTCGTGTCCATTGCGGCTAACAAGCAGACATAGGATCATGTTTTTAATATAGTTACTACCTTTTTTTTTTCTTTCTGCGTGGTTAGCCGAGCATCTGGTTTGGATTTACATGCATATTTTGTGTGGATCTACTAATACTAGCACATAAAAAAACCCATCTCGGCTAGCTAGAGTATATAGTATTAATTTCGGCATTTCGGCTGCATATGCTATCAAAAACATTGACCATCCCTGCATGCATGTGTCTAGAATATTACAAGCCTGCACATGCATGCATGGCCAAATTGTCCATGGACCAAGGATGCATGATCTCATCATGACCGGCCCAAGCTGTTTGAGTTTGACTAACCCCTTGCACAGGTTAATTGATTCCTGGTGGTGCATCTCTCCACCTAGCAAGATTCTTGATCTGGACGAAATTAACCAAGCTAAAGTAAAAGAGTAGCCTGTTTGGTGGAGAGCTAGCTGCTTCTGAATTCTGATCTCTTGTCTTCGCCTCACTCTGCCAGGCTGGAGCGACGAGAGCGCGCCATGTGCTAAGGGCTTGTGGAAACAAGGCGATATGGCACGCTCGGTTTTAGCGGGTGATATGATAAACTAGTTGGCCCCGCTTCGAGGCTCTCTCCCTCTCACAACGCCACGTAACCCCGCATCTTCTCATCTTATCTCGGGTTTGATTGGGAGCTTCTGTCAGCCGTAATTTCTCGTAGAATCTCTAGCTACTAGAAATTTTTTTAAACAGTTCAGATTTTAAATTTTTATCCGGATTCTAAAAAACTACAGCAGTAGAATCTAGAAATTGACACAAAAACTGGAAGCTGGGTTTGTCAGCTTCTCCAAATTCTTAACTATGCTAACTTCTCATAATATTAAGGGCTTGTTTGGCACAGCTCTACATTTTAAGCTCCACTTAAAATGTGATCGGAGCTGGGTGGAGTTCTCTCACGAAATAAATTAGATGTGGAGTTGGTTTTAGATAGCTCTACAACTTCACTACAGACTTAACTCCTGAAACAAAATTTAGGAGTTGGAGCTATATCAAACAGGGTTTAACCTTAGCTTCTGCCCGCGCGCACTGCAGAGCCTCGTCGCGTAGACATTAGTCACATGCATGATTGGAACTGTGTGCGCTTGATCGATCACCCCATCGAGCGACCAGATGTTGATGGACCTTCTGCCTTTCTCTTTTTTCCACTTTCTTCCCTTTTGGTTTTTTGTTTGTTTCCTTGCTTGTTTTTTTATGGGAGGAAGGAAAGAAGGGGACAGGATAGGTAGAGCGATAGACGGATATAGCTATCTAGAGGCTTAGGTGTGTGTTGTGTTCGTGAAGGATAAGGCAATGATGTACCTGTTTCGGCGAATTTCTTTCTGGATCCCGTGGTGCGCTGTTGCGCCAACTCAAGCCCTCGCTACAGGGACAACATTATAGATGCTATTAATTAGTGTATATATTTTGTAGCTTTTCCTACATTATGATATGTTTTTGTAATGATTGGTAGTGGTGTGGTACGTACTATTGGTGCCCTGTCCTCTTGTGCGTTCGTTTCTTAATTTCGTTCGTGCGCATGGTTTCTAGCTATAGCTATACCTTACATTGGGACATATATGGAAGGTTTATTCATCCCCCAGAGAAAAAGTGGAAAGCGGATCTTATCATGGCATATGCATCGAGTGGACAATCGGAAGGGGAAAACATCACTGGTGCGATGATAAAGTCGTGAAAATATAACTCCATCTACCATATTCAAATTATGATATCTGCATCTTTAGTTGGTGAGAAGCTAGAAGATACAACTTTTTTTGGGTAATGGGAAGGGGGGAAAAAAGGCGAAGACAGACATATATTATCTTGGAGCAACTCAACGCACATTACCAAGGGTCTACCTATAGCGCTGTCAACAGATTTTAAGGCAAAAAAATGTCTAGCTACACCCCAGTTACATTGTAACTTTTTTTTTTGCGAAGCAGTTACATTGTAACTACACCCTGGAAGTTGTACGTAACTGGGTTTGGAACACAAAAACAATGCTAGCTTGGTGGTAAATGAGACACCTGAGTGAAATGAAGGTGGCGGGATCGATTTAGGGCTGGATTTTTATCCAACACTTCAAACGACACCTTCAACAATGAGATGACAAACAAGAGCTGACATTGCTGAATTTAGATCACATCTCAAGGTTTTCACCCTGGAGTCATTGTTGCTTGCACTCTGTACCACCTTCTAGGTAAAGCGAGTGCACCATGGACAAGAAATTAACTGCTACCATAAAAAAAAAAATCAAAGATGGATCTTCTAAACCGATTTCAACAATCGCTGACCAATCTTCCCGATCAAAATGGAGGTTGCCACGACACCACCTGAGTAGCATGCATCCTCATATGGTCACCAACGACAAAGACCAAATAGTATCAAAGTGTAGCCATCAGGATGGAGCTTTGGCCTCCTTTATTTGCCTCTATCAGGTGAATGGAAGAAACACTTTCTATTTGAAACATGGAGGAAGGAAGCATCAAATGCTCAGTTTTAAACAAAGCCAACAACCATCCTCCAACGACCATGGCAAGCACGACCAGATTGAATCAATTTTGCATCACACCTAGTGACGAGGGCTTTAGGCAACCATGACAAGTAATGTTGGACATGGCAGCGAAGCCAACGTAGTCCAATCCAATCTGTATTTTGATGGCCGAGTTTTGACCTTATCTGCTTCGTGATGTTGTTGGGCGGCAGAGAGAGAGAGAGAGAGCCACCGCCACCGTAGCTTGACAACAACATTAGCGGCATCGGCGGAGAAGATGTTTGGGAAGGCAGCGGCAACAACGGCTAGGGAGCTCCTTTCGAGCCGGAAGTTACACTGCTTTTTTTTTTTAAAAAAAAAAATGTAGAGGATCAGATGTACAAGAGAGATCAGAGAAGAGACTAGGACACTCTTCGGTAGGAATGCATGAGCTCCTGTTTGTATTCGTACAGATTGAGTCGACCTATGTGAACCTCGCTATATAAAGTTTGTTAGTCCTAATTCGAATGTAGTTTGGCTAGAGCTATTTGTGGCTCCCAAACGGAACATATCATTAGCGCATAATTGTTTACATATTAAATATTATATATTAGAAATATTATTTATTTATTATTAAAAAATTTTATGTACAACGTTTTTTATATAAGATGTATCTTTTAGCAGTTCGAGAATATGTAGTAATAAGAAATGAGGAAGTTATCGTTTTGAGTCGATGAAAAGAAGTCAACATTAGAAAAAAACTGGTTCAGTAAAGAGCTACTAATGGGAATTTTCGGGGCTGTTCACTTTTATGCCATTTTCAACCTTACCAAATTTTAGTAAAGTTGCCAAAAAAGTGACTATATTTAGTTTGCTGTCAAATTTTGGTAACTATATAAGAAATCCTGCCAAAATTTTGGCAACTATACTAAAAATTTTGGTAATGCCAAAATTTGGTAAAGTTTTTTTTGGCATCAAAGTGAACGGGCCCTTGGTATGCATGCATTGAGCTGGCTTATCACCAAACTTATCTTCTCGTTGTACTTTTTTTTTCGAGAGAGCATCTTCCCATAGTACTTACACGCATGCGTTTGACCAAATTAATTAACGGGCTAGCACTTGGTTTAGTATACGACCATAACCGTTCTTATGTCAAATTTATCCAATTGGTCCTTTTATTAACCTATTGAACTCGTTTCACACCGAAACTTGCCATGTTACATTTGCGGATGTTTCTCTGTTCTTTTTTCTTTTTCATAAGACAAACAGGAGCTCTGCTAGCTGCTACTAGTATATTCACTAAAGGGAGAAAACAGAGCAGAATTTACGAGGCTTGGCTAAGTAGCTCGATCTTTTTTCTAACCATTATTAACTAAAAATTTTAAAACAAACCCTATGAAAATCTTACTTTTAAAAATAAATCTTTTGGCCATTGCCATCCGAGATTTATTTTCTCCCTTCACTGCCATTACCATACGCCACTGTTGAAAGTGCCAAAACGTTGTCCTACCATGTCAGTTAAAATGGCAAGCTAAAAAGGTTCAGAGCTGAAAATAAGTTTTCAAATAGTTTATTTTCAAAAATATATTAAAAATAAAAAAAATCAAAGTACATCAGGTGGAAAGAAGTATAGTTGACCAAAACGCCCTAGGCCCGACGGCTCGGCCAATGGCATGGGTTTGGGCCTAGCCAAGCAGTCGGGCCCTTGTTGGCCCGACCAGACCTTTGGGTCGTGCTTGGGCCTTTGCCTCGGCGCGATGGGCTGGCTCGACACGGCTCAAAGAGATGAGAGATTCAAAATATACTTATTTTCAGCCATATGAGAGTTGGCCCAAAGAGATCAGGGAGACAAAATAGACTTTTTCCAAGGAGGAGCATGGTGGGCTTTCGTGCCTTCTAGTCGTTCATGGGCTGTTGGTGCAACACTTGGACGGGCATGGCCCGCCCTGGTGTGTAGGTCAGGTCGTGCCGACTTGACTGAACTCAGCCTCAGCCTGGTTGTGCTCGGGCCGAGTCGAGCGACCCATTTGGCTATCCATATAAAGAAGACATGTTTACGGTAGTAAGTCTATTATGTATGATCCACTTTGTAAATCATACATGTAAAATATCTTTTAAATAATATGTCAGGGTTACGGGTTAGGCATACCCTTTACCCTTCGATATACGTTACATATCGATATGGCATACCCACGCGCATGCGGATATTTCCTGTATATTCTAAGGAAACCTTTCATGGAATCTACAGATGGGAAGAATCCTACTCGGGCAGAACTGGGTCGTTGGCGTATCGTATAGGGTCTGACATTTCCGAGTTCTATGTGGAGACCTCCAGATCTGCGATATAAAAGAGTCCCCCCCGGGGAGGGTTTAGGCATCGAATCTCAGAGCCAACACAACCTCCACAGCCTACGAAGACGGAGCTTACGAGGAGCCAAGTCACCGAGAGCTAGTCGAATCAACTCGACTACAATCTCGTCGAATCCGACAAGTTCCCTGGTTCTCTTTGTAACCTGTGTTTTCTACCATATAATCCCACATCAACTGGATTAGGGCTATTACCTATCAAGGGGCCTGAACCAGTATAATTCTTGTCTTTTGTTTGCTTGATGTCGTACTACGTAGATCCTTGTACCAATGTACCCCAATACCCTCTATATCCGGTCTACGGGTATCACCCGTCGACATAATATTTTTTACTGTTCTTAAATATAGGATATTCTACATACGTGTACATACCTCGGTGGGAGCACCATGTTCCAAGTCCTATATATACGGAAACAAGTATGTTATATTAGAGTCCGTAGTAGAAAATAAAGGAGTCCCCGATAAAGAAAAAAAATACAATCCTACTTTGACCCGACCAAGACCACTCGGATCGTATCCATCCTTGCATTCTAGTTCTACACTTCTACTTGGATAAGATAGCACCTGAGTGTAGAAATACAAGGCCCAAGAGAAGAGTGGGGAACCACCAATAAGAAACAGAGATAACACAATACAAGCTACCTCTAATCTCTAGCTTACAACAGCTAACCTCAACCACTATGCTCGAGTTCCACGCTTATATATTGGCTGATCAACAGGAGTAGGGCTATTATGGGTGACGAACAAATTGAAACGAATGGAATATGTTGTAAGAAAATGCTCTTGACGAAGATCAAATCCCATGCATCGTACCATGCCCCCATGCTCATTCAATTCCAGCTTTTCTTTAGAACTTGTTTTCCCTCGTGAAGATAAAATTTGAACTGAAATGTTTGTGGTGTGACATATATCGTCATGCTCTATGTTAAATTACTTCTTCGTTCGTTCAAAATATAGCAAACTTTGAACGGATGAATCATACAAATCCCCTATCTAGATTCATAGTACGATAGATCCAATCTATTTAAATGTGGTTATATTTTCATATTTTGTGATCGAGATAATATTTTATACTAACCCATACTGCAACGTTTATAAGTGGTTAGTTGACCTTTTACAACAACAGTAGCACTACTTTAAAGCTTAAAACCGGGAGCACTTTACAAACACTACCTCAACTCCATGACAAACGATGGAGTCTATATAGGGCCTACCACCACGGCACCACCACCTGTTCTCTAACATCCCGTGTCAGTGTGTCACCAACCTCATGTTCCAATGCCACGACCACGCACGAAGCCGTTCTTTCAATCCTTCTCCGCGTCCAATCCTAAAATCCAACGACGATTATTCTCCTCCAGAAAATTGTTTTAAATCCCCCAAAATACCACCACCACACCACATTGCCTCATTCCATCCATTTCTTCTCGTAGACAAAATCGCAAAAAAAAAAACACGTTAGGAAAAAGAAAAAAAAAAGAAGCACACGCGAAAAGTGGAAGAGAAAAAGGATTAAAAAAGCCGCGGAAAAAAAATACAATTTAGCCGGAGAAGGTAGAGACGTTACGGCGCCGGTGCCGCGCACGGCAGAGCAACCAACTCCGGCGAGGACGCAGCGGCCTACGCCTATTTAAACCTCGCCGGTGCTCGCCGAGGCGGCGGACTCTCTCACCGGCGAACGCGGAATCGGAATCTGAATCGGGCGGTGGGGGTGGAGGGGAGGGATAGAGGGGGTTTGACGAGAGTGGAGAATGCCGACTCCGGCGGCGCTGCTCCTCACCACGGCCACCGGCTCGGCGGCGCTGTCGGTGGGCGTGGCGGCGGTGGGGCCCAGGGCGCCGTCGCTGCTTCTGCGGTCGGCGTCGGCCACGAGGAGGGCCCCGGGGCGGGCGAGGCCGACGAGGATCCGCGCCGCGGCGGCGATCGGGGGAGAGTTCGGCGGGCTGGCCCAGCGGCGCGCCCTCGCAGGGGAGTTCATCGAGCGGCTGCGGAACGTGCTGCCCGGGGGAAGCTGGTGGCGCCTCGAGGACGGCGAGGAGGCCGGGGGCGGCCGCGCCGAGGCCAGCGGCGCCACGGCCGCCTCCGCGCTCAGGCGGATGTGGGCGCTCGTCGCCTCCGACCGATGGGTTGTCTTCGTCGGATTCGCGTCCCTCGTCGGCGCTGCGGTAATGGCGATTTCTGGGTTTGACCTCTGCTGCTGCAGAGTTCTCGTTGATGGGTCTAACGCGGTGACGTGTGGTTGTGGTTGCAGCTCGCGGAGATCGCGATACCCCATCTCCTCGCAGCGTCCATCTTCTCGGCGCAGAACGGAGGGGCTGTGTTCTACCGGAACGCTAAGCTTCTGGTTGTTCTGTGTTTGATTTCCGGAGTGTTTAGGTCAGTTATTGCTTCTTTGCTTTGTTAAAACTGTGTTTAAGTCGTGAACGCGATCATTAGAGAAGCCAACAAGTAGGTGATGCTGCATTCATCGGAAAAACCAAAGAAGTTGGTAATCCTGCATTTTCAAGCATTCATTCTGTATTTCTGTCTACAATACAACTGTACCTGATCACATTGTTGTTGTGGTGAAAACTGAAAAGGTCGTTAGACGTTTAGGTCCATAAGATCACTTCCATGGATGGTGTGGTTGACAATGTAATATCATATAATGTGTTGGTAGTCCAAGTCTAGGGCAGGAATGGAAATGCTTTGAGCTTCAATGGGTCTGAATATTGAAAATCTTCTATTATGCTGATGAATCGATTTGGTAGCTCATGGCACTATAGGGTAGCAGAAATACAAATTTCTACATTTACCAGTGTCCTGTCAAATGCACTATAGGCATTTAGCAAGATACTCCGTAATCTGCATTGAACCCAAAATTGTTTGTCTTCTGCATTTTTTTTTATTTTTTTTTTTTTGTGAAAAATCAATTGTGGTTGCTTACTAGCTGGTATCCAATTTTGCAGTGGTGTGCGAAGCTGCTGTTTTGGTGTTGCAAACATGATATTGGTAAAACCATGTTAGATTTCTTAATGTAACTTTCCAAGTTTATTCCTCACGATTGCCCCTTTGTTTGACCAGTCTCTAACCTTCATCATCTGAAAATTTTGTGTAGGTCAAACGAATGAGAGAAATGCTGTTTGATTCTATTCTTTCTCAGGTAAAACAAAAGGAATAAAAAATATTACTGCTGAAAGAAATTTCATTAATGTACATAAAGTTTTCTGTTGTTTTACTTTGGTTGACCCAAGTATGAAGCTTTTAACTGTATTTTAAATTATGCTAGGACATTGCTTTTTTTGATGAAGAAACTGTTGGTGATTTGACAAGTAGGCTTGGTTCTGACTGCCAGCAAGTGTCACGAGTCATTGGCAATGATCTTAATCTTATCTCACGCAATTTGCTTCAGGTGAAAAGGTTGTTTAGTAGTCTTGTATGAAAATGTAACCAGTAGCTTCAAAAACTCACGTACCATTTTGTCACTTTATTTCAGGGTGTAGGCGCACTAATTTATCTGCTAGTCTTATCTTGGCCACTTGGAATGTGCACTATGTTGATTTGTGCGACATTGTCGACCATTATGCTAGTTCATGGACGGTAAAAACCTACTCTTATTTACCTTGTATATTGTCTCTCCCTTTTCTGTGTTAGCTGTCTTTCATATTACATTACCTGAGTAGTGAAAGTTCAAGGAAGCACCACCACGTTTTTATTTTATTGCTTAACACCTGTGATCCATGTGAGAGAAATCATTATGATACTGTGATTAATAGGTATCAGAAAAGAGCAGCCAAATTTGCACAGGAGTTCACTGCAAGTGCCAACAATGTAAGTTTGTACTCTTTACAATAAGCTACTTCCTCTGTCCCATGGGAAAAATCCCTTATATTTTTGGATGAAGGTAGCATTTCATAAGGCAAAGTTTTCATCTCAGTTTTCACATTAAACTAAATCAGGTTGCTCAAGAGGTGATAAGTTTGGTTCGGACAGTACGGGTTTATGGAACAGAAAAGCAGGAGTTTAAAAGGCAATCTCTACCTCCCTCTCTCTCTCTCTTATCTCAAACACGCTCATACATACACACAAAAACAAAATCTCACGATGCCTTGTACTCTGATAGATATGCAAAGTGGCTAGATAAGCTATATGATGTAAGCTTTCGGCAAACAATGGCTTATGGAGGCTGGAGCTTGAGTTTGAACTATCTATACCATTCTACTCAGGTAGTTTGATGTTTCTGTTCAATTCATAATGATACTCCAATCAGAACATATTTAAATTAGCAATTTTGTAAAATATAAAATGCCTGGTTCTGATATGAATTTGTTGTACCGTTGATGATGTATTCTTGCAAATAAGCTTTGTGTAGGTCATTGCAGTGTTGATTGGAGGGATATCCATCATGGCTGGGAAGCTAACTGCTGAGCAACTGACAAAATTCATACTCTATGCTGAGTGGCTAATTTTGTCAACATGGTGGATTGGAGACAACTGGTCCTCTCTGATGCAGTCTGTTGGAGCAAGTGAAAAGGTCTTCCGTTTGATGGATCTACTTCCTAGCAGACAGCTTAGTTCTGAAGGCAAGAAAATAAATTGCATGTTACAAGATACTGTTGTAACCTGATGTCTGATTTAGAATGGCTAGTTGAATGTTTTTTACTTGTGGTTGTAAAATTGTTTAGTGATCTAAAGTACGTCACCATTGCAGGCCACAGGTTACAGAAGTTGGAAGGCCAGATTCAGTATGCCGATGTATCATTTTCATATCCATCAAGACCTACGGTATGATTACAGTGCTTTTATGGATACTTCTCTGTTGAGGAGTGCCTGTTGTCACCCACCAAAAAGGGAAAAAAAGAATACCTGTTTATGATCCAGCTGATCTAACCATAATATTCATTTGACTTTTGACTGAAAACCAGTAGAGTGAACCCTAAAGCAGAACAATTTCATAATTATCATATTTGTTATGTAAATAAGAGGAATCTGCTGTTACCTTGTGTCCTTATATTATTGATCTCCTTTTTTTTAACAGGTACCAATTCTGGGTGGATTGAATCTAACACTTCATCCAAATGAAGTAGTTGCAATTGTAAGAGATAGAGAACACAGTTGCTTTCTAGTTCTCTCCCTATGTGTGTGTGTTGTGTAGAAGAACACAGTTGATTTAATTATTTCATACTTCTGAATTCTCATTTCTGACTAACAAACTGGCTGCATTTATATGAAACTTTTAAAGGTTGGTCTTAGCGGAAGTGGAAAGAGTACTGTAGTTAACCTACTACTTCGGCTATATGAACCTACAGATGGGCAAGTAAGATAATTTCTGCGTCAAACTATTGTCTGTGCCACATGACCGCATGCAGTCGCTTCAAAGCAAACCAGTTGGCTGGTCTGAAGTTATGTTTTGTGATCAATGCAGATATTAGTAGATGGTGTCCCACTCAGTGAGCTTGACATAAGATGGTTCAGGGAAAGGATTGGTTTTGTTGGACAGGTTCAGATCTAACTCAAGGCTCTGCTACCACTAGAACTTTTGTTGTATTAAATAGCCACATATATTGGTGTGTGCAGGAACCTAGGCTATTCCGAATGGATATTAGTTCTAATATTAGGTATGGTTGTCCAAGAGAAGTTAGCAATGAAGAAGTGGAGTGGGCTGCAAAGCAGGCATATGCTCACGATTTCATAATGTCTCTCCCTGATGGTTATAACACCATTGTCGATGATGCTCTTCTTAGTGGAGGCCAAAAGCAACGCGTTGCTATTGCGAGGGCCCTTCTTAGGGACCCATCCATCTTGGTATTAGATGAAGCCACTAGTGCACTTGATGCTGAGAGTGAACATTATGTGAAGGTAACCTCTTCATCAAGATATTTGACCAATTATGTACCTAGATAAATGTGCCTATGGGCGGCTTGCTGATTCGCTTCCTCCTGCTTTGCTAGAATGTAATCACAAAGTTTAGTACTGATCCTAAGGCTAGAAGAACCGTGATCATCATAGCTCACAGGTAATGTATGCTCATACTGCAGTTGTTTATTTTGAATTTTAAGATTTTAGTTGACACAATCATTTCTCTTGTAGACTATCTACAATTCAAGCGGCTGATAGAATTATCGTGATGGAAAATGGTAATATTGTGGAGGTATGTTTTCGGCCGCTGTTGCTTCACTGAAAACGTTAAACCAGAACTAATCTGATCCTACTATACACATGATATGATGTCATTCAGATTTCTTAAAGTTCTTTTGTGTGGTATGCAGGATGGAAAACACAGCGAGCTTATTAATAAGCACGATGGTTTGTATTCCAGATTAGCTAGGCGACAAAACGATGCCCTCGACTAGTCCTGAATTCACAGAGATTGGTCTACTCCACACCATTTTTTTTCAAGTGGAACGGCAGGCAAGGAGAGTTTTTAGTAATTGGTGTATTCTTTACGAGTGACCCTGACCGTGGTGGCCAAACAGGTGAAACTGGATAGTTTACAAATGATGATAACTAATCAAACTAAGAAGTTGTTTCCCACCATAAAACGGGTCGGTAGTATGGAGGATCCGGGAACCTGTAACTGCAAATGATTCTTTACAGAAGTCATAGTTATACATGTCATCAGGCGCAACCTGTAATACAAATGTATAGGCATTCTGCATTCTGATCAGAGTCAAGACCATCGGAAATCATGTAACTTATATACTCTGCAGGGAAAGTTTACTCCAGTTTTGACAATTTGCATAGAGCATTACACTGTATACTTATTTCTCAAATTGTATACGCACAATTTGTATACCTGTGTGACCGTGTCACGATAAACAGACATTATTTTTCGAAGTTGCAGGTTGCAGCGAAGGTGTGTTTCCAGAACCATATGGTCTGATGAAATGGAGCACGCGAATGCCCCCGTGCAAAGTTTAATCATATCTAAATTCTGAAGTCACCGTTCGTGATATCATATGGGCCTCGGGATTAAGAGTGTTCATATTCTGCATATGGAACTCAATTTTTGCAAAAGGCATACTATGCATTTGGAGAATAAGATATTATTAATTCTATCATCAAACATACGTCTATTGAGAACACATCAGGGCATCATCATACAAGAAGGTGAGGTCCTACATTCTAGCTCCAGTATTCTTGACCCCCACAAAACTGAAATCGACTCGTCCCTCGTAACTCGGAAGTTGCTCAAGAAAAATGGTCAGAATATCAAAGCGAAGGTGCTAAAATAAGGAACCTAAGCAACTTGTGACGCTTGAAAATTTTGTGATTCGGAATACTCCTCTTTGGATCGTCCTCTCAAGCAGTCTTCTGTTTGGCTGACGTGGAGGAAAGGTAAGATAGAGCCCTATGGCCCACAAACACAAGGAAGACACCAAGGAAGCTGAGGTACTTCAGGGTTGTGAAAAGATCCAGCTATTACAACAAGAATGAATGTCAGCGCCAGCAGAAACCTTTGTTAATGCAATTATGCTTTACCAACAATGAACGGTACTAACCTTAATCCAGAAGAGAACGTAGAGCAGCAGCACTGCTCCAATTCCAGCATGGAAAAGTGAGGCAAATGCTGCGGGTGCTGGCAAGGACGGGAAGTTCTTCAAGTTTACCCCCAGACGCATAAGCTGCAAACGAATGCGTTAGACTAAACAAAAAAAACTGCAAAGGAGAAATGAAGAAACACACATAGGAGTTGTTGACCCACCCCAATCAAGAACCCAACAATAGGCAGAAGCGTGAGGCCCGTAAACACAAATGAGAGTTCCTTGGGTGGCCTCTTCTCTGGTGAACGGAATATGTGCGATATTTCCTTCTTCGGACCAAATTTTGAGAATGGATCAACAGCCTGGGCCGGAGGCTTTGGGGCTTTTTCTGGGGCCTCAGGCAGGTCCAATTCAATATGGCCAAGGGCTCGTAGAAATGAATTCTCCTGAGAACAAAAAGAAATCAGCAAGGGCAACAAAACGGGAATGAGAGTCCAGTAACATGGTTACATACCATTGCAGCATCACCAACTGCAAGCTCCAGGTCATATCTTCCAGAAAGGTAGTAGAATTTCTCCACCAAACCAAGAAAGTCCTATGACAAATTGAACAGACATGTAAGAACACTTGTTACTGACAAATCCCATGATATTATAATCTGTGGTAACATGAGAATGTCTTTGTATAGTAGCAAATACAGGCTGAATCCAAGAAAAAATACAGGAAGATCCATCCCCGCTATATTATGTTGAAACATATATAAATAAATCAGTTGTTTATTTCAAGGCAAAATTTGCTACAGGACACTCGAAAATCGTGTAATTGGCTGTGAGACCGCAAAATCTGGGCTTTGCCCACGGACACTATGAAAGTTGTGAAATTGGCTGTGAGACACCGGAGGCAATATTTTATAATTTCCGAGATAAAAGAGGTCAGATAATTTTCTAAAAGACCAATCTACCCCTGCGCAATTGGCATGCCACGGCATGCCGGCATGGCATGTGCGCGCCGCGCCTCGCCGCGCACAGACGCGAATAGGGCCGTGCCTAGCGCGTTCCATACAGAGAAAATCTCTCGCTCGTCTTCTCCGCCTGCGCTCCATTACTGCCTTTGGCTGCTTCTTCCTCCTTGATCCTGCACGGCGACGATGCACCTGCTGTTATAATCCACTCAGATGCTAATTGGTCTATGGCACCAGGAAATATTTGTCACCAAAGGACAACTTAATTAGTTGATTAACTGACGACTGTGCAGAGAACGTGCCCTTCATTTGGCAACTGAGATCCGCCGTCCGCCGCTATCGGCTTGAAACCGCTAGACCGCGCACTTGCCGTCAGGACTCGTCGAGTTTGCCACAGGGATCGATTTACTACGTCATCATCACAGCTTCAGCGGCCGCCGTTGTCGCCGTCCTCAACACCGTCGCTGGCGCCGAAACTGCCTCCGCCGGTGCCGGCGGCGGTGCCGCCACCGCCGCCGGCGCCTAGGGTTAGGGTTCAGGACTGGGAAATCGGGTTGGGGAGGGAGATGGACAGCTGGGTGCAGGGGTAGATTGGTCTTTTAAAAAATTATCTGACCTCTTTTGCCTCAAAAATTATAAAATATTGCCTTCGGTGTCTCACAGCCAATTTCACAAATTTCGTAGTGTCCGTGGGCAAAGCCAAGATTTTGCGGTGTCTCACAGCCAATTACACGATTTTCGGGTGTCCTATAGCAAATTTTGCCTTATTTCAATGTATATGCTATGCACATGGTAGTCTTTTTCTTCAAATCTCAACTTTCACCAACAGTGTTCATATAAATATGGCTGACATCAAATTCAAATGGTGCTGGTGGCCATGTGTTCTAAAGCAAACCAAGCTACATAGCCTAGCTATTCCTTTCCACATTGAGAAACTGCTCTGTATATAACTAGTCTCTGTATAATGTAATGCATGGACAGGAAACTGATGATGACGTAGCACTCGAAAACATAGAACAAGCTGAAAAAGATGAGTGTAACTAACTGGGGGATGGGGTACTCAACTAGAACAATTTTAAACTGCCTTGCAGAGCCTGGTACAACAAATAAATGCTCAACCTTGCTTTCATCATGCTTTAACTTGAGGAACACCTGAAAATTGATTTGCTCAATGAAGTCAGGGAAAGAACCATAGTGTTCCACTGGGAAAAAAAGGATTAAATTCTAGAGCAACCTGGTGAGGTTTAAACGTCTTCCCGAGTGGTGTACTCAGTTGAAAAGATAACCGCAACTTCTGCAGATGGTTTGCAGAAAGAGAAACACTAGTATCTTTCTGCAGATCTATCCTGAAATGAAGAAGCTTGAAATATGAGACATATAAAGCAGGCTTTCCCGCTTCACAATTTTCATGCAATTTTATATTAACTAAATCAGAATATTAAATAGATTCACAATCACAAAACAACAAAAGTAAACAAGTTAAAAATAGCAGGAAAATCTCCAGACATATATCAGGGAAATGAAAAATAAAAACTAAGTAATTTTGTAGCACTTGTCTGCTATTCCAGATGAGAATGGAACTCTTTCAGTGGCTATATACTTAAGAAAGCAGATGAGATTTCTTCAGTACAAGGTTGGCAGCTTGTCTTTTTTTAATGTAGCTCTAACTTTTTTCTCTCTTTCTTTTTTTTTAAAAAAAAAGGGAAGGGAATCACATCGTTAAACAATTTACTTTTGAACAGACTCCACAGTCCCAGCATCATTATCAGAAATTCCAATTTCTGCCTTATCAACTTTGATCAATCCTGTGACAAAGATCGCCTCAGTATCTGTCCCTCCAGTAGCATAAATAGTTTCATGTTCTTGTTCCTGAAGAGAAATCTGGCGAGACAAAAAAAAAAGGCTTGTCAATTACTATTATCATAACACAAACAAACTAATACACTTTACACATACCTCAAAAACAAGCGAGTACTTCCCAACATCTATTTTCAATGGAGCAATATCCAGGTAATGAACATTGTTATCAAGGTCAAACTGAAGTTCCTGATATCAGAAGTAAAAGGGTTTTAGAGGATGGCAGCTGGGAAAAAGACAGGCATAGAGGAAGTTCCAAGAGGTAGCCACTAATCTTGATTCTACCTTGGTTTCAGTAGTGATGACCTTAGAGTCAGAGCCCAGCACTTGTACAAGATTCACTCTGAGAGGAGGTGCAGCAGATCCAAATACTGTGGTGACTTCAACCTGAAAATGCCAAGTATTTACAAACTGAAGTTAACTTATATGGACTAAAACATTACAAAAAAAGGAAATCGATGAGAAACTATTGTAGATAAGGTATAATTTATACTAACTGTAGACATAATCGAGTAATAAGAAAAATCTAGGTGTAGAATATAATCTAGAAGGACAACTGAAAATGGCATGTGAGTTACTATAACAGCTTTGCTGGTTCAAACTTAAAATATGATATGAGTTAGGAATTAAAATTTTACAATTAAATGCAGTGCTTGCAAGTTGAATAATATGGGATTTCTCCCATCATAACAGTCACTTTTGCAGTGTTCATATAACTAAATGTCAATTCATCACAGCACATATCAATCGAATGCTCATTCATACAGAGATTCACACTCAATCCTAGTAAAAATTTTATACATCTTGCAAAATCCAATATATTAGCAAGTACTAATCACCTTAAGCTGGTCTTTGGAGGTCAGCGAAAATACTTTGGAAGGAAGTGAAAGGACCAGAGGAACAAATACCCTGCAAATTGTAGATAAGAAATAAGCACAAAAGGCTAACAGTGCACTAAGAAACATTTACATTTTTGAAAATATATTAAGAAAAGGGCAGAAAAAGGTGTCACTCAATATATTACAAAAAAGAATAAAAGATGCATGCCAATTGAAGAAAACAAATAAATAATGACTTGCCTATTGTTTTCCAAGAATGATAATGACTCAATCTGGTTAAAGCAATCCTTTGCGCTACCTGGTAGCCCTATACCAAGAAAAAACTTCGCCAAACCCAGTATTTTCTCACCAGGGATCTGTAGATTAAGTGCAGCTACTTAACAAAAGCTTTTACACATAAATTTATTGAATGATTATTACAAGATTGATGCAAGAAAGCTCACATTCAATTTCCCAGAAGCAACAGCTGCAAAAGAGGTGACACCCCTTACTACTGAAGCAGATGTTGTTATAGGGCCCTTGTATTCGGCAGCATCAACATGCTTCTCGTCAAAGTAAAATGTCCCATCATCTGCAAATATACCATTAGAAAGTATTCATTCATTATATTTTGTATTTGTAGGTGGGATGATTCCTACTAATCTTTCAAAGTAGGCAAGGTAAATTTCCTCACTTACTACGCATAAAATCAAAATATGAAAAATAAATTGTACTGGCTACTGTCACTTATCTAAATCTCATAGGTTTTGTAATTTGGAAGCTGATACCATCAGGGTAACTTTGCAGCACAAACAAAAGGTTATAGAACATACCATAGCTCTTGATCGTGTCAAATAGCTTCACAATGTCATTTTTCACCACAGCTATCTGTTGTCATGATATTTTAATAGAAGAAACAGGAATCAGTACACATTTGCAACACCATGCTAACAGGCAATGACACATACGAATGAAGAGCACCAACAAATTGTATGAAGCAGTGCTACACAAAAGATAACACATAATCACTAAAATAAACTATGAAAGTCATGGTACATAGAATGCCATAGTGGCATGGTTGAATCTCTTTTAAAATCACAGACAAGGTTGATATATGTTCAAGGTTTCAGATGAAAGATTGTCGCACCTAAAGGAGGATAGTTGGGGAGATACAACATTACCAGATTGTTGTTTTCTCGTGAAATTAAGCACTTCAAACTTTAATGAACTTGTATTATGATATTTAGCTATCTATGGTCATCGATACTTCTTTATCAGTTACAGAGGTAATATAATCTATAAGATGAGTGCTATATATGTTCTCCATCCATTCAAAGCCACTTCCCTATTCATGGTTTTATAACATAATTTACACCATATGAAATTACTGGTACTTTATTATTTAGGTCAAAGGAAGAAAAATCATATAGCTATTGCAAATCAAGTATATATTCTAGATACTCAAGTAGAGGGATGCACACACCATGGATGAGTCAACTTCCGAATCTGCCAGTGAAATAACTGCAGACAATGCTTCTAGTGCGATACCTGTAGAAATACATTATGTTAAATATCAGTAACAAAAAATATGCAACCCAATTGCAGTAAAGATCTTCCATTAAGTGGTGAATGGTGGTATAGAAAGCTTCACAGAGATAGAGGCACTGATTACTAATCCACTATTCAACCCTATAATAACTTAAATGAGTCTCAAGAAATTAAACAGTGAACAGCAATCAGCACACCCTCTAATACAAGGTCAGATCAACATTAAATTTATGTTTACAGGTGCCAGAAATATTTTAAGTGTTACAATTTAATAATAACTGTTACCAGCAGCAAACGTGCTCGATTCAGCGCTGTTAGTGTCATAACGCCATCTTCCGTCGCTTTGGCTAAGTGCCTAAACGAACAAAGACACATCTCAGCAACTCTAATTTTAAAATAAAATTCTGATGTAAATTGCAGAATGTAAACAAGAGAAAAAAACGCAAAGCTATAATGAACTGTTGTCACCTTAATTGCGTGAAATGTGTTATCTGCATCAGGTAAAACAACATTGTGGCCTTGTTCCTGAAGCAAACAATGCAAATTCATTAATGGACAGAAAAGATCAACCAACTATCAACAAGTGGAGATGAGCAAATCAAACAAACAAGTATAAACTAGTAGTGCATTCAGCGGAGTAACCTTGATGCTGAGCAACCCTCCCACAGAATAGTAGAGTTCCAGCAGCGAGTTAGTGTCCTTGATCACAGCCTTAAGCCTCGTAGCGACATCCTAACACCAATAACACAAGTGTCACCATGCCATCAAACAAGAAAACCCCATTGGCATCAACAAGATCTGTTAAGCTAAGCTAAGACCCACATCGTAAACTCCGGAATCAACACTGCACTTGAGGACGCCGCTGATCCGGGCCGCGTGGAACAGATCCTTCGCGGGCGACGACGACGAGGAGGCCAGCTTCTCGGCGGCGAACTTGCACGCCTTACCAATCAAGCCCTTGTCCTTCTCCACCCCGAGTATCTGGAACGTCCTGACCGCCTCATACGTCGTCTCCAAACTGCGCGAATGAACAGACCAAAACGCAAGTAAGCATCCATAATTCTCAAGCAGGGAGCCCCGCCTCGGATCGATCTGGAGCTGAGCTCGGTGGCGCGCGCGCAACTGCGCCCGGCGTGGGACAAGCACTCGAGATCGGGACACTGTCGACTTACTCGCCGAAGGATCCGTCGGGGGAAGCGGCGAAGAGCTCGGCGGCAGCGGATCTGTGGGCGTCGGAGACCGGGCGGACGGCGGAGGCGAGGGGAGCGACGGCCACGGCGGCGATGACGAGGAGGAGGAGGGTGGCCGAGGCTGGGAGACCCCCGGCGGCGGCCATGGCCGCGGCGGCGGCGGGTGGCGCGGCCGGCGAGAGGAGAGGGGGGGAGGGTGTGTAGGGTTTAGGAGACTGGGTGCGTGGGAGTGGCCAGATCTGACGAGAGGTTGAGGGAGACGACTAGAAATATTTTCGCTCGCCCCCGGTCAGCAGCCGCCTCGACGTCTGGACTCCGGGGAGGAGGAGAATGCTTTGAGATTGGTGCTCTGGTTTAGCTTTGAGAGCAGGTACAATAGAGTTATAAACCAGCTATAATCATATATCGAGAAGAAAAGATAAGAGAGAGAAGAAAGCGGACTACAGATTTGTAGCCGGCTACAACACGGATTCCAAGACGTTACGTGTGTATGAGAGGTGGGACCGGGTATTAATGATGTAGTATATTTTTATAATTAACTATTATATAAATGGGCTATTAGATTAGCTATAGATGATTTGGAGCCAACAGTTAGCTATACTATTAAACTTGCTCTCCTGTTTGGGCCAATCTTTTCACTTATGCTTATATTTATTAGTCAAAATTTGAATTTTCAATATTAAATTTTGAGGTTATTTTATTAAAGTTTATTTTTCAGTATTTACTTTTATATCACTAAGAACACGTATATAAAATTTTTATTCACAAATTACTATTCGTTTGTAAATATATCGTTTGGCTTATTCCGCGAATAAGCGAAACGATGGGTCCGTTAGTCTCTGCCATTTGCATGATTTTCAATTTGTTTTTCCTGATCTTTCATTTTATTTATACGAGCGAATTACACTATAGCTAGTTTTTATTACTCATGTTACGTGATGGACCATGTTTCTACTAGGTTTTTCACTTAACAGCATATAAGATTACACTTGTTTGCAGCTTGGACCAGGGTATAGCGATATGGGCTTTTGGCTACCAGCCTAGCTCAAAATCATGCTCGGAGCAAAAGAGTGAACATGATCTCGTAGAGTGCATTTAAGGTTCACGTTGACAATGCCGAAACAGATGGTGCCTTTGGCGTGAGTTGTAGACTGGTATTTAACCCCTCACCGATGTGGTGCCACCGTGCAGGGTGCCATCCACTTCTCGGCATTCGGACACATCCAAACGACACTGGTTTCTTCTGCTAGCGAGCTGCATCATGAAATTAAAGGTCAGACACCCACAAAGGAAGTGAGGATGTGTACTTTATGCATCTGTGCTATATACTAGACATCTTTGTTCCTAGCACCCGCTGCTTCAATTCAAATAAAAATACCATCACATATATCCTAGTAACATGCCAACGGTTATTGGAGGTTGGGGCAACAACTTAGCATGCAGATATGAAGCCATTTACTCATCCAAAATGTATGTTGGCTACAGCCTCCTCTGCTAACTTCACTAGCGCTGCCAATCCCATCTTTCGTGTGCGTGATGTTCGAGACTCGAGTTTAGCGCATATGTCTCACGTTGGACCAAAGCCAGCGTGAAAGTTCAACTCTCTTAGCCTTTATTGTCCCCTATTTTCAATTGCGGTAAACATAAAACAACCTATTAAAAAATTTCAAGGTCATCCCAAAGCTTTTTATCATTTGAAACGCAGAAATCTTATACAAAGAAAAACCATATATTTCCTTCGAGATTCTTGTGAAATGCCTCCGATGAGAC
This sequence comes from Oryza glaberrima, assembly GCF_000147395.1. Taxonomy (NCBI): domain Eukaryota; kingdom Viridiplantae; phylum Streptophyta; class Magnoliopsida; order Poales; family Poaceae; genus Oryza; species Oryza glaberrima. The sequence continues at coordinate 36,412,335 of NC_068326.1, read as the reverse complement.
CTCAAACTTGTCTACTATTCTCCTGGGCCAGTATGCCGAGTATTTGTAGCTCGAGGACTACCAGGCCATCCAGAGCCCAAGCAATGGCCGCGTACAGTGAAAGGAATAAGTTCACTTCTTAACCCTCAAAAGTGATCGAAATTTAATCCGTGACCCTAAACCACAAAACCGGATATCTTGACCCCCCCCAAAACTCTTGAAACCGGTGCAATTTGACTCTCTCAGCAGTTTTGGAGGGCGATTTCGCTGACGTAGCGCCTACGTGGCGATATTGACCGAGTCTTCGTTGGTACTTGGTGTTGACGTGGCACTTACGTGGCAGTCGAATTAAAAAATATGAGCGGGACCCATTAGTCATTCAAAAAATGTGGGCCCACTGACATGTGGGGCCCCTCCTTCCTTCTTCCTCCTCCTTCTCTCCCTTCTCTCTCTCCCCTTCGGCCGGGCAGGAGGGCAGCGAGAGCGAGCGGCGGCGGGCGGCGAGGCCGGAGCTGCGGCGGCGGGCGAGGGCAGGCGGTGATTGGCCATCTCTGGCGCCCTCGACGGCGACGAAGGCTAGGCGAGGCGACGCGGATCGAACACCAGCGCAGCTCCAGAGTTGTTTCCTTGTCGCGATCTCGTTTGCTCGTATCCTTTGCTCTACCTCTCGAATTCGTGTTGTTTCCTTGTCGTGATCTCGTTTTTGTTCTTGCTAGTGGCGATCCGTTCTTCTCCCTCTGTTTCTTCCTTGACTTCTCGCCGGCTGCGTGGTGTGCACTCGGCAACCAGAGGAACCGCGACCACGAGCGCGCGCAGGCGCGGAAGCCCAACGCCAAGGACCCCCAGGACGGGCTCACCCCGGAGCAGCGCCGCGAGAGGTCTGTTTGCTCGGTGTCTCCCGATTCGATCTCCCCTGTCCCCGGCCTGACGCGGGGTTCCGATCTGCGGGTTCTTAGATCTTCGAGTTTGGATTTGACGCAAGGATAAGAAGGCGCTAGAGGAGAAGGCCGCCAAGAAGGCAGCGCAGGCCGTGGGCGGTGGCGGCGGTACCTCCACGGACAACAGGAGTAAGGCCGGCAGTGCAAAGAAGTAGCCGGCACCGCCGTTTGTACGATTAGTAATGCCTTATAAGCTTTGTACCTCATGCATCTGCGGATTCCGGGCTCCCCCGCCTCGCCTCGACCTGGCTCCCCCCTTGCTGGAGACGACGACCTCGCCGCCGACGACACGAATGGCGGATTGCTCGAGCTCCCCCTGGATTTTCTCTCTCTACCTCGGAGCCCTCGCCTGCCGCCGCAGCTCCGGCCTCGCCGCCCGCCGCCGCTCGCTCTCGCTGCCCTCCCGCCCGCTGGCCGAAGGGGAAGAAGGGGGGAGAGAGAGAAGGGAGAGAGGGAGGAGGAAGAAGGAGGACTGACATGTGGGCCCCACATGTCAGTGGGCCCACATTCTTTTTGTGTGAATGACTAATGGGTCCCACTCATATTTTTTAATTCAACTGCCACGTAAGTGCCACGTCAACGCCACGTACAACGAAGACTCGGTCAATATCGCCACGTAGGCGCCACGTCAGCGAAACCGCTCTCCAAAACCGCCCAAGGAGTCAAATTGTATCGATTTTAAGAGTTTGGGGGTTAAGATATCTGGTTTTATGGTTTAGGGTCATGGATAAGATTTCGATACCTTTTGAGGGTCACAAAGTGAACTTATTCCTACAGTGAAAGGGAGATGCGGCCCATTACGAGTTTACGACATGGCCCAATCACACGCGGGGAAAGTTGCGTGAGGGACTTCTCATGCGTACGAGCCGCGTCGCGTCTCACCCCCCTCCCCCAAGGACCATGACACGTGGGCCATAGCAACCGACCTAGCCCGGCCCCACACGCTTCGCATCCTTACCCATCAAAACCAAACCACGGGCCACCTCGCCCCGCCGCACGCCGCCTTCCTCCCAGATCCAAACCTCACTCGTCGTCTCCCCTTCCCCTCCTCCTCCTCGACCCCCACGGCGGCGGCGCCACCGGACTCCGGCGAACCCTCGCGCGCGCGCGCACGCACCGAGACGTACCGTACCGGCGACATGAATCCCTACGACCTCCGCTACGCCGACCCTTCCTCCTACCGTGACAGGCGCAGGTACGCTAACCCTAATCCTAACCCTAGCTTAGCTCACGGCTCGATGTGGATCTGCGTTGAGATGGGACTGAATCGATTGGTTTGGTTGTTCCGTGCAGCGACCTTGCCGGGGCTCCCGTGCTCGCCGCGTCGGCCCCCGCGGCCGCCAACCCCTACGCCGCCGCGTACGCGCCCGCGCCGGCTGCTCCCGTGGCCCCCGCTGGTGCCGACTTCTCGCGCTTCGGCGGGAGAGGCCGTGGTGGAGGCGCGGGCGGCGGTGGGTGGGGTAGAGGTGGTGGTGGTGGCGCTGGCGGATACCGAGGCGGCGGTGGGAGAGGAGGTGGAAGGGACGCGCTGGACTCGCTCTCCTTGCCGAAGCCTGACTTCCGGAGCCTTATACCCTTCGAGAAGAACTTCTATGTGGAGTGCCCCGCCGTGCAGGCCATGTCAGACATGGATGTGTCGCAGTATCGTCGCCAGCGTGATATCACTGTTGAAGGCCACGACGTGCCCAAGCCGGTTCGCTACTTCCAGGAGGCCAACTTCCCAGGTTTGCTATTTCAAATCGGGGTTCTGTTAACTGTTATAGCAATCTGTATCTCTGGATAATACGGCAACATGTCTTGGATGAAATAATCGTTCTATTTTTTTTCATTTTTTAACAGATTACTGTATGCAAGCAATAGCCAAGAGTGGATTCGTAGAGCCCACGCCTATTCAGTCACAAGGTTGGCCAATGGCTTTGAAGGGCAGGGACATGATCGGTATCGCACAAACTGGCTCTGGGAAAACACTATCTTACCTTCTCCCTGGGTTGGTTCATGTTGGTGCACAGCCTCGACTAGGTTTGTTTCTGTTACGGAATTGATGTACGTGCTCTCTATTTTAAATTGTCAATTGAATGAATGCATTGTAACGGGTGCAGAACAAGGTGATGGCCCAATTGTTCTGATCCTTGCTCCTACAAGAGAACTGGCTGTTCAAATACAACAAGAATCTGGCAAATTTGGATCATACTCAAGAACTAGAAGCACTTGTATCTATGGTGGAGCACCTAAGGGACCACAAATACGTGACCTTAGGAGAGGTATTTGTCCCATCTTACCAAAAATAATTTTGGACATAAGGTTTTGTAGGCTAAGTCTCTTGCGTCTACTTCCAGGGGTTGAGATTGTCATTGCAACACCTGGTCGGTTGATCGATATGCTGGAAGGTGGTCACACTAACCTGCGAAGAGTAACATACCTCGTCCTGGATGAGGCTGACCGCATGCTTGACATGGGTTTTGAGCCCCAGATTCGTAAAATAGTGGCACAGGCATGGCTTGTTTTAGAATGCTTATATCAGTTCTGGTGTTTTGGCTAACTCTCCATTTTTTCTATTGTGCTAAACGTTTTTGTTGTTAATAGATCCGGCCAGATAGGCAAACCTTGTATTGGAGTGCCACTTGGCCAAGAGAAGTAGAATCCTTGGCTAGACAATTTCTGCAGAACCCATACAAGGTGCGAATAACTTGTGCCATCGCCATGCCATCTTTTGAAAAGTATTTTTGTGTTATATTATTTTCTTTCTTGGTACTAACATTTTGCACATGTCATAACTCAGGTAATCATAGGATCACCTGATCTGAAAGCTAATCATTCCATACAGCAAATTATTGAGGTCATATCTGAACACGAAAAATATCCCAGGTATCTACTAATAACACTATTATTTACAAAGTTGTACCATGAGCTGTTCCTCCAACTAAAAATTTCCATGAGTTAAGTTAATGTTAACTTGTTTCTTACAGACTCAGTAAACTTTTATCTGATCTAATGGATGGAAGCAGAATCTTGATATTTTTCCAAACTAAAAAGGACTGTGACAAGGTCACTCGTCAACTTAGAATGGATGGATGGCCAGCATTATCTATTCATGGTGACAAAGCTCAAGCAGAAAGGGACTATGTTCTGGCAGAGTTCAAGAGTGGGAAAAGTCCTATAATGGCTGCCACAGATGTAGCGGCACGTGGTCTTGGTATGGTGACTTGTTTGAAAATTAGAATTAGGTTGTAGTTCCAAGTGCTCAAGGATGATAAGTCGGAGGGCTGTCAGCTGTTTTTGGTTGAGTGAACTGAACTTGTGGATTGATGGTGTATGCAAGGTGCCATCATGTCAGAGGTAGATCGTCTTTTCTCCTGTTTATTTCCCTCGAGAGTAAGCGATGGCAGTGTTACCAGGGCACTTCAACCTAATGTTGACATTTAGTCTTGGTTAGGAATTATTTGAAAATTACTTGGCTTTTGGTCTTTCACTCTTAGGGGAACTTATCTTCAGGTAGAAATATAGAATCGATGAGAGTCTATGGCCATTATCATTAGCACTATTTTTTTTTCATCTGTTGACCTCTAAATTTGTTTTGTATTTTTATGTTTGAAAATTTAGAGCTCTAGGTGCTTTCGCTTTCAGGCCTGTTAATTTTCCTGCGCTAAAATTCATATGGTTATATGAATCTATGCTCTCCTCAAGGAATTACTTTCTTTTGCATCTTTAGTTATTTATTATTCATGTGTTACTTAGTTCCCTTTTTGCTGTGGACTTGTGATCTCGTAGATCTATGTGTGGCTTAACAACAATTTCAGCTCGCATGCATGCATACATGAAAATGTCTACTAATTATTATTTTTCTAAGTCACTAGTGTAAATTCAACTAAATTTACAAATGAAGTAATTTAGAAGTGTGGATCTCGCTGTTATGCTTTCCCTTGTTTTCCATGAATTTTTAGAAGTTTATATGCTGCTATTTTAAACGTGTGCCCTGGTCTTATCACTGCCAACTGGTCCCGGTTGTAGAGCTATTGCCTACTACTGTATTGTTCTTGACAGTGTGAAGTGTGATCCTCATATTGACCTCTGATGCAGCACCTTAAGCATTGCAGCCTGTGTTGGAATTGGTTACAGATTTTCATTGGGTTCATTTGGATAGTTATGGATACTGGTATGTTTTGGATAACTTTCAGTATTGTGAGTTAAGGCTGACAGATCAATCACCATCATATCCACATCCAACAGTTATTGATGCCCAGTTCAGTTTTTCAGCCCCTTCGACTTGTATTAGTTGTAGAACTTGAAAGTGCATCCATGGGCAGTTTTTGTTCTTCGGCTCTGGTTCAAGCCATGCGCTGACTTCTATGGAGATCGACAATGTTGATATCCCAGTTTGGTCTGCTGTGGTCTTCAGGGCAAAAGTATTATCTTGATTACATACTCATCATTTTCTTGTTATTTTTGCAGATGTCAAGGATATTAAGTGTGTGATAAATTTTGATTTTCCAACAACTCTTGAAGATTATATTCACAGAATAGGTCGAACTGGCCGCGCTGGTGCTAGTGGAACTGCATTCACCTTTTTCACACACTCCAATGCAAAATTCTCCAGGAATCTTGTTAAGATCTTGAGGGAAGCTGGCCAGGTTGTGAATCCAGCGCTAGAATCTATGGCTAAATCTGCCAGTTCTATGGGAGGTAGGTGCCTCTCTATTTCAGTTTTTCTTTTGGATAGTATTATGTTATTTCCTTATTTTCTAATCGATTTGTATCTGTGTTTAGGAGGCAATTTCCGGTCAAGGGGGCGTGGTGGGTTTGGTAACAGATCTGGCTCAAATAGCATTCCCATAAGAGGAAGAAGGCCATACTGAGGGCGGCAAAAAGATTAAAACTTTTACTGTATACCGATAGGTATTAAATGCATTCTTTGGGAAATTTCCTTTGAGATTCCCTCGACTGCTTGATTGACATAAGTCAATTTTCATTGATTGGAGGTGGAACATGTCACACGAATGGCCAAATATACTTATCCAACAGCGTAGGATATGTGTTCCAAGTTTAGCTTCGACTTGGAGAATGGTTTGTCCAGTGTTATTTTGACTATTGAGGCAACGTCCTCGTGCGGTACTGGTTATTGTTTACTATTGTTGGGTTACTTGAAAGAACAGTTTGCTCCATTTGTTATCTTTTTAGTATCCGGTATTATTTGTGCTATTGCTATTCATTTTTTGGAGCAACATGAGTTGCGAATGATAGGGAGGCTGTTTCAGTTGATCTATGGTGCTATTCAACGGTAGTGCTCCATGCAACAACCTTTACACTGATATATCCTTTACACTGATATATAACTTTGAGAGATGTGAACGTTAGTGGTGCATGCGGAAAAAGAAGCGGGGAAGATGTATACCGTTTTCTCTCTTTGCTTGACAATTTGGAAGTTATTAACGTCCTTGGTTAACTTTGAACGATAAAAGTACGATAGCAATTTTAAAAACGTACTCTCTCCGTTTCAAAATATAAGCATTCTCCGTTTCAAAATATAAGATTTTTTCAAAATATAAGCATTTTCAGTATAGTGTCAAATCAAACATTTTTAACTGAAAAAAACAAAAAGAATTAATCATGTAAAATTGATATCATTGGATTTGTTATTAAACAAACTATTATACTATTTTTATTTAAAATATATTACTTTTATACAGATATTGTTGGTTAAAGTAGTATCTCGGAGACCGTGTTAGAATGGACAGATTGATGGTTCTAAAGGAAACTGAACCGGATATGTCGAGACAAAACATAACACATGAATATACGATTTTTCCTTTTTGAAAAACTGCTGCTATAGTAAAAGAGAACTGCAGAGTAAGAGTGCTCGTTCAAAGAATTCAGGGAGGACTTCTATAATATTTAAATCCTATAAAAAATTTGTCCTATTCGATTCTTTGAAATGAAGGACTGAAACTTTTAAACCCTATGAAATTTCTAACAAATAAACATCAATTTTAGAGGAAATTTAGCGACAACTAAACTCTTTTGAATTTTTTAAATCTATTATTTTATCTAATTTATATATTTTTCATGTGATCTATTGAAACGATCATTTCTGATTTTTAAATTCTACTATTTACGCTTACATTTTTTTTTTTCAATCCTAGGATGATCGAGGGGTTACTGGGCTTACAGGCCCATTTCGGTAGCTCTAAACAAAGTAGCCCAGGAAGCCTAGGTGGCCCAATAGCAACAAAACGGCAAAGCCCTAGCCTCTTAACAGGTCCAGCGCGCGCGAGCATCCTCACCCGCCGCCGCCTCCTCTCCGCTCTCCGGCCGCCGGTCGCTCCGCCAACCCGACCCTCTCCCCTTCGTGGTGGAGCCAACCTTAACCATCCTACTCCGCGCGGGGCGAAGGCGTCCGGCGGTTGCAGGAGCCCGATGGACAGCGGCGGCACTGCCAGTCCTGCCGGCGTCGCCGGCGACGGCGCTGGTGGCGGGGGTTCGGTCTTCCGCGGAGATGACGCGCCGAAGCTGCTCGCCGCGTTGAAGGAGATGAAAGAAGGGCTCGACCTCGTCACCGGCAAGGTCAAGGCGCTCACCCGCAAGGTACTCCCACTTTCCCCTCCTCCTCGTGAGTTGCCCCATCTCTCCCGCTTCTTGGCAAGATGACGGCGAGCTTCATTCCGCGTTTGATGTGTGGGTAGGTCAAGAAGAACCAGCTGCCGACGGCGGATGGGATTGGGTACCTGGAGGCAAAGCACCACCTGCTGCTGAGCTACTGCCAGGACATCGTCTACTATCTCCTCCGCAAGGCGAAGGGGCTCTCGGTGGAAGGTCACCCCGTCGTGCGGAGCCTTGTCGAGATCAGGCTGTTCTTGGAGAAGGTGTGCCAGAGCCCTCCTGTACTGATTTTTAAGTTTCATGGCTCAATTTTTGTTGGCTAACATTGGAGGGTGCTGTGTTGAATTGGATGGATTTTAGATTCGTCCCATAGACAAGAAGATGGAGTACCAAATCCAGAAGCTCACCAACGCCGCGGATAGCGGAGCTGCCCAGGAGAAGGTGCTAAATGCAGAAGCAAAGAGTAAGGATCAGCCTAAGGATGATGAAGACCTGCTGAAGTATCGGCCGAACCCTGATATGATGGACACTAAGATCGATCCTGCGGGGCAGGTTGTTCATCTCCCCTTCCACTCCACAAACAATTTCACTGTTTATTTTTTAATTTTCACTTGCTAAGTGGTCAGATTTGTTCTTGTGTGCACCTGAAATTACCTACCTTCTCGAAATTGTAGAAATTGTATTCGTTGATTTTTTTTTCTTTTTTTGGATATCATTAAATCAAACTTGACATCTAGCTGGTACTTTAGCCCAACGATGAACCAATAGTTCTTAAGTAATTGTCAGCTAGGCTAAGCCTGGCCATGCTTCTTTCGTGTGTTTTTGTAGTATAGTCCTCGTCTGGAATTAAAATTAACTACTATTAGTCCACACCTTGGTAGAATTATGATATATGGATACTTATGATGTAGTATTTCTTGACTTAATTTATAAAATGGTGATTTATTTATCTTGTTTTTTATATCAGCGTTGGCTTAATTCTAATGCTTGCTTCTCTGGACATACTAATCGCAGTTAAATATTTTCTTATTTCTTTCATATTTGGAATTACTTGAGAATATATGAGTGCACTATATCCGTTGACACTGAAATATTTATCTGTTTGTTAGAGCATTATTGATCATTTTTTAGTTAGTTTGACATGTTCATACAATTATTTTTGCTGATGTACATCCCTGACTTCAGGACAACGATGGCATCTATCGTCCACCAAAATTTATTGCTGCTACCATGGATGATGAGGATAAGCGCCATAAACAAGCTTCAAGGAAAGACAAAGCATTAGTGCGAATGGCTACAGAAAGCTCTTACTTCAAAGAGATTATTGATGACGCTGCTGATAGACCTGAAGAGGTTTGCCAGTTATTTCATTTGATGCACTAGCAATTTGATTAGATGTATAGTTATATGATTAGTGTTCTATGTCCACCTGAATAATCATCTGTATTATTTTGCAGTTAAAGGAAACAGCAGGTGATGAAAGCAGGGAATTTACAAGGTATATGCGGCAGAGAGAGTTGCAAGAGAAACAAGAAGAGGAGCTGTTCACTCGAGCTCCGCTGACAAAACGTGATAAGCAGACGGAGAAGCGGATGAGAAAAGAGCTTCATGGGTATGTGGAGCTGATCTTCTGCTACTATCCATTATAAAATACGTAAAATTATGTGCAAGTATAGCATAAAGCTGAGGTTGTCCGTTGGGATTTCCAATATACCCAACCTGTGTATGTAACTGATCTTATTTTGAAAAACAAAACAGGCTACGGGGCCTAACAGATGGATTCGATCTTGGAATTAACATGTTCGTCGATGGAGACAAGGATAATGATGTCGGTTCAACCGAACCCCATTTCAAGAGCGGAGGTCGGAGAAAACACCATAAAGGCAAGAGGAAGAGGCATTAGTGAACCCACAGATGGCGTTTCACACAGCAATGTCACATTCAAAACCAAAATTTTGATCTGTGCGAATTGAGTAGTATAAATGAGTGATCTTCTTCGGCATGAGAGCCATGTTGGTTAGAATCAGCAGGTTTTGTGCATCTATCTGTCAACTTGTTCTTCAGTACGCGGTTAAAAAATATTGATCGTCGATACTTAAGTCAATTGGTAATCCGTCGTTATGATTTTGTTTGTAATCCTGTGACTCATGATCATGCCAATTGCCAGATCGTGTTTCCGGAATCCTCCTGTACCACATTCTTGAATAACCGCTTGGTTTAAAACCAACGGCGGCTGGTCAGAAAATGACTGCTGTGAATGATTTCTTCTTCCTTTTTTATGGATGCTGGAAGGAATCTGAAATGGGCGATGCATCGCATAACTGATCACATACACGTCTGGATGTGTTCACCATTTCCAAACTTTGGTTCCTCTTTTCTCCCATCACACCTGCGAGCATCTTGAGGTCACCATCCCAAGTGCAGTAATAATGCGGTGCAGGGCGGAACGCAAGTATATATTCCCACTAACACAATGGTAGTACAAAGGATGAGTATATTCTTCTTACCCGACCGGTGACTTGTTTCGAATGTGACCTGCAAATCTCGATAAGTTCATTTACCAGCGGTAACATGGAAATGCAATTTTGCATCAGGTTAAAAGGCAGCTTAGCTAAGCCACATGAAATGGAAAATGCTTACATGACAATAGTTCTTTAGCTAGTAACAAAAGGGTTAATTAAACACCAGGGTTCTATTTCAGCTATTTTGAGAACCAAACAGAGATGCCCGTTGTATTATGATTAATTGGACCAATTGGTTTCGATGGAATATTTTATTGTTCTCTAACAATTCATCCATTGTACCTTTATTATCAACCTAACTAATATACTTCCCAAAAAAAACCCTAATAAAAGTATGTTTTGTTTTAGAAACTAATGAATGAATAAACATATTATATATTACCTCTGCCTGCATGGTCCATGTACCATGTTCAAGATTGGCTTTCTCCATTTCCTCTATTTTAGCACGAATCTTCAGGCGCGCCTTCTCGTGAGTTGATACTCTGAAATCTGAACATATGTACACGACAGAAGTACAGAACACTTGCTTGCACAGATCCATGATTGGCTGGTTAAAACTCAAAATCACCCACCATTCCTCATGAAAAACATCCTCATTAACGGCAGATTAATACTATTTAGTCCATCTTATCTCTCTCTTGTCCAATTACAGTTCACCCAGCCGCCGCAGAGGTATCATCCTGGCCGATAAATCAATAATATTCCAAATACTTCCAGATGAACACCAAAAAGCGAAGCTGAAAGCCCGAAAAGCACAAAGCCTGTGTGAGCCTGTGCAGTGTGCACACATGCACCTCTCTCACGAACCAGATTCCCTAACCACACCTCCACACTATAAAACCGCCCCCTACACTAACCCTACCATCCCGTACACCACCAAAACCCTAATTAACCATCTCTCGCTCATCACAACACCACCTCACCTCACTCCCCAACTAAAAAACAATGGCTCACTACCAGGAGGTGGACTACTGCTCGGAGGAGGTGAGGTCGGTGACCCCCACCGGCGGCTTCCTCGGCCGCGGCGGCGTGCAGCAGCAGCACGTCGTCAAGGAGACGTTCCAGGAGATCGACAGGTCCGGCTCCGGCCGCCACCACCACAACCACAACCACAACCACGGCAACGACTACCTGATGGTGCGCGAGACCAAGGTGGAGGAGGACTTCAACACCTGCACCGGCGAGTTCCGCGAGCGCAAGCAGAGCTTCCTGCTCAAGTCCGACTGATCGAACCTGCTGTGTGTACCCGTGTACGTACGTACGTATATGTGTGCCCGTACGTAGTCGTGGTGGTCATGTGGTGGCTTAGCTCTACGTGTATATCGTGCGTGCGTGTGTACGTGCGTACACGGAGCTTAGCTAATTAGCACCTTCTTCTCTGTGCGATCACTACGAACAGAGAGGGGGGTGTATGAAAAATAAATTCGTGACCTGAATATAATAAAGCTTGTCCTAATTATCACCGGTCGATCACTGTTCTGAATCTCTCTGATAGTGTGATAGTGATTAGTCTGGAGTATAAAGTTTCAGTTCGTATGCAACATTAATTAAGCAAGAAGCAGCCAGACGCCCGGAAAAGGTTTAGCTATATCGATCGTCGCTGCCTGCCGGTAACTTACAAGGAAGAACCATCAGGTTAGTTATATATCGTGAATGATCGTGATGATCTCATTGCAACTATATATGGCTCTTCGCCAATCGTATGGAAGCTAGGATATGAGAGCCAATAACGGTGCCTAATTGTAACACGCTAAATTAGAAGGTCCTTAATTTTAACATATATGCTAAATTTTACTCCTACTATACTATTACGGCGTTGTCATTTGTAAGTAATTACTTTTTTACATACTGAATTTTGTTAAAGTAATACTGTTTTTACAAACTTTCAGCCAACCAACTTCTATTTTACAATTTTCTATTAAAATGGTATTATCTTTAAAAATTATTCTTTACATACTCTCTCACGTTCCAAATAATGATGCCTATTGACTACTACCTCCATTTCATATTATAAGTCATTTTGACTTTTTACAAGTTAAATTTCTTTAAGTTTGATCAAGTTTATAGGAAAATATAATAACATTTTATGATTATATTAGAATGTAATATATTTTGTTAGGAAATATACTTCTAAGTAATTAAACATTTTCTTCAAATAAAAAAACAACCAAGTTAAGAGGTGAATAACATCCACAGAAAAGTATTTCAAGACAGATGGAATATATAATGGTTCTTGTATTGAACCATCTTTCTTATCAGAATTCTAGCTAGTAAATTTTTAGGAAAAGATAAGGACTGATAATTAACATCGAGTAGCTGATAACAAAATTTAAAGCCAATTACAGAAGAACAGAAGAACAGAAGGCAAAAAGGAAAATTCAGCATGATTTAAACTGGTAGTAAAACGCCTTACGAACAAGCACCATCTAAACATGGTTGTGCGTTGGCAGCGAACTCGCCAAATCCTCGTGCTCCTCCTGCCTCTCATGCTCATGAATCATGATCCCTGTTTGATCCAATCGATGCATGATGCACTCAATCGCGGGCTCTCGTCATTTCAGGACACTCTTGTAGTCTTTACCTTCAATTCTTTTCCAATCTCCTAATGAGACTGTAGATTGATTTAACACATTTTCTTCCTGCAGCCCATGTATATAGTTCCCCACCCGGCCACCCCCTTTCTAACACCTATTATATATGCACGGGGTCCATCTATCTTTACTCGTTGTTAAGTTGTGCTCGATCAGGAAGAACTTCAAAATGGTGGAAACATTGCAGATTGCACATCTCTGTACATCTCTGTTATCGATCCCATCTGTAATCCACAATATATCAGGATGCCATCTTTCTGCCTTTTGTTCAGGCAGTGCAATTCATTGATGACAACTACCAAGCAGGACAAGAACAATAATGAAAGGACATACATTCACAAGAAAAAAACAGTGTGAGTAGCAGAACAGCTCAAACACAAATTGTTCCTATCAATTGGTTCTTTTATAAACTGTACCTTTTTTTTGGTGAGGTTTCATAAACCATACTAAAGGATGTCAGTTTGGTAGGTGTAGAATGAAAACGAGCTTCTTGTGAAAATGGATATATAATGCAATTTTGCACTATTTGTTCATATTAGTTTACAGATTCCAAATATTCTTTCGCATGTACAGGATTATCGTTTGTTCTTTTGCAAGTTTTTATTTTAATACTTCTTACATATGATATGGTCATATACTTATAGGATTGCTCCGCATATATAAATATGTAAATCTTAATATACTGTATTTGTCACATCCATGCCATCACAACCCAAATCAAAGCACTCCCTCCGTTTCATATTATAAGATTTTCTAGCATTGCAAACATAAGAAGTAGAAGATTTCACCCGGATATTAATTGAAACAAAGTTCAGTACAGAGTAACATACTCATCAAATTCTGGAAAGGGACTGACATTTACTTTCTCCGATAAAACCATGCATAAATCAGACAATGGTTTCCTTCATACAGTATGCCGGTATGCCCATTCATGCTAAAGGCCGAATTCTAAAGAACAACTCGAAATGGTGTATTTATTGTAAACGTTTTCTATACAGAAGTCTCTTTAAAAAAATCAAATAAATTCATTTTAAAGTTTATATAATTAATACTTGACTAATCATACGCTAATGGTTTATCTCGTTTTGCATACCGCTAATAATTAAGCAAGCCCCACAACTCCTTCGAACTGAGGCTAAACGTTCACAATATACGCATGCTTCTTTTTCCAACAAAACATTACATTAATTCTTTGTTATTCTCATCTCTTCTAGTTTGCAGGATATATATACTCCATTTACCAAGCATCCAAGCTCTTCTTTTATTCCATCTACATTCTTCTTTGCTTCAATCCATATGATCTGTGCAACTGTCTGCCTTCCCTAGGCCCTAGCTTGCCTGAAACTTTCAGCTCAGTCAGAAATTCGCGGGCATATTGATAGGTAGAAATGTGTCTCGATTTCTCTCCTACCTTCCCGTCGAAACGGCCATCTGGCACGTCTCGGCAGACAGCAATGCACAAAGGCATCTATCTCAGAACAAATTCCCTTGCACACACGCACGCACACCATTGGGGGCTGCTGGTGTTGCAGGCACACTATAAATAGCAGAACCAAACATTAACAAACCCAACATTGTAACCCTGCATTGCACATCACAGAAACACTCGTAGTAATTGGTTTGCAGCTAGTTGTTTGCACCATGGCGCGGTACTACTCGGAGGTGGACCACTGCGCGGAGGAGATGAACAGGCCGCCGCACGCCGGCGGCGAGCACTACGCCGTCAGGAGGGAGTCGTACGAGGAGGTGGACGAGATGGCGCGCGCCGGCAGGGGGCACCACCACGGCAACGGCGGCGGCGGCGGCCACCTGGGCTACAGCGGCAGCCGCCACGGTGATGCCCATCTGGGCGGCCACCGGGAGGAGCACCTCGTCCACGGTGACGAGCACCGCCACGGCCACGGCGGCGAGCGCCAGTACGACTCCTGCACCGGCCAGTACTACGGCTGAGCACGTTCGGTCGCACCGGACGACGTACGCGAGGCTGCAGTTTCTGTATGACTATGTGTGAGTGTGTGTGTGTGTGTGTGCACGGTCGTGTACATGTTGTGTGTGCGCGCGCTGACGCACGTACGAGCGTGTGTCTACGCGCACACGCAGCATCTTATCTATGGTCTGTACGTACGAGAATAAATGAGACCGTGGTACATGAATAAATAAGAGCTTCGACGTGCTTCTATATATGCACGTTTGTTACAGTACTCCTTTTCATTCATGCGTACGTGTTCTCTGTTGTGGTAAAGATCATACGGGGGGATGGACGGGCTCTCTACTAGATAAAACATTTTCCCCAACGTTGGGGTTTTATTTTCGTAGTCGGACATGACTTTTGGTGCCAAATAACCGCCTACAAAAATATAAATTGGAGTGATGTTCGGACCACTTAAGTGGCGCCTGCGAAAATCATTTTCACACGCGCACCTTATATGGTCCGACTGCGAAAATAAGGAGCAATATAAATAGACCAGGCTAGAGTAGATTTTTTCTAAGTCCCATTCTCTCCCTCACTTATCCTCTCCCTCACCTCTCTCTCCCTCAGATCCTTCACGGCGATGAGCGCGGGGGCGGCAGGATCCGCGCGCGATGGCGAGGCGCGGGGTCGGCGGCGGCAACGGCGAGGCGCGGGGTCGGTGGCGGCAACGGTAAGGCGCGGGTCGTGCTGGTCGGCGGCGACACTCGGGGCAGGCTCGACTCCCTCCCCTTCGTCCCAGATCTGGCCGAGGGGTAAGGGGGAGGACCTGTGGCGGCGGCGGCAAGACGCGGGTCAATGGCGGCAACGGTGAGGCGTGGATTGGCGGCGGCGACGCTCGGGGCCGGCTCGGCTCCCTCCCCTCCCTCTCAGATCCGGCCGGAGGGAGGCCAGGGGAGCGCGGCGGCGACTGCGGTGACGTGGTTCCCCGGCCTCCCCTCCTAGATCTGGCCGGAGGGAGGCCGGGGGAGAGGGCAGCGGCGGCGGTGCGTGAACGCGGTGGCGGCGGCGCGCGCGGACGCGGCGGCGACCCGGTGCGGCGACGGCGGGGAGGGAGGCCAGGGGAGGGCAGCGGCGGCGGCGGCGACGTGGGCGGCTCCCCTCCGGCGGCAGCCCTCTCCCGGTGCGGCGGCGGCGGCTCCCCGGCCTCCCCTCCCAGATCCGGCCGGAGGGAGGCCGGGGGAGGGCGGCGGCGGCGGCGAGGCGATTTTTTTTTGTTTTTTTATTGGATTTTCGCAGGCGGGCCATTTGCGTGCTTGTGAAGATGGATGATTTTCACCGTCGTCTGTTTGCAGGCGGTCCTCTCCTCAGCCTGTAAAAATTGCTTTTTATAGTGGCTAGCGCACGCACAATTTTAGCGAGATCGCGCTAGCCAGAGCACAAACCCACAAATGCATGCAAGCAGTTGCAGGAGTCCATATTTCCTTTTGCGCGCGCACTAGGCGGTCGTGCGCCGGTTATCAATGTCACGACACGACGGTCGCGCAAGCCCTGGCGAGACTCGAGTGGCGGCCGGCGCGACCACGCGGCAAGCCGACACGACAGTATACACACACGCGAGGTGGGCGCGCGCGTCGCGCGGAACGGCGGAACACGGCTTCCCGGTTGTATTCAAGTTTAATACTTGCTCTGTCTCAAAATATAAAAAAATTTAATAAAATATAACACATCTTAATACTATTAATCGTATTAGAATATGTTACATTTACTTAAAATCCCTCCTATTATAGCGGACGAACTGGAATGGAGCCATCAAACTACGGCCAACGTTTGTTGGGACTAGGGAGTTTCGATGTTGCAAGCCGAGCCTAGTGGTAACACCCATATGGGCTGGGATATTGGGCTGCCACCTGTGTCCTCGCCCGCTTGCTGTGCCTGCGCCAGCAGGTAAGAATAGAAACCAGCCCACCAGCCCACAAAAGGCCACAACCGTGGCTTGGGAGTTGAGAGTGGGAGAACATAGAACATTATGCATGCGCCGGTAATCTTGAAAAAGAAAAGAACATTATGCCGCCGTAGATCTACTGTGTTTCTTAAAACAAATACTAAATGCAAGCCGTAAACTAGATCAATGGATCGGTCGCATATACTGCCTGCGTCTCATTGCTAGCACTTACCACGCCATACAGTAGCAAACACAATCTACACCTGCACGTGCACAGATAAGACAAGGAAACAGAGTAAGCAGGGCATGCCGATATTTCGCCGCCGCCCGCCCACGCTCATCTGAACCACCGCCACCACGTCTCTGCCACAGCGCTGGCGGCGCCGTGCAGCACGTCACGCCGTCCGCAACGAGGCACTCGGGGTGGTTGTTGTCTTGAGGCACGTACCATCGCCGGTCGCCGCCACCATGACAAGAAGAAAGCAGCAGTGTGCAACGGGTGCAGCGCTACCGCGCTACGAGGCGCATACGATCGAGAACACTACCATCGGCGAGGGGGAGGAGGAGCACGACGTACGTCAGCCGCCGCAAGGAGGACTACGTACTCTCCGTCTCCACCAGCAGCCACGCCGCTACGAGAGTACGAGTTGTGCAAGGATCGGAGGAGGAAGTCGTGCTGGTGGGATTGAGATCCTCATCGTGTAATTTCCTTAATTTTGATGCGGTGGTGGACATGTGGACCCGAGAATTATTTATGAGCTTAAGGTCCTGTTCTTTTCTCGAATGATGAAGATTAAGATTTTTGTGACACGTTTTTCAAACTGCTAAATGGTACGTTCGTGGAAAAACTTTCTATATGAAAGTTGTTTTAAAATATCATATTAATCTATTTTTCAAGTTTGTAACAATTAAAACTCAATCAATTATACATTAATACCATCTTATTTTACATAAAAAACTTAATTTTTATCTTCAAATCTTCAGGAGAAAAGAAGATCACCTAACAGTATGTCACGGTGTACAATAGCGTGAGAGATCTGCTTCCGTGTCGGTGGCCGGGCGCTCGGCTGCATCGAGGGTTGCGCGCCCGAGCAAGCGCTTCTGATGGCATAAATCGCGCGTGTCACTTATTATCAGTGTCATGGATAACGGTTGATACGGCCGTATATACGGACGTTAGTACGGTGACGCTAACATCTCCGTCACGTTTTGATGAAACGGTGGTTGTTGATCGTTCCAGTATGCACAATTGCCGTCATTAGCGACTAAAAAAACGACCGTTTCCGACTAATCAGCCGACTAACCAGGCGTAATTACGATTCTTCCGAGTAATCGATATGTTACTTGGGATTAATTTAGTGTTGTTGATACCGTATGGCATGCTTTTAATATTTCCTTTATGCATTGCAAACCAAACCTATCAGTATTTGGTGTACCACTATGAATGTTCAGACCTACACTTTATGCTATGCTTGTTTTATTTGAAAATAGTATGTATATAGTTAATATATGTACTTATACGCAATTATCTGTCAAAAAACAAGCTATTTATCAGCTATGTACATATATTTGCACAAAACGTTAAATTTCCGCCAAATTCCGATTAATCGTCCGTATTCCGATTAATCGTTGACGGTACCCTCTCCTCTCTTCGTCCGACTTCCGTATTCCGTCATCCACAACACTGCTTATTATAGAGTTTGTTAACGCGCGTGCGGGAGACGAGGTTGATCTGTTGAGGGAGTGAGACAAAATTATTTCGACGATCTTACGATGTGTCGACGATGTCTAAATAAATCATGTAGTACTCCCGGCCGATTTTTTGATGCTCGACATATATGCACCTACCGTTTTATTGTGGTATTATATTGTACACGAGAATATTTGGACCAGCGTTAGCATGCAAAACTCACAGCTTCTTTCTAAAATCAACTCTAATTAAAATTAAAAATTTCGTTATGGCTACCAACAAACCGATGATATACTCTCTCCGTTCTAAAATGTAAGTATTTTTAGCTGTATGTCCAGATTCATAGCTAAAAATTGCTACTACCTCCGTTTTTTAATAGATGACACCGTTGACTTTTTCTCACATGTTTGACCATTTGTCTTATTCAAAAATTTTATGCAAATGTATAAGATATAAATCACCACATAAAATACTATGAGTTATAAAACAACTCATAACAAAATAAATTATAATTACGTAAATTCTTTGAATAAGACGAATGATCAAACATGTGATAAAAATTCAACGACGTCATCTATTAAAAAATGGAGGGAGCATATTTTAGGACGGAGGTTGTAGCTAACAACAAAAAGCAACATAAAATCCCCCCCCCACCCACCCACCCCCAAAAGAAGAGAAAATAATAACATAATTTTTTTTTAGTCTCCCGTGTATTCCTTCACTTTATTCTACAGGGCTCATGTGCTTACGCGGCTAAACCTGCCATTTGGTTCCAAGTAATATGTAAAGGTGGGCACTTTGCCCCCCAGTTATCAGTCTTAAAAAAATAAGAATCTTCTTCATTTATTGGTATTCATATATTCCAACTCTGATATGCATATATACAGTAAGTCATAACTTGCTACGCGGCTGCTAATATTCAAAGGAGAGAAACATCCCACGCTCAACTGTCAACACCAACGGCACGACCGCACGACGGACGATCAGGCGACAGTACGCAACACCACGCTGAAACGCAAAACCACCTGCATGTCAGTGTGTCACGGTCGTGTGCAGGTCTGGGTGCAGGCGCCGTATCAGGGCTAGGATGTTGTCTATAGTATTAAATAAGCTGCCACCTAGAATGAAAAATGATATGGCAAGTAAATAAATGAGAAAAGAGAAAGAAACAATATCTTGCATGAGATATGGTTTCTACACAACATCCAAGACATTATGTGAGATAAGTAGCATTAAATTTAAATATGAAATAGTAGTGTTTGCATTGGAAGAATAGTATCTAGTACTAGTTTTTTTTATGATGTTAAGTTTATGGAAACTATATCTATATAGTGTCTTGGTTGGGAATGCCCTCACCCACAGTCACAAGCATCGCGTACGTTGATCTTTTCTAGTAGTAGCCGAAAGGTCAGTGAGATCAACTTGAGGCAAGGGTGTTGGTTATTCCAAGCTTTCCCAAAAGTGGACGAATTATGAGCAATGGAATATCAATATATCATGGAGTTTTTTATTCTGATAGCTGCTTCAGCCTTCAGCATGTCACTCATGTCTATGTGTCGATGTACTACGTATGTTTTAGTGTGTACTCATGAAGGCACAGCAAGATGGGAATTCTTCCATCAGTTTCAGTTTGTTACTAATGAAAGCACAGCAAGATGATCATTTTGCCTCTCAAAAAAAAAGATGATCATTTTGCACTGTAAGAGCAAGTTTAATAGTGTAGTCAACTACTAGTTTTAAATCATCTGTAACCAATATAATAGTCAATTCATACAATAGTTGCTTACTATACTATTAATATCTGATCCCACCTATCATACACACATTATGTTTTGGAGTCCATGTTACAGATGGCTATAGATTTGTAGTCCACTGCTTTTTTATCTTTTTTCTTTAATTTTTTTAAAATATATTTGTAGCTGACTTATATTCTGCTATTATACATGCTCTAACAAGTTAGGATAAGTACCAAGGCAGGCAAGGAAAAAAAGAAGCCATCTAACATGGCAGGCGAATAGGATCTCTGCTTTATCGTTCAATCAATGACCGGAGTATATATACGCCAAATTACAAGATGCCTAATAAATCCATGGAATGTCATTGAGTTTTCCTCTTAAAAAATAGAGTACAGTGGGAAAACGCAATTCATCCCTAAGATCATTTTTACATGTCACTTAAAAAGTTATAAAAAAATTAAAAAAAAATTAGTATGATAGATCAATATGTGATACGTCACTTCGCAAATATGCAAATTTAAATTCAAATTATGCAAGTAGAAACAAAAATAACGAATTTGATTATGAACAAAACACGTAATTCATGGTCAAATTTATTATTTTTGTTTTGAATTATATATGTCGAATTTTAACTCACTTGTTTACGAAAAGATATATCATATATTGATCTATCTTGATATTTTTTTAAATTTTTTTTGATAACTTTTTTGAACGACATGTACGAAACGAATATAGTGGAGTAGTTTTGTTCTGCTAGCTACTTCAGTATGCCAGGGGAAAACTCATTTTCTCCTCAAGGAGCTGTCTCCTGGTGTTCTACATGTAATCTAAATAGTAATAAAAAAATAATAAAATGAATTAATATGTGGTACGTCGATATCACTGTACAAACATGTAAATTTAATTCAACATATATAAGTTGAAAAAGAAAGTATGGCTGAATAATGCACTTAATGGTTAAGAGTTTAGTTTATTCTCTTTCATTGTAATTTGTAGAAGTTATATTTAAACTTACATATTTATGAATATCATATATTGATCTTATCAAAAAAAAATTTAAATATTTCATAGTTGTTTGAATGTCATGCAAGAATTGATTGATTTAAAGTGCAAAGAATCGACGAGAATTATTTGCAGTACTGACGGTCAATAATACATGTGACTGCAGACAATCCATATCCAAAAGTAAAAAAAAAATCTCCCATGCCATATCTGTGTTTCAATGTGTGTTCTCATAAAACCACTGCAAGATGAAAATTCCATCAGTTTCGGACTTTCAGTAAACCATGATCAATTTTTTGGCTGTGATATGCCAGGATAAGCGCTAGCTACGGCATGATAGCTAGTGAAGGAAAAAACACAGACCATCTAACATGGCAGGCGCATAGGATCTTTTGATTCGCTTTATCATCATTCAACCAAAGGCCGTCGGCCTGAGTATATGCGCCAAATTACAAGATGCCCGATGAACACATAGACCAAATTGAAGATATGTATGGCGCCTCCCTGGCTGCAGGCTCGAATGACGAGAGATGCCTATCAAGATAAAAAGTTGCACAACATACTCCCTCAATTCCAAAATATTTGACGCTGTTAACTTTTTAAAAAATATTTGACCGTTCGTCTTATTCAAAAAATTTAAGTAATTATTAATTTTTTTTATTTGCTTTATTGTTAAATATACTTTTATGTATATATATATTTTTACATGTTTCACAAAAGTTTTTGAATAAGACAAATGGTTAAACATGTTTAAAAAAGTTAATGTCATCAAACATTTAGGGAAGGAGGGAGTATATCTCACCGGAGAGAGATTCTAATAGCTCAAGGAACATCCTATTAGTATTTATTACATGTAACCAATTAGTTATATTATTTTTTTAGAAATAAACTTTATGTTATAACCGGTAAAAGTTAACTTTGAATTTTCATGATTTATTATCTATTAATCTATGGCCTTGTTTATATCCAAAATTTTTGGCCGAAAACATCACATTAAATGTTTGGACGCATGCATGAGGCATTAAATGTGGGAAAAAAAACTAATTGCACAGTTTGCATGTAAATTGCGAGACGAATGTTTTGAACCCAATTACGCCATGATTGACAATGTGATGCTACAGTAAACATTTGCTAATGACATATTAATTAGGCTTAATAAATTCATCTCACAGTTTACGGGTAGAATCTATAATTTACGGACGGAATATGTAATTTGTTTTATTATTAGTCTACGTTTAATACTAGTATACTTTAAAAAAAACTTTACACCCAAACAACTAAATACACCCTATATTTATTAGTATTTTTAATTTTTTATACTTGACATGCAGCATACAGCGGATGCCGACTCGATTAAAAAAGTTTATCATATCTTACCGATTAGATGCACCGCCCATATGTGCCACGAAGAAAAACCGATCGAGCACAAATGCTCCCGTCCCGCGCGCGCGCCCATCTCCCCGCCTATAAAAACACAACCCTTGCAACGCAACGCAACACAACACAAGCAGCTAGCTAGCACTACTGCCCAGCAACAAGCTAGAGAGATTTGCCAAAAGAAAAAATGGCGATGGCTAGGCGCGGCAATGGCGGCTACCAGTACGGCGCCTACAGCTACGGCTACGGCTACAGCAAGCCGCAGGTGAACTACCACAGCCAGAGCTCCGAGAGCGTCACCACCGTCGTGACGAAGATGGACGAGATGAGCGTCCACGAGAACGCCGTGCAGAAGATGTCGTCGTCGTTCCGGGAGGAGAAGGTGTACGAGCAGCAGGGCGGCGCCGGCGGCGACGTGCAGGTGTGCCGCAATGGCGGCGCTGCTGCAGGCGCCGTGCAGAAGCACACCTACGAGGAGAAGAAGGAGGAGGAGGTGTACGAGGAGAGCAACCATGGCGGCGGCGGCGGCGGCTGCGGCGGCTACGCTCGCCAGCACGGCGCCGGCGGTGGGCAGAAGCACGCCGCGTACCAGCACGAAGTGTTGAAAGGGTACGAGAGCGCCGGCGGTGGGTACGCCGCCGCTCGCCACAACGGCGCCGGCGCCGGCGGCGTGAAGAAGCAGTACTCCTACCGCGAGGAAGAGGAGTACGACGCCGGTGGGTACGCTCGCCACAACGGCGGCGGCGTGCAGAAGCAGTACTCCTCCTACCGCCGCGACAAAGAGGAGTGCGACGCCGCAGCCGGAGGAGGGTACGGCCGCCACCATGGCGCCGGCGGCGGCGCCGTGAAGCAGCACGCCACCTACAAGCAGCACCAGGCCATCGAGGGTGTCAACGGCTGCGGCGCCGGCGGGTACAACTACAACCGCCACCAAGCCGTCGCCGTGGCTGGCGGCGGGCAGCACCACTACGGTGGCGCCACTGCCGCCGCGTATGGCAACGCCTCCAACAAGCAGCACTTCACTGCCGCCGCCGCCGGCCACCACAGCAGCGGCGGCCATACCCAATACCACCACCAATCCTACGAATGCGAGGAGGAAGATTCCGACGAGGACGACTGCGAGGACGACGACGAGAGCGACGACGACGACGACGACGGCCACTGCCCACCTAGCCGCCAAGGCAGCGTCCACAGCTACCACCAGGCGGCGTACCAGCACGAGGAGAAGCAGCACGCCGGCGGCCGCAACCACTACCATGCATACGAGCGCCACGAGGAGCACGGCGGCGGCGCGCAACGCTACCAGAAGTACGAGAGCTCCACCCAGGTGGGCTACGCCGGCGGCGGCGGCGGCAACGGCGGATGCGTGCGTGGCAATGCCAAGCCATGTTTCCGAATCATGGCCTAATCCCAAACTAATTAACCGCGCGTAAGTAAAAAAAAATATCAATTGCATTGCTGATGCGCTTAAAATAAACTGTTCGACGCTTGGCTTAAGAAGTTACTATTACTACTAAGATCTCTAATGTATCAGAAAATAAATTGTATGTCTTATTATAGATGCTCTGCATCCACTATGTGGTAAATGATGATAATGTATAAGCTTTTATAAAGGTTTGATGATTACTAATACGCTCGACTTAATTGACTATAACAAAATGTGTATTATTGTCAGTAGCATAGATTTTGCATCAGGTCTGGCCGTCTGGCCAATAATACAAAAAATGTGTATGAACAAGGAAGCAGAGCATAGAATCCCCTGTTACAGCGGCCACTGTACTAACAACATAGCTAATCTCACTACCAAAGAATAATAATAAAACCAAGTGAAAAAAAGGCGAGAACTGGCGATTCTCATGTACAAAACTTGCCCTGAAATTTGCAGAAGGCAGCTGCTTTCTTTCTCTTCTTATTTTGGCGATAATGCTTTGATGAACATCTCTATTCCTATACGCAAGAGGCAGATTTCCGAAATGGAAAACTTGCTAAGACTTGTTACTCCTGATGTGCGTGTATTTTCATCTAAACTGCTGTTCAATTTGGCGGTGTGATCCCTTTTCCTAAGTAATATGCCTTCTCAGCATCAGCCAACCTTTTTTGGAACATCCCCCATTCTTTTCTACAGCGAGCTCTCACCTGTGAAAAAAAGTTGTATATTAAGAGGTGGTGAGGCTTAAACACGAATATTAGGGAATGACCTAATATCAAATAATTAGAAGGGGTGAGGCTTCGAACTCAGGTCGTTTAGCCCACCACCTTGTGGAACTAGCCAAAAGACCCCTGAGCGTTTCTCGGTGGTGAGGCTCAAACCAAGGCGGGCTAGCCCACCAACTTATGGTGCTAGCCGGTAAGACTCTGGGTCTTTGCACATACGGTTTTATTCGATGCACCTATGGCACATTACCAAATAAAATCGTAAGAGCAAATCCGCATTGCGGATGGTTGCGATTAATATAGGATGTTGTTAAGTCTAGAATTCATGCATCGGAAATGCCCAGATGAGAAGCGAGGAATACATCAGAGCTAGCTTACCCCTTCCCATGGTGTTCTTCCATTCTCAGCCGTGCCCTACCAGTACCAGGAGATAATGTTACAACTTACAACATCATATAATTGTATGGAGTGAGAAGTGAGATAAGCAGTGCATATACCTGGTTCCCCAGTGACGGAATAACCTGATGAATAATCCACTGAGAATCAACAACTCCGATTTTCTCGTGAGCTGGCTGTCAAACCAAAGTTCTGACTCAATAAAACATGACTGATTTGAAATAAATAAATGTGGAGTGGAGAAAACCAGATAACTGTCATAACAAAGTTGGCAACCAGTACATAATAGATTGTGCTAGCTTGCTAGGAGCATGAATAAAACAGTTAACATGCCCTCCGTTTATCGAGAAAAACCTACTGCCCTGTCATCTGTATTAGTTCGCTACATGAATCACTTAGCCCCCACATTTTCCTTGCTCTTAATAGATTGGCACACCACTAGTCCCCAAGATAATTAAATTTAAAAAGAATCTTAAAATTAAGAAAACCTAGACCTTCTGCTGGTTAGGACTATATAACAATGCAGTAGGGCAGAGTCTTATTAATGTAAAAAAAAAAGATACCTCAACACATCTTCTAAGAGCGAAATCGAGGCCCCATCCATGGACTAAGTCATTCTGCAAAAAGCCGGGCATAAGCATACAGCTTCAAGCAAAGCTAAGAACAGTGCAGATGCCACTCCACCTGAATCATATGCCATACACAGCGCCATGCATCCCTAGAGAACACAGTTGCCATAATTTCAACAAATCTGCATGTGAAACAGAATGTGAAGACGGATAGTTTTAAGAAAAAGAAAACATCTGATCCTCCTTCCGTTTTGTTATGCCGTTGCTGTTTTTCCTTCATGTCGCTTATCCGTCTGGTTTGTAATCGTCTAATGTAAAACTGTTTATTTCACTCTTCTAATATATTCGGCAAGGCTCTTGCCGCGATCGTTTCAAAAAAAAAAAAGAAAAAAAAAAGAAAAGAAAACATCATGATAAATGACTGAGCCATTACGCTGCACATGGTGGTAGATGTGGATCAGTGCACCAGCCTGGCCTCTCTTCGGTTACTCTGTACATAGAGAAGTATCACTCAAGAAACTAATACAAGTAGGTGATGATCAAGCAACAATGAAGCATTGTAGATTCATCAGCTCACTTGTGAACTTCTTGATCTCCTAGCCGTTTGGTCATTTGCCATGTCAGACCTTTATCAGGTTCCAAACCAGGCTGAGAGATCTCCAACCCATGCTTCCTAACAAGCTTAATGTACCTAAAAATTCATGTTGAAATACTCTTCCTTAGCAGACCGAAAATAAACAAACAAGGGGGGAAGGTGGTGTATGCTTACGCCTCTGCATTGAAATGTTGTACACTTAGATCCTCATCCCAGATAAATATGTAGTCATACGGGGCAACAATATCAGGATGTAAAAATCGCTTGGCATACCACCTTGTATAAAAAAAAAAGAGTAAAACACTTAGCCTTTGGTTGTCATATACATAGTGCTAAACTAGAAGATGAAAAAACACAACAGGATCTGTTACAATAATTTACCATTTAGTCTGCCTTCTGACACTCACATGAATGGCCCTTTTTGACCACTCAAATTCATCCCAGTCATTAGTCCGACCATCATAGTGGAACAACATAATTGTGAAGTTTTCTGAAAACTATATAATAAGGCATGTAAATTTGAAGTGAATGATAGATGTCTCAGTTAACTGTTTAAGCATGATCGATGCCTTATAGTTGAACATAAGTTTTTTTTTTCTATTCTGAAGACTATTTTGAACAAAGCAATTGTATGCTTATTCAATGCAATCAGTTTACACATGCTAGTTGTCTAAGTAATTACCTTTTTGACTGCTGCATCAATATTTGCCTTTTGAGAGTATCCAACTGTGAAGGTAATAAGGTATCTTGGCTGGCTAGTAAGATCCTGATGGTTCATATGGTTCAGATCATAAACCACACGTCCACATACAAAACAGAAGAGGTTAAAAGACCCACCATTCAAAGGTATTGGTTGATACAAGTACTGAAAAAGTGAAATGGTAACTAACCTCACTAGGTTCACCCCACAATCTTCGAAGATAAAGGTCTGTTTCAGGCACAACAATGACAGGTGCAAGGCCTTCAGCACCTTTAGGGTTTGTTGGCACATAAATCTTGAGCAAAGAATTATGTAGATTAACCAGAACAGTAATACAGAAATAATAGAAATGAAGAAAGAAATCATTAGCAACAACGTTGATTTAGCACATGATGGCATACACTCCAGTAAAGGAGATATCAAAGTACACAGGTAAATGAGGACCTAATATACAGTGCCAAACTTAACATAGGCATAAATTCCTATATTTACATCCTTCATGCAACCTCATATCTTGAAAGTTGAAACTTCACACACCATGCATGAGAAATAGTGGAATACATAAGTTGAGTAATATAAAAGACATTGACCAGGAAATAATAATGCAGAATGTAATAGAATCAGCCTTTACTCACAAAACTAAAATAATGATGGCATAAATCACAGTTTGGCAAAGTACCTTAGGAATTTCGTCAGAGTTAGACTCAGAATTGTTCCTCTTTTTACTATTTGCAGATGTCCATGCATGATTCAACAATGTTTGGGTTGTGATACCAGAGTCTTTGTCTTCAATATATGAGATAATACTGGAAGGGAAGTGGAGCTGCAAGATACAATCAGTTCTTTTTTCCCTGAACAAAAGCGGCTGGTAGAAGAAAACAAGAGAGGCAAATGATCCATATTTACCTTGGTTACATTGACAGTAGGAAATGAAATCCCAAACAAGTAACCTAGCATAACACCAATAACTGCTGAGAATAGGAGCCTCATGCCCTCATTTGATCTTGGCAAGCCACTGCTGTTGAAGATTGACAAAATAATAATAGTAATAATAAAATTATGACGCATATTTATGAGCACTACAGAAAAAAAAACATATTGCTAATAGTGATCAGACATTAGTACAGTACATCAGCTACGTATTACTACCTCCGTTTCATAATGTAAGTCATTCTAGCATTTTCCACATTCATATTGATATGAATGAATCTAGACATATATATCTATCTAGATTCATTAACATCAATATAAATGTGAGAAATGCTAGAATGACTTACATTATGAAATGGAGGAAGTAGTAGAAAATAAAAACATACCTGCGGCCTAGAATGGCAAGCTTTGACATTGCGGCAAAGGAATTTGTTTGCAAAAGGGTACTGCCACACCAGCACTATGGAATTAGAGATAATGTGATCACTCTTTTTTTTTGTCCAAATTGTTAGGTGAGGCCAGAGAAATCTTCAACTGGTATCAACGCAACGAAGAAAATCAGATTATTAAAACATTAAAACACCAGGGACAAAATAGAAACAGAAAGAAACGAAGAGAAGAGGGAAACATTTTGAAGGCAAATCGGGGCAGCGCGCGAGATCCCCAAATTGTAAGAGATGTTTGGTCCCGTCGTATTGGTGCCAGCTGCTCACCAAAACTCCCGCGGCCAACGACGTGTCGTGCCGCAGATCGGGTCGCCCGCGTGCCGGTGCCGGTGATCCGGCAGCGGCGGCGGCAGCCCACGAGGACTCACCGCCTCTCCTTCCGTCCCCGGGCCGGCGGCTGACAGCAGGCGGCGGCGAGGGGGAGGCAAGCCCGCCGGCGGCAAGAGAGAGAGAGAGAGACAATGCGGCAGTAGAATGTTTGCCAGGGCAGTGATGGAATATATCAAATATTGGTGTGGGTGTTTGTATTGTCCGAGTAGAGCTTGTTCACAATACACACCGTAATCTGGGATTCTGGTTGTCCTATACGACGTGGCTGTATCAACAATCAATCACATTCTCTCTTCAGTGTAAGAAGTAGTAGTCACGTAACCGTTGATGTATATCCAATACAACTGCTATACAACTGCTATATCCAATGAACCTCATCATCTTCTTATAAGCATAGTATCAAGTATCAACGGAACCTCATTTTTGCACTACATCATTTCTCAGCCAATATATCAATACAACTACTATTTCCAATTAACCTCATCACCTTTCTGTTAAGCACAGTATCAACGGAACATCATTGCTTATTCAATGCAATTAATATTTTCAATGAACCTCATCATCTTCTGCTAACAAGTATCCAGGGAACCTCGTTTTTGCACAACATCATTGCTACAGTGAACATCACCTTTTCGACACCAAAACTTCACTGCTTCCTCTGTGGCAGTTCATTCTCTTCTGCCAAGGCTTTTTGCAACTCTCCAAAGAACTTAGAGAATGCTTGTATTATGATATAGCATCTGCCCATTTCCTCGAATTGAACTTTTACCGTTCTTATCTTGCCACCTGATTTCTTTTTTTTGATCCTTCTCAATGCTGCCCATCTGTCCAGGTGTTCTATTGAGTTCCTACACAACAAACTCTGCCCCCATGAATCTTCCGAGTACTTGCATTTTGGTGTTGCAGTTTCAGGTTTTGGGTCCTCAATATTGGTATCCTGGCCAACTGCAGTTTTTGGTTTTACTCCCTCAATACCAGTACCTTGACTTGCCGCTGTTGTTTCAGGCTTCACTTCCTCGGTGGTATGTACTAATCCCTTTCTCCTCTTAGGAATGCCCAGTGAAACCTTTCTTATGTACTTATTCTCCACCGCCCGACTCATCCAATTGTTACCAGTTGGGATGTTTTCCATGATTCTTTGAAACTTTTCTGGATTTATGTCTTTGAGGTGAATGAGGCGCTTGTGCCACCAAAGGAACTCAGATACTTGAGTCAATGGGTCCAATAAAGAGTAGTGCATGCCCAAAAGGGCTGTTTGCTCCATAGGATTGTCGGTCAAAAGGTCAAGTAGTTGCTCGATATCAACCGGCAAATTTGTCACTGATGAGAATATCACTTCCCGGGCAATTTTTCCGATGCTCTTGTAATCCTTCGATCCTCTTGTCTTGGTGAAATCTTTCACTCTACTAATACCACCAATTTTCACCTCAAAATCTGACGTGACAAACAGAATTTTGTGTTCAAACCCACCTAGACTGAATCCAGCAGAGTGCATGGATTGGAACCTTTTGATTATCTTGAAAAGAACAGCTCTGCAAACTTCAGTGCTTATCCTTAGAGTGCTTTCTGACCCTGGCACGCTCACTTCACTTATAAGCTCTTTTTCTTCAACATAAAAATCCAATCTCTGGCCTTCCTCTTGTAGATCACAAATCACATGCGAATGCATTTTCCTCAAGAAATCGGTTCTCTGCATAAAAAATAGATAACCGCTTCGACTTAACATAAGCTCCATATACAACTACTTTCCCTTACATTTGCAGCATGTCATCAGTAGAAATTCAACATTAATTCGCAGTCTTCTGTAAGTCAAACCTTAGGGAAGAACACTGGTAGCATGAAAATAGATACTCCAAAAATCAGACCATTAATGCATTAGAACTACTGGATTAGTCTTGAACTGGGATCATAATCCAAAAATAGAGTAAAAGGGCTTTTTCTTTTAATTTTTTAGGTGCGGCTGGATTAGTCTTGAACTGGGATCATAATCCAAAAATCAGACCATTAATGCATTAGAACTACTGCTAAGAATAAATTGAACTATAAACAAATAGAGAAAAGAGAAAAAAAAAATGAGCCGCCACCAAAGCATGGTTGTCAAATGACCTATTCCTACAGCCCTATGTTGATACTCCCTCCGTTTCCAATTGATATCACACTATATAAGTGCACTAGGATTAAGAAGAAACAATAACTCTTCCGTACTACATTTATAACAAACTTATGCATGCACCATCCCGCTATTTCCTAGCCACTAACAAAGCAAAGACATTGAATATTGGTTGTAAAGAGTTGTGTACATGGATGCATGCACTAATGTCTATTCACTCCCATGCACAAATAATAACTAGGGAATGAATATAATTTGAAAATAACCTTATAAAAATTATATAATGATTAATTGGGAATAGAGAGAGTAACATACATGGATAATCCACGGCGCAATACTATTTTCTTTAAGTTTTACGGGTGCCACTGCCATGCACATGTATCTACCGTGGTTTGCCTGTTGGCCCACAGACCACTACCAACTAGAACTAATTGTGTTAATGTGATTGATGTAGCATCATAAATGGCATAATAGCATTTTTCTCTTAGCATAAATTTACAAGAGCAGGTTTACCCGTACATTTATGACTCGTGTAAATTCAGAATTGTTACTACTCTCTACTAAAAGCAAAGTTTCGAGGGCATTGTATAAGAATGAAACATACCTCAGCAGTTAGGTTGCCTCTGATCTTGAGTAGTTCTCTTCTCTTTTTCATTTTCTTTTTTTCCCTGCCTAGCAGATCCCAAAATAGTAATTCCCACATCGTGATGTGATTTACTAATTTCCCTGGAATAAACAAGAAGACATCTGCCTTAGATCAAACTAGATACCAACAGAGAAAAAAAATTCAACCAATTCAACAAAAAATGGTGCTGTCTGCAGCACAAGAACTCTGCCATGATTAAAAGAACCAAAAAACAAATTATTTCTCAAGATGGACTTGTTCTTACCTCTACCTGGCAGGTTGGAGGTGTAAGATAGTTTGTTCGCCTTACAACTGCACAAGTGACACGTGCAGGACGATGAAGAAACAATTCCAAGCGAATATCGGCGGGCTGCAACATAAACAAGAATCAACTATCAAAGCAATTTCTTTAAAAAAAACATCTACACATAAGGGATTCTAATGCTTAAAAACCAAGATAAACAAGCAAATGTCAAACAACAAAGATTCTTCAATCTTTACCCATCTTCGGTTCTCATGAAGAGGAAGTTTACATAACAATAATCAATCAAAGCAATTTTAAGAAAAAAAAAGTAATCACCAAATACGAAAAAAAGAGATGTAGGTCAACACGGAATGGTTTTTAATTCTTTTAAAACGAAATGAGCAATATGATAAACAAACAATGGCATGTTATTTAACCTTTACCGCTATCTTTGGCTCGCAGGAAAGAGGATGTCGACAGAAACAAGCATCGATTACATCAATTTACGATAAAACTCAGAGTAAGGTAGGAGAAAAGTCACAATAAGAGGAGCGAGAAGGGGATAGAGCATGCTCAAAGAATTGGGACTGATTTTATCAGACGTGAATCACTCAGCCTTGATCTCTATATATAGTGTACCAGGGCATATATCCAAAGGATTAGTTGGAATCACAATTTTTACTAATCAATTCATACTCATCGTCGTAATCATTGCCCTTGTCGCCCATTCAACCGAGCAATACCGGTTGCCTCCTCTTGAGCCAAACCCACCTTCTTAACCGGCCAATACAAAGATGTTATATCATCATCTACTAACAATTATTACATCTTAATCATCATGTATGCTATATTTATACAACTATATATTTATTAAACTTTAGAGCTTTAAAATACAAACATGTTAAATCATCTCACATAATTCACATAAATTTCAGTATCTCCCACTTAGTTAATGTTATTTCTCTCTTCTCTTATTAAGCTATATCTCAATTATTTTTAACCCTTAGATGATTAATCTATGATCCAAATTCTCTCATTGAGCCATATCATCTCAATTGTTTTTAGCCATTCGATAATTAACCTATGGTCTAAATTATCTCATTTCTTTTCTTCTCTCATAAAACTACATCACCTTACTATTACATTGAATCATCATTCCATATACTATTTGAATTATCGTATATCATAAACTTGTGTCAATCTAGCTGTCTTACATATTATTTCTATTTATTGTTATCGTACTAAACTCCCGCAGTAAAGCGTGAGGTTAGTATCAGAAGAATAGCAGGGATTGCTTCTTCCTGAACATAGGAATGACAGCAAATTACAAAGTTTAACAGAATAATCCAAAAAAAAAAAAGAGAGTGACCTGAGAACGCATTGCAGGAGTTCCACAAACAGAAAGCACACCAAAATCAGACATAGTAGAAATGTCAGGTTAATAAAAACAAATAAGCATCGTCTAGTACTGTCATATTTTTCATACCAAATTCCAACCTATTTTTTTACAAATTTACAAGCAATTCAGTCTGTAAACTCCAAATAAGAGTACAAGCATTTAGCTTTATTACAAGCATTATCCTCCAACCATCTTAATTATAGTGTTGTATTACAAAAGGATAGAGAAGTTCCAAGCTCATAAGTAGTCCATACAACTCAAGTTTCTAAAAAAAAATCAGGCAAAACTTTCGATGAAGGCATGCACCAAACAATGGCCATAGAGCTTCCTGCAGAAAATATATAGTGATTTTGGTGTAGACCATCAGTGAACTGTGAGTTGACAACATAATATAGTGATCATAATTAGCTATCAGAGCATCACAGGATGCCAAAATAGCATATTCTGTGATTTCCTTGCAAGTAAGTATATTAGTGTGATAAAGTACAAAAGGATTAATTAAGATTGGCTCCTAAATGGTGGTGAAAGTACAAAAGATCATTGCTTATATCATAATAAGTACAGAAGTGTCGTTGTATGACCATTTATAATGAACCAAAGTCAATCTCAGAGGTTTGTTCGATATAAGAGACAAAAACGTTATGTCCAGAAAAAAAAAAGGAGCTAATCCAAGCAAAATAGAGAAGTTTTGTAATACCTTTTGAAAAAAAATATATATGTCACCACAGAAAAATTAGTCAACCAAGTGATTGTGTAGTCATGGTTTCATTTTTGTCCTGATTTTGACAGTGACATTTTTGTTTGTGGAAAAAAAAAAGGGGCAAAGTGACCCCAACTCACTTGTATATTTGGGCAAGCCGGCTGATTGTTACTACTACCAATTGCTGATTAGTGACCATAACTAGTCAATCCCAAAGACATTAGAGTAGCAACTGGTACATGGAAACTAGAAGAAACTAGTCAAATATTTAATTCATTCAGGACAAGAGTAGAACTTAACCAACTCAAGTACTGAACTCTCTCAAATGCATATAATTTCAGGTATATACTTAATTAAGACACTAAGTCTACAGTCATAGCCGCTGCTAATGAAGAGTTGAAGACAGTAAAGAAAGAAGTGCAAATAGGTAACACATGGTTCTCGTTTCCTAGAAAGGAACATGATACATTTCAACTATTCAT
This sequence comes from Oryza glaberrima, assembly GCF_000147395.1. Taxonomy (NCBI): domain Eukaryota; kingdom Viridiplantae; phylum Streptophyta; class Magnoliopsida; order Poales; family Poaceae; genus Oryza; species Oryza glaberrima. The sequence goes on along the minus strand of NC_068326.1, from coordinate 36,378,372 downwards.
ATTACTGCAATTCTGAAATTCAGTTGTTTTATTAGATATCTCCATATGAATATATATTTTATCTCTAGTATTCATCTGAATGTTTGCCTCTACAGACTCTACTGAGCACTGGAGCAGTTGGTCTACAGACTCTATCAAGCACTAGAGTAGTTGGTGAAAATGGCTTCTCCCTTCTCTTCCTTTCCTCTCTCAGGCTTTGTTCAGTTATCTGATAGGAATTTCTCAGGGAAAATTCACCCATGGGGGTGATTAGGTTGATCCCCTCCCACCCACCCAATCCCCTCCATTCAATTGGTTTGCTTGGATACAAACTGAATATCACAAGAATAGCAGGGATTGCTTCTTCCTGAACCAGCAAATTACAAAAATTAAAAAATAATCCTACTATAACAGAAATAGTGGTGGTAGTGGTTCTGCCACCAACTGACCACCAACCCATAACTACTAATTTTGCATGTTCTATAATTAGCCCCCTCATATTTTTCTAATATTATACAATAGTCTAACATTTGGTTGAATCAAGTGAATAACATATATTGAAATAAGCATGGGAAAAAGCAAAGAATGGACATTTTACTCATAGCATTTTGGTAGTAATCAAAATTTAAAAGAGAGTGACCTGCGAACGCATTGCAGGAGTTCCACATACAGAAGCACACCAAAATCAGGCATAGCAGAAATGTCAGGTTAATAAAAACAAATAAGCATCATCTAGTACTCTCAGATAGTCAGATTTTTCATACCAATTTTCCAACCTATTTTTTACAAATTTACAGGCAACTCAGTCTGTAAACTCCAAATAAGAGTAAAAGCATTTTGCTTTATCACAAGCATTACACTCCAACCATCTGAATTATAGTGTTTTATTACAAAAGGATAGAGAAGTTCCACGTTCATAAGTAGTCCATACAACTCAAGTTAAAAAAAAAAGGCAGAACTTCCGATGAAGGCATGCACCAAACAATGGCCTCAGATTCACTATGTAGTTGTATATAGTGCTTCCTGCAGAAAATATATAGCGATTTTGGTGTAGACCATCAGTGAATAGTGAGTTGACAACATAATTACCTATCAAAGCATCATAGGATGCCAAAATAGAAGATTCTATGATTTCCTTGCAATTAAGTATAGCACGATAAAGTACAAAAGATTAATTAAGTTTGGATCGTAAAATGGTGGTGAAAGTACAAAAGATCGTTGCTTATATCATAAGTACAGAAGTGTCGTTGTATGACAATTTATAATGAACCAAAGTCAATCTCAGATATTTGTTCGATACAAGAGACAAAACGTTATGTTCAGAAAAAAAATGGGAGCTAATCCAAGCAAACTAGAGCAGTTCTGTAGTACCTTTTGAAAAGAAAATAACCACAGAAAAATTAGTCAGCCAAGTGATTTTGTAGTCATGGTTTCATATTTTCCTGATTTTGACAGAGGCATTTTTGTTTGAGGAAAAAAAAGAAGGCAAAGTGACTCCAACTCACTTGTATATTGGGGCAATCATAGACTGTGCTAATGAAGACAGTAAAGCAAGAAGTGCAAACAGGTAACACATGGTTCTTGTTTCCTAGAAAGAAACATGATACATTTGAACTATTCATATTACTGCAATTCTGAAATTCATATTTATACTAGTAGTACTAGGAGTACTAACTAAACTGCTAAAGCAGATAATTTCTTAATTGATATTATCTTCATCAGTAGTGACAAGTAACTGCTAAAGCAGAGATTTCTCCTCATTTGATGTTATTTTCATCGGTGGTTATTACTGTACCATGTACAGATGGTTAATCGCATGACTAGCAGATTTTTTGAACAAGAGAATTAAAATACAAGAAACTTTTTAAAGCGATGCCACACGACAACTCGATGATCAAGAAAGTGACACCAATTTGAACCCCCACCTTCCCGCCGCGCCACCGCCAACCCCAACCCCCACCTCCTCCGCCCCCCACCCCCACCCTCACCCAAAAAAAAAAAAAACCAAGAACGCAAACAAGACCAGCTCTGCTTGAACAACAGGCCAAAACTAAGGATCCATTGCAGCGAGGCGAGAGAGATTCTTACCAGATCACGGCGGTGACGATGCCTTGCAGGGTGGCCGGATCTCCCTCCCTTCTCCCTACCCCTCTCGGCGCAATCTGAAACAACATGGGATTAAACCCTAACCTAGCAAGAGGCTTGGGAGGAAGACGAGAAAAAGATTACTAACCACCCGGGAGAGGCGTTGATTTCCCTGCGTGCGCGACGAAGGATGCCGGCGCAAAGGAGGAAGACGCCGCGAAGGAAGGGGAGGCACCGCCGCCGCCGCCGCCGCGGGTACCGGCGGCCGGCGCGCCTGGCTATTGGACGCCGGAATCGAGAGGAATGGGAGGAAGGCGAGGAGGAGAGGAAGGCGAGGGAGAGAGGCCGGGTGAAAAAAAAAAAGAAGAGAGAAAATATTAACCACTCTAATGCGATCGCTGTAAATTAATCGCGCCGCGTCAGCAATTTTTGCAGCAGAACCCTTGCGTTTTCGTTAATTACATACTGGTTCCCAATAACAATGTCCGTTCGATCTCTCTATAGGGCCGATCTGACCGTCCACGTTTCACGCTGTGGCGGCCCTTTCGCACCCGTGGATCGTCGGATCGGGAACGGACGGCGCAGATTTCGCTCACCCGCACCAAGCCATAGCCCCCTCGCTGGCCTCTCCCGCAGCCTCGCGCCCGCCGCCGCCGCATCCTCGCCTCCTCCAGCCACCGCCGCCGCCATCGTCGCCTCTTCCGCGATGGACGTAAGCCGCCGCCGCCACAGGCCACTTCTTCTCTCCCTCTTCTCCCCACTCGATGCAGGTTCTTGCACAGGGGCCGCCAGATCCGGTAGAAGATGGTGGTCGGAGCAGTGGGGTGTGGGGATGGCGGAGGTCGGGGAGAAGAACGAAGGAGAAGGAGCACGGCGCCACAATCATGGCTGGGTTTTTTTATTTGCGCCCTCCTCGCTCGCTCAATTTGAATCTCCTCTCCGTTCTCTTCTCAGGTGAGTTTGGGAGCCGTTCCTCGCAGCCATGCTTCTCCTCCTGGCTACTGCTAACTGTTCATGGCTGCTGTTACTGATGCTGCTGCTTGCTAATTTACTTCTGCTGTATTTCACGGATATTAGATTTGGGCATACTTACTACTCACTACTGATTAGGATCTCACTGATGCAGAAGTAAATCTTGTGCCCATCCATTCCATTGAAAAATAAAGAGTAAATATCAGAGAACCCCATGTACATATGCTTGTGTTTCATAAACCCCAGTGTCTAAGCACCTGGTTTCAAAATACCCATGTAAATGGATCAAAGGTTCAAAAAACCCCATCTCTAAGCAGTTTGGGGCATTTGAACTTGCCAACATGGTTCATGCATGATCCACTGTCAGTGGCAGCATTAGTAGCTATTGTGGAGGCGTGGTCAAGGCGAGTGCGAGGTTGCAACTTTAGGCGAGATGGGGTGCTCAGCCATTATATCACTTCTCTTTCTCCCCTATCTCATTCATCATCTCCCATTAGGGCACCTGCTCAACGATGCGGACGTTGCCACTGAAGGCTGAAGACAAAGGATCGCAGTAGGCTGTATGGCCGCGGGAGGCGAACAGCTCAAGCTATATGGTTGATATGGCAGGTTTCTTTGCAGTATTTGTTGGAGATTATGTTCTAGGGTTTATTTGATTTGGGGGCACGGCAAATGCTAGATTGATCCTTTTCTTTATGCTCGTTTTCTAAGAGTTTTGATTTGGGAAACAGAACTTGCGTCTGAGTTGGTGTCTTAAGAGTACCATTTTGAAACACAAGCACATGTACGTATGCCTTTTTGTTTGTTGCAGTGTGTTTCTGGAATGCAGCTCTTTTGTACTTACATGAGCTAATATGACATCGCCTAAAGCAATTAAACAACTGCTAATTTTTGCCTCATTGTAAACCTATCAGGAATGGTCAGTTCGTCATTGTTTATTTTCTTGATGTTCCTGTTTCCTAACACTATGAAGGGATGAGTGACAATTTTAACTTTCAAGGTATGTACCTGATCCTTTGATGTAAATACACTACGCTCAGTCTGCTGTTTGAATCAATATTCCAGTCGTATACCTCATATTGTTAATATAAATCATCTCGCAGTTCTATGTACAAAAAGTCACACTAATTAAGAAGTGCCATCAGACTTAATCCAGCATGCTGTCAATGATATTTATTACTGAATGGTTTGTGGCTATACAAAATAGTAATAGGGCTTGGAGAATTTTCCCTAAGTTTGATTGACCTTGTGATGATGCCTTTTTCTCCTTCTTTCTAGGATCAATTATGCAACTAGAAATATTGTGATCGGAAGGAGTTCCAGGCCAGGGCACTGTGATTTGCTTCTAAACAGACATTATGGCTTTCAAGCATCAAAACAAAGGCTCATTCATTCTCTATGCATGAAAATGATTGGTCCGTATTTTCAACCATACTAAGATGCTCTCAGTGACCTTAAGAGGTTCAAATGGCAACAGTGAACAAGCTGAAATTACAGAAATGCCGGCTTCCCAATTCTTAGTGAAGATGTGAGTATCCCAGCGTACCATATTAAAGTTACTTCTGCATGGGCACATGAAGCTCATACTGCTTGGTCATACAAGTGCTAATTTCTGCAGTATTATTACTTTTGTCATATGCAGTGCTTCTTACTTATGACAATCAATGTTCTGTGATTGTTTCATGCATTATATATGTTCAGCAAAATCTGCTCTTCTAATGACTGTAGTTGTGCCCCTACAGTGTCATCTACATTGATGGTTCATTACTTCATTGTCCACCTTAATCTTACAAATTCCAGCCAGAAAGTTCACTTTTAGGATCTCAGATTTACCTTATAATGCGAGATTTTAGGTTCACATAGATTAAGACTAGGAAGTTCATGCTTTATTTCAACTTTTTAAGTCATGGTCTGCAACAGTAGGAGCAATCCTTTGCTGGTAATGGTTGCTTTATGAACCTTTTTTAAAAGAAAAACTCTATATGTCTGCAATCTCAAGCTTGAAGCATTTACTCTCTTTGTAATTCTTGCACTTTCACCGCCTGCTGACCATATGCCTTCTCATTTTTCTCCATGTCTTCCATCATGATATCATGCATGTCATGTACTGATGTGCATATTTTCCCCCAAATAAAACATGAACATTTCAAAGTTTACACAAGGTTTTGCTAGCTTCCACTTATGTTTAGTAATTAGTACAATTTGAAAGTTTCCTTGGCGCAGCATAAGTCAATTGAAGTTCGCTGTCAGCAAGCTTTTACTCCATATCGATTTCAGTCAATTTATATCTTCCATGTATTATGGTAGAGAAGAATAGTATCCATATAACTTGCTCCTGTAAGTTCATAACCAATAACTCTTGCTAATGACATTTTGAAAGGTTGTTTTTAACTGTATATGCAAAATTTTGCGGTCACAGTTTGTTGTCACCTATATGGGTATATGATAGCAGACCACATATTCGGAAATATAGCTGGCTACTCTCAAAAGTAAAACTCAATGTGCATCTTTCGTTTTGCCATTCCGCACCTTTTAACACTATAATCCTTGTTGTCGCTATAATATCAAATGGAACTTTACCAGTGGCCTGCAAATGAGATTATTATAAGATACTCCCTCCGTTTCGCAATGTAAGTCATTCTAGTATTTCTCACATTTATATTGATGTTAATGAATCTAGACATATATATTCATTAACATCAATATAAATGTGGAAAATGCTAGAATGACTTAACATTGCGAAACGGAGGAAGTATATATTTATTATTTATCGTTTTATTATTCTTTTATTTTTGACAGGTAACAAGCCTTTTAACTTCTTCAGTTAATCAGGACCAAGTGCAGCTTTGGTAGTTTCTTTGGATTGGCCATCAAGAATCACATGCACATTCGCGTATGCATGTGGAGTTCCAAAACCAATGTTGCATGATTACGTACCGATCTCTGTAAATCAAAATGATGGCATACCGAGTTTGGTGTTATGTATACATTGTCGTGCATGATCGTATACAGATTTTTGCCGTATCAAAGAGATATTTTTTTCTTGCATTGTCGGTACGCACGCGTTTCTTGCTAGTTTCGCTCACCCACTGACGGCGTTTGTTTGGATGAAAAATACCCCTCTTGGGGCTGCCTACCTCCAGCCAACCCCCCCCCCCCCCCCTCCTCCCAGGGATAAAAATTGAGCGGACACGGACCGATAATGCTTGTACCATATTCGTTTTCATATTTTTTTATCGGATATGAAAACGAATACGGATAGTTCGAATACGGAAACAAATACGGATTATCTCGAATATGAATAAGAATCGAATATAATCGGACATGAATACGGAAACAATTTTTTCTCGAAACACGAAAATCAACTCAACTTCTAATAGAAACAAATATCAACATATATAATTAGCTCATTTTATATATGAAGTATAATTTATAAATATTTTTTAGAATTTAAATAATATTAATAGTACACTAGTGTTAAGAGATAAACTACTATTAAAATATATAAATGTTATAGAGTTAAAAAGAAATGGGGTATGTCTCATGGCTTATGTGGATATCCAAATAGCATTGTTCACCGGATATCCGAATTATTATCTACAGAAGCGGTACCACCCATTAGGCGGGGTTGGGCAGCCGGCCCAGCTACGGCCCGCACCGCCCCAACCCCCCATATCCTTCTTGGGCTGCCTACCACCACATCCAATTTGCAATTAGCCCATAAATAAGCAGCCCAACTGTCCAATTTTAATCCTGCGTATGTGATGCTTTCCTGAGTCAATTCCTCGACACTACTCACCCCCGTCCCCTACTATAGTTAGGTGCCTAATGTTTTTCTCTCTCTCTCCCTTCTAAGCAAAATAATAATTATCTTATTCTGGGTATGCGATATCTTTTCATATATTTATTTTTTAAAAGATATCTATCAACTATGCTTTCTGAATTGACTCATATTTGCAAATTGATATGTTTACTAGTATCTTTTTATGTATGATGAATATGGCGCAAAAATTATTACTTTATTTTAATATCATTTTTGTTTTTTGTTTGCCTTAATTTATTGATTATACTATATGTTTATATAACATATAATTACAACATAAATATGGTATTTTTTGCGTTTAGTTGTTCTTATTGAGAATAGCATCTTCGCCCCCCATCTTTATTTTAATCCTGCGTCCGCCACTGATTATCCGTATCTGATGGAAACCCAGGTACCATATCCGTATTAATTTGTATCTGGGAGAAAATATCCGTATTTGTATCCACATCCGAACTATCCGAGAAATATCCGATCTGAAAGGTATCATATCCGATCGGAATATCCGTTTTCATCCCTACCCCCAAAAATCTCTGCCGCACGCAGCGACTCGTGCGTATAAATGGTTTCACGTGTTTAGGAGTGTGATGCGAGGCTGAAAACACTCTGTATAAATGGTTGATACTATATTTTTTTAGCTGTACTGACGTTACTATTCAAACTTTCTACTACCACTGTCCATTCTAGTTCTGTATCACATGTATGCTTTACACTACATTTTTGGGACCGATGTAGTACTTTTTTAGGTATACCGACTGATAGCACTAACTGCACATAACGGAGGATTGGTATTGAGTAGCTCATTGTCAAGAATTTTATATATATATGTTTTTAGCGATTTAATTGTATGGTAAAAAATAAATTTCGATAAAAGTTTTTAATATTTTAATTCTGGCAACGGCTGATGTTAAGTAGCAGTATTTGCAAACGGGAGAGATTTTTAGAAGGGGTGACAGGCCGAGATGGGGTCGTGCCGGCACGGTGGGCCGTGGAACAAAAGGACTTGTGCGCACAAGTTATGGGCTGTATTTTGGAGTTGGTCCAAATGGAGTAGCAAAGCTGGCATGGCGTCTCCCTAGGAGTTAAGGTCGGTAGAACTAATAAGTACGGTTCCGACTCGGACCCTGCACTGCAGCCTAGCTACGTGTCTACTCCTATATAACCTGTCACGATATAGCACGGGATCAGCGCGATACGAATTACGAAAGCAGAGGAGGGAACCCGATTAATCACCGTGACACGTGGGTAGAACAGAAGACGGGTTCAGAGCGCAGCATGTCATCACACGGCGGCGGCGGCGGGAAACGGCGCCTGTACTTGGTGCTGGATGACTCCAAGCACGGCTACGGCTTCCGCAGAATCGATATGGACGAGTACTACTTCGAAGCCGACGACTCCGGCGACGACAGCGCGTTAGAGAGGATGACGGAGTATCTGCCTTCCCGCCGGTGTCTCCGCGTGAAGGCGCCGCGTCATCAGGCGATGCTCTTCAAGGCCCTCGGCACCAAGATCATCGCCACACACCCGTCGCCCACCCGCGCCGCCATCCCGGCCTACGACAGCCGGGCACAGGCAGTCTCCGCCGGCCCAGCTTGGCCGCCGGGTGAGGGTGACAGCACGCTGCCGTCTTGCTCGACCGTCTTCGTCCCCGTCGGCGACAGGCTGTACGCCCTGGACGGCGGCGGCGACAGCGGCCGCGCCGTCAGCTTCCAGGTGCTCTTCCCGAGCGGCGGCGACGGGTGGTGGTTGTGGAGCAGCGTCGCTTCGGCGGCGGCGCCGCCGTTCGACCCGTCGAGGATCACGTCCTACGCGGCGCACCCCAACGGCCGCGCCTTCTTCGTGTCCGTGGCGAGGAAGGACGTGCCCTTCTTCCCCACGTTGAGCCGTGGCTGGCCGTGGCTGCACGCGGGCTCCACCTTCTGCTTCGACACGGAGAGCTTGGAGTGGACCGACTACGGCTGCTGGATGCTGCCGTTCCAGGGTCAGGGACACTACGACGCCGAGCTGGACGCCTGGGTTGGCATCTGCCGCCACCCGGACAAGCCCGGCCGCCTCTGCTCGTCCGACGTCCCGGCCCCGCGCATCAGAGGCCGGGACAGCAGGTGGCGGGTCCCGTCGTGCAAGATCGGCAAGGACGTCCTCTTCTGCAAGGACAAGGAGCGGCACCGAGGGGTCGCTCTCCACTACATGGGCAGCGACAGCAACTTCTGTCTGCTCGAGTGCGTGGAGCAGCCGGCGGCGACGGCGAGTCGGCTCATGTACGTGCGGATGTTCCGCCTCAAGTACGGCAAAGACGGAGGGCTTCGGACGGCCACGCGCGGCCGCTGGGGCCGCTGCTTCCTTCTGCCTCCCGAGGCTTCCAGCTTCGACGTGATGGATCAAAAGATCACGGCGTTCTTGATGTGTATAACTTAATTAATTGTACTACTCCAGTTGCTATTTTCTACTCCCTCCGTTCTATCAAGATTCGTTGTACTAATTATATCCCATCCATAATTTAATCTAAATTTTAGGTTGATCTTTTTTTTGGAATTGAGGGAGTATATAAGATTTTATTTGCACGTAATTCGTATGAGTGATCGATTGCTAAAGAGAACACGAGTCGATATTAGTTAGGAATGACAAATTGACAAGTGATTAGTGTGCGGTAGGGGTAGATCGGCTCTTATGCAGGTCAGCACGGAATCTAGCATTATTTTTACACCGTCCAAAAAATAATAATATTAACTACATATATAAACATATTAATATGATTGGATGCAAGGGTTGGCACTCAATATCGTGCACAACAGATAAATATGGTACATAATATGGTACATGTCTACTGGTATGACTAGGCTGATTCGACGAGAGAGACGAACACGGATATATATATATAATTCTTGACAATGAGCTACTCCCTCCGTCCTATAATATAGCAACCTAATACCAGATAGGACATTTCATATTACAATGAATCTAGACACTCTTCTGTCTAGATTCGATGTACTATAAAATATCCAATCCAATTCTAGGTTGCTATATTATGGGACAGAGGGAGTACTCAATAACAATCCTCCGTGATGTGCAGTTACTGCTATCAGTCGGTATACCTAAAAAAGTATACTACATCGGTCCCAAAATGTAGTGTAACTAAGCATACATGTGATACAGAACCAGAATGGACAGTGGCAGTAGAAAGTTTGAATAGGAACGTCAGTACAGCTAAAAAAAATATAGTATCAACCATTTATACAGAGTGTTTTCAGCCTCGCATCACACTCTTAAACACATGAAATCAATTTTTCTACCACAAGTTATGAGCTAAAGATTGCATGATCAGTTAACAAAAACATGGATGCAATAACAGAAGTCTTATAGTTATACTACTATATTGCATATTTCTTCATGTAGGCTCCATTTTTTTTCTGCCCTGGTCCTTTTGTCAGTAGCCGTCAAATACACAACGTTGAAACAATGAGCTTTGTAGAGCACAGCGGCAGCAGATTACACTTAGTTTGACGAACCACAGCAACCTTGCGAAACAGATCGGTTACACAAATTTTAGGATTCAAAAGCATGGCTTCACAAATAATGAAATAAAACATGTATAAAAAAGATTGGTAAACTAAACAATGAAATAATCTATCTCTGAGCACAGAGATGTATATATTAAAGCAAACCAATTCAAAGATAAAATATAAAAAGATTTGACTCATGATATTGCTTTACCTTTGCATCGTGAGCAATATACAGTTAGGATATGTTTAGGAAAACATTGCCATTGAACAAGTTGATGCGCAAACTAAATTGAAATGTACCTTTAAATGAAATTAGTGTCCGTTTAAAAGATGAACAGGAAATCATCTCTCCATGATGGATCCAATCCATCCATTTTCTGTTGCGACCTAATAAAAAAGGAATATAGAGGTATGTCATGAAGCATGAATAAATCAAGGTTATTCTAGAGACCGAATGTTTTCAAGACTCAAAATTGGAGTCATCTTCCTTTTAATGAAAATGATCGGGTCCGAGACATATCCTAAAAGTGTGTATAGTCATAATCTGGAGACTGGCAACAATTACATTTTCTTTAAACAACATGTTATTCTTTTGGTGCTCATCTTTTTTTGTACAGAAATATGGCATCAAAGGTTGACTCATAACCTCTCTAAAATTTGCTAAGACATTCTATAAAATCTAAAAAAAATATGATGCTGTGCTACTTAAAAAAAATGAACATTCTCTTTTGTACAGAGAATGTCCTTTCCCCATCTAGGCATTTATCTACAGTGTTCAAGAAGACGCTAGACGCTAGTTGGGCGGGAGGGTGGTGCCTAGCGCCTAGGGCCAACTAGGTGGCGCCTAGGTCTGACTAGGGAGGGAGGAGTCAGCAGGCAACTTGTATCCAATGGCTAAGCCAATTTATCAATTTCATTTATACAACATAGCAAATTGCAGCATGCCAACAGCCAACTTGGAGAAAATACATGTGTTTAGGATTTGAATATTTTATATTACCTTTTGTTTGATGGTGCCAACATGCCAAAGGCTGAACATAGCAACTTGCACCTCCAATTCCAGGGCTTAGGCCTTCAGCTCAGTGAAGAAGCTCATCATCAACAAGCAGCATGCCAGCAATGCAATGGAAAAATAATCATATAGTCAGTTAAGCTAGTATAATTAAAATTGTCAACTTTTAAGTTGGCAATAATGCAATACAAAAATAAGTTGGTAAGAGAAAATGTACCTTTATAGCTTTGGTTCCTTGGTTGAATCACCACTGTTTCCACAGGACTCAGGACAGTAGTACAAATGGTTAAATACGGTATCACCTCAACAAGAATAAGGTGCAAGAAGCAATGAAACATTGAAGGTTGAAGCAGATTATCCAAAATTCAGAATAATTAACCTACATATGCCAAAGCGGAAAAGCCAAATAGCAGTTCTAATACACCATATCAGCACAATGAAACTAAACCAGAGTTCTCAGTTTCTCAACTCTCACAAGTCTTGGACAAAATAAGCATAGTAGAGGAAACAGAGGTAGCCATTAAGCAAGCAAAATTGATATCATTACATCAATCATCAAGGATTGAGTCAATCTTCATCCTCCTGGTCATAAACTTTAGTTGGAACGATCTCATCCTTGTCAGACTCAAAGTCAATACCCTCTTCCTTGGCCTCATCTTCTTCTCCAGAATTGAAATCATCTTCATGAAGCTCCCTCACTCTAGCACTCCTACGAGGTTGCATGGCTTTAGTAGCCCCACTTGCTTCATAGATGAGACTGAATGGAAGTCCTGAAATGGGATCAATATCTTCCTCATCTCCACCATCAGTGATCCACCCTTGCGCATGGAATGCATCTGTAGCTAGGAGCACATCTTTGTTATTTTTCCATTGCGTTTCTCAGCCCTTTTCAGCAACCTTGCATTGAATTGAACATAGACTAAGTTGTTTAGGCGACCAGCCCCAAGCCTATTTCTCTTCTTTGTATGAACCAATGATTCAGAAGTGACGAAGTAAATACTTAATTGAAAGTAGCAACTAAACAAAGTGCTAACTGCATCTGCATGTAAGGTTGACAAGTTACCATATCAAAAATACTCCAATTCCTTTCACAACCAGAGGAACTATATGTCAAGGAGAGGATCCTTATGGCCATCTTTTGCAAATTAGGAACATGGCATCCATATGCTGCCCACCAGTCAGCTATAAGAAGTATGATTTATCATTTAACAAATAGTGAAATAACGAGTTAATGACACAGCAATGCAACATGGAACAAATATAATGCAGATTGTAGTTGCAGCAGAAAATTACCAGGAGAAATGCGATTTTTGACATCCAAGTTCCGCAGCAGGTTTCCCAAATGCCCCTAGCTAGTCCTTAAACTTGGGAAGTTCATTGATCACTTGAGCTTGAAGATCATCATCACCACATAAAAGGTTTCAATACAATCAAAGAAACCATCCATGATAGAAGGATCCAAAAAGATAGATTGATCATGGTAAGTGTAATAAGGAATCAATATATATGCTGTCAAATGCAGTGGAGCATCAAGCCTACCCTCCATCTTTTTAGCAATATGTTCAAAGATGGGATTGTAGGTGTTCTCCAAGTTTTTTGCAGCTACCATGATTTCCTTCTTTGCCTCTAGAATTTGTCCACAGATGAAGGTCAGGATAGACCATCACTATTAACCATGTGAAGTACTTTGACTAATGGCTCAAAAACCTGCAAGAGATGAAATAGCACATGTCAATTATGCAAATATTGATTGATCAACATGCAGGACAGCACATGGTATAAGGTTAGGATGCTTGTATTACCTTCAAACACTGAGAAACATCATTCCAAAAGGTCCTACTCATTAGTGTAGAGGTAGCTATCTTGCCTTTTGCTTTTTTTAGTGCGGGTGCATTGTTCCCACAATCCCACTCCACACTAAGCGCCATTGCCCTTAGCTCACGCTTCTTCTCAATCAAGCTTTGCAAGGTTAGAAATGCTAAAGCAAATCTAGTCACACCCGGCCTTATGGTATCTCTCTTCTTCGTGTGCTTCCTCATCAAGGCCAATGTCTTGTGATGTGAATAGACTTTGCATGGTATAATGTGGCCAATATGTTCTTTGATCCTGCATTTTGTGACCACATAATAAGCATTGGACCCTATCTTTGTTTGATTCATTGAATGTTTTGCCTCATTCCCATCCCATGTCATTGGAGTTCCTCTAATGAGGATAGGGTACTTCTGTTACCCCAGTAACACTGGTGGTTGATGAGACAATTTGCATATACAGGAGGACCAAAATTAGTAAATTATTGAACATCTAAATCTGAGATTATATCAATTTCATCACACAATTGACTGATTGAGACACTTTCTGAGGTTGTACGATGCATATCTTGATTTCATGCCACAGATGACAGATCACTAAATACTTACATAGTCAAATGACCCCCCCCCCCCCCCCTCCCTTCTTCCCAAACATACACAGCAGCAACAAGCATCCACCCAAAACCACCAGCCAATCCACCACCACAAATAGCATGTCCAGCACGAAGCAAGCAAGCACAAGCATTCCAGCAAGGCAGCAAGAAAGCATTGTAATGCAAGCAATCAACACCAATCCACCACCACCAGCCACACCCACAACAAAAACAAGAGCAATTTGTACAAGAACATTTAGATCAAGTAAATACTAAAGAAGTAAAGAGTAGAGTAACAGAGCATAGCACATAGTAATACTAGAATATTGAGATTTGAGACGAGCTCAGAGGAGTAGAGGGTAGAGAGCAGCAAAGCAAAGAGAATGGCTTACTTGCTCGATTCGCCAGTGTTCACCATGGTGGTGCTGGTGTCGGCAGCTTGGAGCAGAACACGGTGGTTGGCAGGAAGGATGGGGGCAGAGCAGAGCACCTGAGCACCTGAGCAGAGTCATCGACGAGTCGAGGCGCAACTGCGCAAGCACGACCGTGTGAAAAAGAACAGAGGATGGTAGGCTAGTCGCTTGGTCGCGGAGAGAAGCAGAGCAGCTGAGCTGCCGGCAGATCAAACTACTATGGCGGCTGCGCCTGCGCCTGCGCCTGCGCACCGTCCTAAGGCAGCTCCAAACCCTAGCCGCCCCTTCACGCACTCTGATTTTGGGATTAAGTCAAGCAGCCAGGATGCACCCACCTTATATACCCGCCACAGCAGCCCGCATAGCTAGCTCAGTCGGCCGCCTCGTCGACTAGTCGCCACCGTGCCTAGGCCGCCTAGGCGCCGAGGTGGACCGATGTTGACCGTCGCGGCAGGGCAGCCGCCGAACTCGCCACCGAGGGGCTAATCACGGCGCCGAGGTGCCGCCTAATGGCGATTTTTAGAACACTGTTTATATAGTTGGAAAGAAAAAAACTGAGCAGCAATAATGGTGGACAGAATGAAAGTCTTCACTGAGATAAATGAAATATTAATGAATGAAGAATGCTACCAAATATTAGATGAGCAATAACATACTACATCAACATTGATGTGAAGCTGAAGCATGCATGCAGTATATCTGCTTCAAGCAGATGCAAACAACACATCATTGCCAATCGAGAAGATAAGATTACAAAATGAAACAACTGAACAGAGATATAATGGCAAATAGTGGTACAGACTTCTTTGGAGCTAAGTAGCTAATATAAATATGTAAGCATGGAAATTTCAGGAAATATAGTAGATGGACAACCATAAACCACATGGAAATTGGTGTGGAACATACCTGTAATTTATGCGCTTGGAGCATATAGCACACATCAGTGAAAGGAACACAGTACAGCAGCATATAAAAAACTCCTTTGATGTACATTCAAGAGGCAAGCCATGTGTACTTGCAGCTTCCAAAACTGTCTGAATATGAAAATACGCCCTGCAGCACAAATGGTAACAAATAAACCTATCAACATTATCGTTTTGCCCTCCAAAGTTGTATATGCAATTCCTAACTGAAATAAATAATCGCAGCATAGAGAAATGTGAGTAGCAGTGTGCATTGTTTCAAACTAAACAGTTTGATCACACATGACAGTGTTGAAGTACATGCCGAGGGAAATTTCTCTGCACAACCTACACACTGTAACTAAATCATGCCTTACACACATTATAAGCAAATCAAGGTTGTAATCGTCATCAAGAACTAAGGTCCAGCCACTTCCTTCTCATGGCACTGAGCTAGAACCAAAAAGGAAAAAGGAGAGCAGGAACGACCAGGTAGCCGTCGTTGCCGACGCCGAGCCGCGGCTGTCTTCGTCGCGGTCGTGGCCGAGTCGGCGCTCTCCCCTCCCTTCTCACCTTCTGTCAAGGTCGATGAGTCAGACGGTCCCCGAGCCATATTACACCGCACTGATCGAGGCGTAGAGGTCTAGGGCGAGGGAGGCAGTGGCGTGGCAGGGATGAGAGAGGAGAAAGGGCGGCAGCGCCGGCGGCTCTCGTCCCTCCCTGCGGCGCCGGATACACCGGCGAGGAGACCGGGGTCACCGGATCTGGCGGCCCGGGCCTACTCACTGGGAGATCCGGCTGCTCGGTGGGAGGGACAGGCAGCAGCTGGAGTAGGGCGAGGGAGTGGAGCAGGAGGGAGCTGCGGCGGCGGCGGCGACGGCGCGAGGTGGGGCGAGGCGGCGCGCGTGGTGGTGGGGGAGCGGTGTGGAAAGGCCGTCACAGTGAGACACGTGGACGGTAAGATCGAACCTACCGCGAGATCGGACGGTGGACGTAGAGCCGTAGCGGGGACCTGGTGCGGAATTAACTGAACGAGCGGGGTTCTTTTGCAAAAGGTGGACTGACGTGGCGCATTAAATCTTCACAAATCCTACCAAATTCGATTTTAGAGAGGTTAATATTTGTTAGTTTTGACCGAAAGTAATTAAGGGCTTTGTTTGGTTATTGTGCTACTAAATTCTTGTAACTTCAATAGTAGTAAATATATATTTGGTTTGCTACCCAAATTTTTACCACAAAGTTTAATCTTAATACTACTTAATTTGTTAGTGCCAAAACTTACCAAGCTTTTGACACTACTAAAATTGTAGTAAAGTAAAAGTTGGCTTCAAACCAAACAAGCCCTAAGCCTTCTGGCTTTTCCTGTTGCTAATAATATTAGCAGTGTAAAAAGGACACAAATGAAAAGGTACAATAAGATAATACGTGATTTGATATTTAAATAACACTGTTGGTCAAATCCATGCCTAAAAAATAAATGAGTAAATTGTAGTTTAAACCACTCTTTATTGTTAAAGTTTTTCTTTGAACCACCCAATTCCATGTCTACCATCTATTTATGGTGAAAATACAGCCTGTATAGGGATGTAGAAGTTCATCTGTGTTTAATTAAGTTTTTTTGGGTGGTCCAAACTAAAAAAACACAGTTATCCGATCCAAAAATAATAAGGTTAGTTTAAAGGTAGTGCAAAATAAAACTTTAGCAATAAAATGTGGCCCAAATTACAATTCACTTAAATTAAAACTAACAAGCATCGGTAACCAGATGCTACGATGACATTGTGATTTTATACTCCATCCATCTCAAAATAACTCAACATAGGATGGGATGTGACCCATCCTAGGACAACGAATCTGAATAAATGATGAGTCGCATCCCATACTAAATTGAGTTATTTTGGGAAGGAGGAAGTATGTGATAGGATTGTTTTTACTTTTTCAAGCATCTCCTGAATGTAAGTTAAATCTATAGTAGCCCTTGTGTTGAGGTCGGTGGTTCAACGCCAAGTAGTATGGCGTACACCCATTTGCTACGTTGACCCGATAACGAGACGAGGTAGCCACGGCGGTGGTATGGACTTAGCACAATGTTTTCTTATTAGTGAAGACTTAGCACAATGTTAACCTGTTGGATCTCAGCGCCATTAGGGCTGGTTGCGAGGTTACACTTCTTTTTTTTATCAATACAATTCTTTTTATGAAAAAAGTTTTTATTGAAGAGGCAAATTTCCAAACTTTCGGTGCAAATCGTGTTCCCGCAATACACAGCAAACGAACGGTACAGCCGTACAGATAACGCGAGCACTATAAATTTAACAATATGCCACTCTATAGGTGTAGCTTTAACAGGATGCCACCCCATAGGATGTCCTTATAAAAATGCCACTTTATAGAGGTGGCTTCTTAATGAAATACCACTTTGAGGTGATTTGAGGCTTTTAATCACACTTTGGGGTGATTAGAGGTTTTAACAGGATTCTCTCGGCTGTTCCACCTTCCTTGGCCGCCGAGGCGCCTGCGACGCGAGCCAAAGGAGAGCCACCTCGGTGTCCTCGAGCGCCGCGGGGAGGCGGTGCTCTGGAACGAGGTGGTAGTCGGACGCGACGACGACGGGCCTAGCTCGACGGCGAGGGCGGCGTCAGGGCGTTGTACCGAGGCCTCCCTGCGATGGCGCTCGGCACCGGCCCCGCCCACGCCGTCTACTTCTTCACGTTCCCACTCACCCACCACCTCGCCGTCGACCTTTCCGACCCCGTCTCCCTCGCCCGCGCGCTCGCCGGGGTCGAGGCCGTCTGCCCATCTTCCACATGGTCCCCACCTCGGCCAACGCGCGACGGGTCCTCCTTCCTATCCCTGCACTGCCTTGCCGTGGAGAGCACGAGGTGACGAGGCGGCTCCTTGCCGCCTGTTGCCGGAGTTGACGTGGTGGTCGCCGGCCGCCTGCTCCACGTCTCTCGGCCCTTCCCACCACTCCTTCCTCCCTTCTTCGCTTGTGCCGCCGCCGTTGCCCTCGCGTTCGCCGACTACTCCCACGCCCGCCTCGGCGCCGGGCTGCGCGGAGCCGGCAAGCGAGATGTGGCCCGCCGCCGCATCCCTCCGCCTGGGAGCCGACGCCGGCGGGCGTGCGGATGGGTGACGACTGAGCGGAAGGGCGTAAACTGGCAAGCGGCGGCGAGAAGGAGGAGCAGCAAGCGGAGCATAGCGGCGAGGCGGCGAGAGGCGAGGCAGAAGGAAGACGAGGCGGCGGGAGGCGAGGCAGAGGGTCTCGGTGACGGCGGCGACGGAAGCGGGGTCGGGGAGGTTGGAGAGGAGATAGGGGATGGAGGGGGGAAGCAGGAGGAGGTCGTCGTGGTCAGCGGCGAGGTGGGCGACAACCGTGTGGAAGGGTGAGAAGGGGCGAAGGCGTAAAACGGTGAGCCCCTTCTCTCCCTCTCCGCCCACCGGCGATAGCAATGCGTCCCCATCACGGCGGCGGCGGCGGCGAGGAGGAGGAGGAAGAGCAGCGGGTGGAGCACGGCGGCGAGGCGGCGAGGCGGCGGGAGGCGAGGCAGAGGGGCTCGGCGACAGCGGCGATGAAAGCGGAGGAGGTCGTCGTGGTCAGCGGCGAGGTGGGTAGAAGGCGATGGTTCGGTTAAAAAGTGTGCTAATCACCCAAAGTATGATTAAAAGCCTCTAATCATCCTAAAGTGGCATTTCATTAAGAAGCCACATCTATGAAGTGGCGTTTTTATAAGGTCATCCTATGGGGTGGCATCATGTTAAAGTCACACCTATAGAGTGACATATTGTTAAATTTCTCTGCGAGCACGGGAAAGAGAGTAGGACGCTGCGGTGATGCTAAGGACTCAACCGCCAAATAAGAAAGTTTCTAAGGATCCAGAAATAAAAAGCCAAAAAAGAGAAGACCCTTATGTGGCAGTTTGAAGAAGTCGAAGGATAAGATTGCAAAATTGGCAAACAGCTGTCAACTGGGAGGCAAATATCTTCATCGTGTTCGTCATTTTTCCTTTTTCTTCCTCCTCTCCCCTTTCTTCTTCCTCACTTCACCATTTTTTTTTTCTTCTCTCCTCACCCCTTCACCACAGCGGGCGCCGGCGAGCGGCGAGGCTGGGCCGGCGAGCGGCGAGGCCGGGCCGGATCTCGCCGCCGCCCACCGCTTGACCTCCCTCCGTGGCGCTGCCTCCAGTAAGTCTCTGGCTCGAGATACACCTTTGGGGATAGAGATTATTTTTCTTCAGCTTTTGCAGCTCTAGCAACTTGCAATAACACAAATCTTGCCAACTTTAGGACGAAAATCTAGCTTCAAGGAGCACTAGGAAATCCTGCACCATTCATTACTTGCAAATTTCGTGATATTTCTCTCACGTAGTAAACTAGTACTTATGCTGATGGTATTTGGTGGTTCTTACTAAAGCTCGTTGGTTCTTGTTTGTGGGATTGCATAATGTGCTTTGAGTACCAGCTAGTTGTATCTAATTTTGTTATTTAGATGTACTATGAGTTTGATATTTGGTACTAGAAGAAGGCAATCAGGCTGCCCGCTGCCCTTAATTTTATTTTATTTCGCCGGGCCAGCGAGAATGCGGCCGAAGTTTATTAAGGTGGGGGAAAAAACGTTCCACAAATTTACAGGACTCGAAGAACTACAGCACGAGAGCCGCCGAGAGACTCGAGCTGGCGCCACAGAGCACATCACCAGCCCAGCACATATATACAACTCAAGCCAGATACGCAGCGACACAGCGTTACTTTCGCCAATCGCCACCCCATTGCGCTTCCGTCGTCATTCTGGGCGTTTAGCAGACCAGCTTCCTGCCATGTCTTCCATTTGTCCTCCATATATAGCCGCACAGAGCGCCCAGCCTGTACTGACAGCGCCTTTCCATTGAAAATCCGTGTGTTTCGTACTTTCGTTCCTTCCGCACCAGCCATGTAACCAATGGCGGACCCTGGAAAAAATCATAGTTATGGCGGAGACGAATGAATCGTCTAAGAGCATTTCAATCCAACCACAGGAAAAACATTTAAATGCCCATATTGTATTTATGAAATAAGCAGATACATACTAACCGAGTGATTTCGAATCAACATCTACTGTGAAAATGCAAACACGGAAAATATAAACTCAGTACATACAAGAAAATACCAAGCTAATGTACTGTATATCACAGTTTGAGACTCTTGTTTTAGTCCTCTAAACAAGATGAAACAATAATGAAGAACCAGCCAAATAAACAAAGTAGCTAGGTGGATTATACTTAGTAGTTGATGCTTTCTAAAAGAAAATGAAGTTAAAAGACTCACTAAGCACTAGTTTTGGTTGTCTTGGCCATTGTCACTGTTGCTTACTTGCTTTCCCTATTGCCTGGGAACAATCGCAGACGCACGGCGACCAGCTTCGCTGTTGCCGTGTCTCGAGCAGCCGCCTCCTTGTTGTCCTTGTCGGCTGCCATTGCTACAATCAGGTCCACCTACACGGCTTGACGAGCTAGTCAGCTAGGTGCTCCTCTTCCTGCTATAGATCAAAGCTGAGGTAATGACCAGTCGTCCATCGTCACATGCGCCACCTATGATTTGCTCCGCCACGCGCCATTTGACGCCTACCTGTCACGCCCTAAAAATCGTCTAATGTAAAAATACATTGTTTAAATCATTCTTTAGAAATTAAATTAAAAGCCTACAAGCTAAACTCTAATAATCTAGGAAAATTTTCAACATAAAAAGGAGCTAGATAAAATTTTATTAAATACTTTGCTTGTTCCTCTATTTTCTAGAATTTTCTGGGAATTATTTGAGCAAGGGAAGTATTTTTAATAATTGGAACAATATTTCACAAAATATTTTAATTAAAAAGTTCAAAAAAAACCCTTCCTTAAGTTGTTGGGCCGTTTTTGGCCCAACACTCCCTCTCTCCCGCGCGGCAAAGCCGGCCCAGCCCGCCACCACCGCCCCTCCCTCACGTGGAGGCCGACAGGTGGGGCCCACCTGTCGGTGGTGTCTCCTACCTCCGGCCGGCTGCAAGCCGAGCCCGAGCCGGCCGAGCCGCCGCCTTCCGCCTCTGATTCCGCCCCGATCTCTCCACCCCGAGTCCGGGTTTTTGAGGGGTTTTTATCCCCACATCTTCCTCTATCTTTCCCCTCAAGAATCGGAGCAAGAGGTTGAGTATTTTGCCCGAATTGAACTCGTTTTCGAGTTTATCTCCAAAACCGAGTTTTTGATTTCCCGAAGCGATTTCTTGCGGGAGGAGTCCGATCTCTTCAATCCAAGGCTATAAATAGGACCCCCTAGTCCTCCTCTTCCGTTTGCCCCCTCTCCCGTGGTCTCTCGTGCCTTGTAGCGCCGTCGCCACCCGCCTCAACCCGCCGTCGCCGCCGGTCATCCTCCATCCGCGCCGCGCCGCCGCCTCCGCCGTCGCCGTCGCTTGCCGTCGCTGCCGCTGGTTTCGCCAAGAGGTGGGGAAGCTCGGCCGCCTCCTCCCCTTCGCCGCCGGCCGCCGTAGCCTCGTCGCCGCCGGTCAACCCGAGCCGCCGCCGCCGCCTTCTCGACGCCGGCTAAGGTCGGTGGTCGTTCGGTGTGTTGGTAAGTACCGTTGCGTTCGTCTCGTCGTCCTCTACGTGTACATGTCCTCCAAATTCGCAGCCGACCACCCTAGCTCCGGCGAGGGTGCAAACCGAGCCGGCCACCATTGATGATGTCATCATGACATCATCATCTTTTCTTTTTCCCGTTTTTCTAATAGATTAAATCTTTGGAAAATCATAACTAAATAACCGTAGATCCGTTTCAGGTGGTTCAAGTTGCTAAATTTTTCTAAAATCAATATCTACATGTTAAAAATATCCACATGTACTGTTTATGCTTGTTTTTGTACTGTTTTGTTGATTTTTGTTTAATTACTTTAGTTTCCGACGTTCTGGAGGAGAGCGTTTCCGTTGAGGAAGGGTCCGAAGCGTTTGTGGAAGCCCAAGGCAAGTCACACAGATCCCAAACAACCCTTTGAGCATGTTGAACCCATTTAAAGCTATTATTTTATTTCAACTTATGCATTATTTTCGAATGTCATCGGATGGTGAACCTTTTCCCAATTAATTAATGGCCAAAGATGATCTTATTTTCCTATGGGTTATAATGTGATTAGCATGAACCTTATATATTGGATTGGTTCAGCTAAATGCCATATGTATGTTTGCTTAGCCATGCTTAGAAACATTAGCTAACTAAAGGGGTTAAATATAAATTATATAATTATTCTTGTTAATTATGGTTACATTAAATGGTAGCTCACGATGGTTAATCGTGTGATGTTAATTAATTGCTAATTAAAACCTGGTTAAGGTGGGTTGTGAGCATATGGTTTTGATGGTTGTGCTCATGACAATTAAGGACCGGTTCGCGAGCTACTGTTGTGAAACATTTATCGTGCCAACCACAAGCTAGCGTGGGCAACGGCTTTATCTTTTGTATAGCATGATTCATTATAGTGTGCCAGACTGTGAAGCGGCGAGAAGTCCGTGGGGGTCGCTGGGGAGTCCATTGCCTCTGGTTTTGAGGGGGAGATTATGATCCAGGAACGGTGCACTGTGGTGAGTTGTGTTGTGCAAGAGGTATTGTCACAGTTCCTTTCCGAGGTACCGTGGTGGTACTAAGGCGCATGGTAACATGTTGTGGGATTGTGTCTTGTGGGTACAGTGGTACACCTCTGATCAGAGTTTAATCTATTCGAATAGCCGTACCCGCGGTTATGGGTGAGTTGAGCAATGTTTTTCGTGATTAGTCTCATATTACACATTAAATGGTAACGGTGTTAGTTAATGTAACTCCTAGTTTGGAATGGTATATTCCTAGTTTGGAGGTTTAATTTGTTCAACTGGGGTTGGTTGTTCAAATGAGGTTGGGCCTATGCAACACGGGTGTGTTGTATGGTGTTTATTTAATATTGATTAATTATACAACTGTTTCACTATTCTCTAAAATATTTGTTAAATGCTGTTATGCAAATGAGCTATATTATGCCATCCTTTGTTATCCTGTGCACTTGCATATTTGCTGTGTGGCTTGTTGAGTATGTCATATGCTCATTCTTGCAATATTCAATCATCAGAAGAGGGGTATTTTAGCGAAGGTGATGATCTGGAGGATTGAGCTTGTTCTGGTTAAGATGCCTGTGGAGTGGAGTCGCCATAGCTGTTCCGTAGTTTGTTATAGTTTTTTTTTTTTTTCCGCTGCGTAGAAGGTTATTCTTTGAGAGGAACTATCTACCTCTGTAATAATTTATTATTTGCGAATATTAAATAGTTATTTATTTGTACTCTATTATCAATTTGTTATTGTGTGCCTCGGTTGATTCCTGGACGAGGGTTTAACACACATGTAAGCGTTTGGAATTTTGGATAGAAATTCCGGGCGTGACAAGTTGGTATCAGAGCCACCTTGACCTTAGGATAAGCCAAATGGTAAACCTTAAGTAGCCTTCAAAATATTTTGAAAAAAATAGAACTGCTCTTCTCTATTCTTTTACAAATTAATTAAGTTGGCAGCACATGCAAGGTTATGCACAAAATTAATTTAATTCATTTTCTTTTCTTTTAAAAGAAAAAAAAATTGTTCTTCTTAAAATGTTTCCTATTCCACCTTAGTAAACTTCATTGATTAGTCGGCACTGTACATCTATTATGGTATCGATAAAATCATGATAGCACTAGTACTACTCATCCTTCTTATGGTGACACTGTACCGTGCTTATAATAGATCATAAGTATTTTAGTTTTATTTTAGTTGTTTGTCAAAAAAAATTATTTGTCTCTGTCCAAAAAGTTAAATTCTAAAAATATATATATATATAATAGCTTAGTATGTGTCTTTTCTTTTATTTTTTTCTTCCTCTTTGGTCAAATCAGTTAAGTCTAGAGGGTGCAGTTAACTTAAAAATATGCATTAATTCCTCCCTTCTATGTTTCTTTAGATGCCGCCCCATTCACCGAGAAACTTGATCAAGGTGTTAGGATTCGTCAGGGAGCTGAGGTTGATGGCTTTTGAGGTAGGCTATGAAGTTGCTCCTGAGTATCGCCGGATTTCCCATGACCCCAACGAGGAGAAGTGTCGTGTTCGTGTGACGTTGGCTAGTGATCGTGAAGACCTTCCGTCCATTAAGTTCGAAGCTGGAGGAAGATCGTACAACCATGCTTGTCAAGAAGCAGCTTTGGTGGCCATTGGAGAGTTGCGTCAACGCTTTGAAGAAGAGTTGGATTCATCAGCTTTCCAGTATCATCCTCACAAGCCTCATGGTCAAGACTATGGAACCTATACCAGTCCTGATGGTGAAGAGAGTGCCACTCTGATGCATGCGGTGCATATGCTTAGTGCTATGGATGCAGTAAGTGTGGAGCGAGACAAAGCAGCTCATGACAGGGAAAACTGGAATCGAGGCAAGATTTGCAAGTTGGAGAGCAAAGTGTACCGTCTACAGAAGGAATTAGCTGAACTTAAAGGAGAAACGCCGCCGCCAACACCCAAGCTTCGCCTCACTGCAAGAAAGAGAACCTGTCCGCCACCTCGTCTCCAGTTAGCTTCGAAGATTCGCGTGATGGGTGAAGCTGTGCCCGATCGTGCTGAACCTGTCATCGACATCGTAAGTGATGAGGAAGAAGAGGAAGACCCTGAAGAAAGAGAGCCAGCTACTCCAGAAGAAGAAGATCCATCGCTTCGTTCCGACGCAAGGCGGGATTAGTCGCTTAGTTAGATCGTTGCCGTAGTTCGCTGTGTTAGATTGCTTGTTTAAGTTTGCTTGTGAGTGTGTGGGTTTTAGTTGTTGCTTACATCATTGGTGGGATGTAACAGCATGAGTCTAGTTCTTTTGCTTGTCAGAGTGTAAGATAGTTGGTGAGATAGTGTTAATGCAATATTAAATGTAATCATACACAGTTAAGAGCAATATAGAATTTAAATTAATTAAATAACTCCGTTCTAAGGGTGTCTCTCTGTCGTTCTTTCCTGTTGTCTCTGCTTATCGTCAGATGGTGAACACGCGCACCGGAAGTGGAAGTGGAAGTGGAAGTGGAAGTGGAGCTGCTAACAATGGAGGAGATCCCACGCTAGCTCAGATTCTGGCCCAACAAACACAACTGATCAATCTGTTAGTGCAGCAGGCACAGAATCAGCAGGCAAACAATCAGAACCAGAATCCACCCCCACCTCCCCAAAACAAGCTGGCAGATTTCTTACGTGTGAGACCCCCTACCTTTTCAAGCACCACCAATCCAGTAGAAGCAGGAGATTGGCTGCATGCGGTGGAGAAGAAGTTGGATTTGATCCAGTGTACTGAGCAGGAGAAAGTTTCTTTTGCTTCGCATCAATTGCATGGTCCTGCTGCTGAATGGTGGGATCATTTTCGCCAAGGCAGGGCTGAAGGAGAGCCTATTACTTGGCAGGAATTCACGGCCGCTTTCAAGAAGACACACATACCAACGGGTGTTGTAGCCCTAAAGAAGAGAGAATTTAGAGCACTCAACCAGGGATCTCGTTCGGTCACCGAGTACCTCCATGATTTCAACCGTTTAGCTCGTTATGCTCCGGAAGATGTTCGCACCGATGAAGAGCGTCAGGAGAAGTTCTTGGAGGGACTGAATGATGAGTTGTCTTATGCCTTGATGTCTACGGATTTTCGGGATTTCCAGCAGTTGGTGGACAAGGCGATTCGTCAGGAAGACAAGTATAACCGGATGGAGCAGAAGAAGCGCAGGGCTGCCCAATTCAAGGCACAACAGGGCAGTAACCAGAGGCCGCGTCTCGTTACGGGACCTCAAGCTCCATCGTACCCTCAAGGAGGATCTTCATCAGTTGTCCGCCCCCAACGCCAGTTCTACAACAACAATACTGGTAATCGTGGCAATGACAACCGCAACATGGTTGCTCGTCCTGCAGCAACTCCAGCTCAGAACCAGCCCGTCAGGAAGGAACAGGGAAGCAAGCCAGGGGTGTGCTTCAATTGTGGTGATCCAGGACATTATGCTGATAAGTGTCCTAAGCCTCGGCGCGTGAAGAACGCTCCAGCCCCGAACAACTCCAATGCTCCAGCACCAAAGGCACGTGTTAATCATGTTGCAGCAGCAGAAGCTCAGAATGCACCAGATGTGGTTTTGGGTACGTTTCCTGTTAACTCTATACCCGCATCTGTGCTTTTTGATTCCGGTGCTACACATTCCTTTTTGTCTAAAAGTTTTGCGAGCAATTATGGGATGGAAGTTATTAGTCTTGGGAGACCTTTACTAGTTAATACCCCAGGCAATCAAGTATCTTTGACACAGTATTGTCCTTCCGCTACTATAGAAATAGAAGAAGTTCCTTTCCCATCCTCGCTTATCTTGCTAGAATCCAAAGATCTAGATGTTATCTTAGGGATGGACTGGTTATCTCGTCACAGAGGAGTTATAGATTGTGCCAACCGTAAGGTGACTTTAACCAGTAGCAATGGGGAAACCGTTTCTTTCTTTGTGTCCTCTCCTAAATATCATGGTGTGATCTTAAACCAAGTTGCTCTACAAGAGATCCTCGTAGTACAAGACTACCCAGACGTGTTTCCCGAGGATTTGCCAGGTATGCCACCTAAGAGAGACATAGAGTTTCGGATAGACTTGGTACCTGGAACCAACCCTATCCATAAGAGACCATACAGAATGGCAGCTAATGAGTTAGCTGAGGTGAAGAGACAGGTGGATGATTTGCTTCAGAAAGGATACATCAGGCCCAGTACTTCGCCATGGGGAGCACCAGTCATCTTTGTGGAGAAGAAAGATCATACTCAGAGAATGTGCGTGGATTATCGAGCGTTGAATGAGGTTACTATCAAGAATAAGTATCCTCTACCCAGAATTGATGACCTGTTTGATCAACTGGAAGGTGCTACAGTTTTCTCCAAGATAGATCTCCGTTCTGGATATCATCAACTTCGAATCCGTGAGGAAGATATACCAAAGACCGCCTTCACAACTCGGTATGGTTTGTTCGAATGTACCGTTATGTCATTTGGACTCACTAATGCCCCGGCCTTTTTCATGAATCTGATGAACAAGGTGTTTATGGAATATCTGGATAAGTTTGTCGTGGTGTTTATTGATGACATTCTTATTTACTCCAAGACGAAGGAAGAACATGAAGAGCATCTTCGTCTAGCTTTAGAGAAACTACGTGAGCATCAGCTTTATGCCAAGTTCAGTAAATGTGAATTTTGGTTGTCCGAAGTGAAGTTTCTTGGTCATGTCATTTCATCTGGAGGAGTGGCAGTAGATCCAAGCAATGTGGAGTCAGTGTTAAGTTGGAAGCAACCCAAGACGGTTTCAGAAATTCGTAGTTTCCTGGGACTTGCGGGGTATTACCGCAGGTTTATTGAGAACTTTTCAAAGATCGCCAGACCAATGACTCTTCTGCTTCAGAAGGAAGTGAAGTACAAGTGGACAGAGGATTGTGAACAAAGTTTCCAAGAACTGAAGAAAAGGCTAGTGACTGCGCCTGTGTTAATTTTGCCTGATTCGAGGAAAGGTTTCCAAGTGTATTGTGATGCATCCCGACTCGGTTTGGGTTGTGTGTTGATGCAAGAAGGAAAGGTGGTTGCCTATGCATCTAGGCAATTACGTCCTCATGAGAATAACTACCCAACGCATGACCTAGAGTTGGCAGCTGTGGTGCATGCATTGAAGATTTGGCGTCATTATCTTTTCGGTAACCGTACAGAGATGTATACGGATCATAAAAGTTTGAAGTACATTTTCACTCAACCTGATTTGAACATGCGTCAGCGAAGATGGTTAGAGTTGATTAAAGATTATGATATGGAAATCCACTATCACCCGGGGAAAGCAAATGTTGTAGCCGATGCTCTTAGCAGGAAAAGCTACTGTAATATGTCAGAAGGTCGACATTTACCTTGGGAGTTATGCCAAGAATTTGAAAAGTTAAACTTGGATATAGTCAGCAAAGGTTTTGTGACTACTTTAGAAGCTCAACCTACTCTGTTTGATCAAGTTAGAGAAGCTCAAGTGAATGATCCTGATATCCAAGAAATAAAAAAGAACATGAGAAGAGGAAAAGCCATCGGTTATGTAGAAGATGAGCAAGGAACTGTGTGGTTAGGAGAAAGAATTTGCGTCCCAGATAATAAGGAGTTGAAGGATACTATCATGAAAGAAGCTCATGAAACTTTGTATTCCATCCACCCTGGAAGCACTAAGATGTACCAAGACCTAAAGCAACAATTCTGGTGGGCCAGTATGCGACGTGAGATAGCAGAATATGTGGCTCTATGTGATGTATGTCAGCGGGTCAAGGCAGAACATCAGAAGCCAGCCGGTCTGTTACAACCGTTGAAGATTCCAGAGTGGAAGTGGGAAGAAATAGGAATGGATTTTATAACCGGTCTACCCAGAACGTCGGCAGGACATGATTCTATTTGGGTAGTGGTTGATAGGTTGACAAAAGTCGCTCACCTCATACCGGTCAAAACAACCTACACGGGGAATAAGCTTGCAGAGTTATACATGGCCAGAGTGGTATGTTTGCATGGCGTTCCTAAGAAGATAGTGTCAGATAGAGGTAGCCAGTTTACTTCGAAGTTTTGGCAGAAATTACAGGTAGAGATGGGTACCCGTTTGAATTTCAGTACCGCTTATCACCCTCAAACAGATGGTCAGACGGAAAGAGTAAACCAAATTTTAGAAGATATGTTGAGAGCCTGTGTTCTAGATTTTGGTGGAAGTTGGGATAAGAATTTGCCGTACGCGGAATTCTCATATAACAACAGTTATCAAGCTAGTCTGCAAATGGCTCCGTATGAAGCATTATATGGCCGAAAGTGCCGTACGCCGCTCCTTTGGGATCAAACCGGTGAACGTCAAGTTTTTGGGACAGACATATTGCGAGAGGCAGAAGAAAAAGTGAAGATTATCCAAGAAAGGTTGCGCGTTGCTCAGTCACGTCAGAAGAGCTATGCCGACAATCGTCGCAGAGATTTGGCTTTCGAAGAAGGAGATTATGTATACCTTCGGGTTACGCCGTTACGAGGTGTTCATCGTTTCCAAACCAAAGGGAAATTGGCACCGCGTTTCGTGGGACCTTTTAAGATTGCGAGTCGAAGAGGTGAGGTAGCTTATCAGTTAGAGTTGCCTCCGTCAATGGCGGGAATACATGACGTGTTCCACGTGTCTCAGTTGAAGAAATGTTTACGTGTACCTACGGAGGAAGCAGATCCTGATCGTATAGAGCTTCAAGAAGATTTAACTTATGTTGAGAAGCCAGTCAGAATCTTGGAAGTAAGCGAGAGGAATACCAGGAATCGCGTTATACGGTTCTGCAAGGTTCAGTGGAGCAATCATTCAGAAGAAGAAGCCACTTGGGAGCGAGAAGATGAATTGAAGTCAGCTCATCCTCATCTCTTCGCCAGTTCTTCTGAATCTCGAGGACGAGATTCCGTTTAAGGGGGGTAGGTTTGTCACGCCCTAAAAATCGTCTAATGTAAAAATACATTGTTTAAATCATTCTTTAGAAATTAAATTAAAAGCCTACAAGCTAAACTCTAATAATCTAGGAAAATTTTCAACATAAAAAGGAGCTAGATAAAATTTTATTAAATACTTTGCTTGTTCCTCTATTTTCTAGAATTTTCTGGGAATTATTTGAGCAAGGGAAGTATTTTTAATAATTGGAACAATATTTCACAAAATATTTTAATTAAAAAGTTCAAAAAAAACCCTTCCTTAAGTTGTTGGGCCGTTTTTGGCCCAACACTCCCTCTCTCCCGCGCGGCAAAGCCGGCCCAGCCCGCCACCACCGCCCCTCCCTCACGTGGAGGCCGACAGGTGGGGCCCACCTGTCGGTGGTGTCTCCTACCTCCGGCCGGCTGCAAGCCGAGCCCGAGCCGGCCGAGCCGCCGCCTTCCGCCTCTGATTCCGCCCCGATCTCTCCACCCCGAGTCCGGGTTTTTGAGGGGTTTTTATCCCCACATCTTCCTCTATCTTTCCCCTCAAGAATCGGAGCAAGAGGTTGAGTATTTTGCCCGAATTGAACTCGTTTTCGAGTTTATCTCCAAAACCGAGTTTTTGATTTCCCGAAGCGATTTCTTGCGGGAGGAGTCCGATCTCTTCAATCCAAGGCTATAAATAGGACCCCCTAGTCCTCCTCTTCCGTTTGCCCCCTCTCCCGTGGTCTCTCGTGCCTTGTAGCGCCGTCGCCACCCGCCTCAACCCGCCGTCGCCGCCGGTCATCCTCCATCCGCGCCGCGCCGCCGCCTCCGCCGTCGCCGTCGCTTGCCGTCGCTGCCGCTGGTTTCGCCAAGAGGTGGGGAAGCTCGGCCGCCTCCTCCCCTTCGCCGCCGGCCGCCGTAGCCTCGTCGCCGCCGGTCAACCCGAGCCGCCGCCGCCGCCTTCTCGACGCCGGCTAAGGTCGGTGGTCGTTCGGTGTGTTGGTAAGTACCGTTGCGTTCGTCTCGTCGTCCTCTACGTGTACATGTCCTCCAAATTCGCAGCCGACCACCCTAGCTCCGGCGAGGGTGCAAACCGAGCCGGCCACCATTGATGATGTCATCATGACATCATCATCTTTTCTTTTTCCCGTTTTTCTAATAGATTAAATCTTTGGAAAATCATAACTAAATAACCGTAGATCCGTTTCAGGTGGTTCAAGTTGCTAAATTTTTCTAAAATCAATATCTACATGTTAAAAATATCCACATGTACTGTTTATGCTTGTTTTTGTACTGTTTTGTTGATTTTTGTTTAATTACTTTAGTTTCCGACGTTCCGGAGGAGAGCGTTTCCGTTGAGGAAGGGTCCGAAGCGTTTGTGGAAGCCCAAGGCAAGTCACACAGATCCCAAACAACCCTTTGAGCATGTTGAACCCATTTAAAGCTATTATTTTATTTCAACTTATGCATTATTTTCGAATGTCATCGGATGGTGAACCTTTTCCCAATTAATTAATGGCCAAAGATGATCTTATTTTCCTATGGGTTATAATGTGATTAGCATGAACCTTATATATTGGATTGGTTCAGCTAAATGCCATATGTATGTTTGCTTAGCCATGCTTAGAAACATTAGCTAACTAAAGGGGTTAAATATAAATTATATAATTATTCTTGTTAATTATGGTTACATTAAATGGTAGCTCACGATGGTTAATCGTGTGATGTTAATTAATTGCTAATTAAAACCTGGTTAAGGTGGGTTGTGAGCATATGGTTTTGATGGTTGTGCTCATGACAATTAAGGACCGGTTCGCGAGCTACTGTTGTGAAACATTTATCGTGCCAACCACAAGCTAGCGTGGGCAACGGCTTTATCTTTTGTATAGCATGATTCATTATAGTGTGCCAGACTGTGAAGCGGCGAGAAGTCCGTGGGGGTCGCTGGGGAGTCCATTGCCTCTGGTTTTGAGGGGGAGATTATGATCCAGGAACGGTGCACTGTGGTGAGTTGTGTTGTGCAAGAGGTATTGTCACAGTTCCTTTCCGAGGTACCGTGGTGGTACTAAGGCGCATGGTAACATGTTGTGGGATTGTGTCTTGTGGGTACAGTGGTACACCTCTGATCAGAGTTTAATCTATTCGAATAGCCGTACCCGCGGTTATGGGTGAGTTGAGCAATGTTTTTCGTGATTAGTCTCATATTACACATTAAATGGTAACGGTGTTAGTTAATGTAACTCCTAGTTTGGAATGGTATATTCCTAGTTTGGAGGTTTAATTTGTTCAACTGGGGTTGGTTGTTCAAATGAGGTTGGGCCTATGCAACACGGGTGTGTTGTATGGTGTTTATTTAATATTGATTAATTATACAACTGTTTCACTATTCTCTAAAATATTTGTTAAATGCTGTTATGCAAATGAGCTATATTATGCCATCCTTTGTTATCCTGTGCACTTGCATATTTGCTGTGTGGCTTGTTGAGTATGTCATATGCTCATTCTTGCAATATTCAATCATCAGAAGAGGGGTATTTTAGCGAAGGTGATGATCTGGAGGATTGAGCTTGTTCTGGTTAAGATGCCTGTGGAGTGGAGTCGCCATAGCTGTTCCGTAGTTTGTTATAGTTTTTTTTTTTTTCCGCTGCGTAGAAGGTTATTCTTTGAGAGGAACTATCTACCTCTGTAATAATTTATTATTTGCGAATATTAAATAGTTATTTATTTGTACTCTATTATCAATTTGTTATTGTGTGCCTCGGTTGATTCCTGGACGAGGGTTTAACACACATGTAAGCGTTTGGAATTTTGGATAGAAATTCCGGGCGTGACACTACCTGAGCCACCAATCCGCCGGCAACCTCAAACACGCCAAGCTCTAATTAATCAAGCAGCTAGCAGCCAATGCCCACCACTCCATCAGCCCTAGCACGACGAATCGGTGATGGGGAATTGGGGATTGAGGAAAATGAGTAGGCTATGGGCCAGCTAACCTAGCACATTAACACGTACAACCATTCCCTCTCACACCCCCATCTCTATCCATTAACACACCAAGTCATCTTCCTCACGAGTCCAAAGCTTCTAATGCTACTCTAGGAGACCATTCGAGCATTCCTTGTGGTAGTAGCCATCCCTGGGAAGCTGAGGGTGAGGGTGCTCTCTACGAAGGTTAGCTATGGCATGCACCACAACATGCTATAGTGGTAGGTCTGCCCTGCATGTAATCAGAATCATAACAGCGTCAAACACTTCTCTTCCTTCTTGGCAACACTCTTGCATGCCTCGCACCACCAGGACGGGAAGTCAGGGTCTGGTGAAGGGCATTGAAGCACAAGTTTCCGAATATAGCATTTGTTGTAATTCGGAAATATAGCATCGAAGCACAAGTTTCGTCTACCATGTTGTAGAGGTGGTAGATGAAGGCAAGCTGCCACTCACGCCGCTGAAGATTGTCCGTCATGAGGCAGGCCCCTTGCATTGCTATGAACATGAAGAATTTGCATCAAGACAGGGCCATGGACTTCCATATTATCTTTCCGAGGCGACATTTCGTCTTGGCGGCGCATAGGAGGCGTAGGTGGAGCGGATTGAGAACAAGCCATCCACCGTTGGAGCCCAATAGACCTTATCGTCGATGTCATCAGCAAGCTGCACCCTTGACACCATTTCTGATACCATGAAGTACTTCGCTAGACCTTGAGGAGATAGAGCCCCTGTGATGTCAGCCACTCAGGCATTATCATGTAGAGCTGTTGCCACCCTACGAGATCGCTTCTTAACGAAGGAGGCGAGGATTAGAGCACAATTAACAATCGAGCCCTCTTTAGGTAACCAGTTATCAGTCCAGAAGAATGTCCCCTCGCCGTTCCCCACAATCACCGTGCTACTTTCTTTTATATCGAGAGAGTGATGTCCATGGTCGTTCTGGCTGCGCTTTGCGTAGCCGGGCCAACGTGCCCGCAATGCGACCCCCGCAAGCTGCAGGTTTCGGATCCCTAATCCCCCATATTCCACCGGCAAACAGAGTTTGTCCCAGACCACCAAGTTGTGTTCCCCCGATGCTTTTCCGTCGCCCTTCCACAAGAAACCGCAACATTTTTTTCACTCTCTTTGCCGTGTGCTTCGCTAGTCGGTCTATCATTGGTTGAACTTGTGCTTTGGTTGGTTTGCGCACGGAGAACAACAAACCAAGGTAGGTTAGAGGCAAATCCTTCACCTGGCAGCTGAGGATCGTTGCGACCTCGACTATTTGGTCGTCTGAGCAGTGGATAATAGTCATGGAGCTCTTGGCTAGATTAGTTACCAAACCAGAGACACGACCCATTAGCTGCAGGATGAACTACCACAACATCTTGAGTCGAGGGGTGGAAGAAAAGGATGGTGTCATTTGCATACAAGGACACTTGCAAGGGCATCACGTCGTCAACTAGTGGAGAAAGCACCCCTCGTTGCACCGGCGTGGAGCAGAGTGCCCCAAACGCCTCCATCACGAGGACGAAAAGCAGGGGAAACAATATGGATCTCCCTACTGCAATCCCCATTGTGAGCCCGATGCCTTTTTGCGTTGTAGCTGTTGATGGAGATTATTGTAGACGCCCTTCCCAGCATGATGGCAATGCCATCCCTGCATTTTTTCCCCCAAAACCCAAGTGACTATCAAATGCCTTGGTGATATTGAGCTTGAGCAGGATGGTTGGTCACTTTCGACCAATGTAGCAGCCTGATCGCCCTTGAACATAAATGAAGTTCTCCTGGATGTGCCTCTTCTTGATGAAAGCCGATTACGCTGGTCCAACTAGCTCACCCATTTGTGCAGCCAATCTGGTAGCCATGATTTTAGAAAAAATCTTCGCAAAACTATGGATAAGGCTCATTGGGTTGTAATTCGAGAGTTGTGTCGAGTCTTCTTTCTTAGGGAAGAGTGCAATCAATAGATGTAAGTGCTAGGAATTCACTTGCAACACAAGGGCTAGAATTGCGAGCAGGTCTCCTTTGATCAACTCCAAACACCTCTTATAAAATTCATTGGTGAACCCATCTGGCCCTGATGCTCAGTCCGTTGGCATTTCCAAGACCGCCTTCTTCACATCTTCAGCGAACTCAATATCTAGCTTTGATAGGTCAAAGTGAGGCAAGTCAATGCCGGCTAGATCAATGCTTGATGAAGGAGAGGAAGGCGCCCCATGATGTCAAGGAAGAAGTCGTGAACCAATCTCAGCTTGTTGCTTTCTGTTGTCACCCATTCGCCGACGTGACATAATATTGGAATTGCTTTCTTGTGTTGTCGTGCATTGATCTTGGGTTAGAAGAATTGAGTGCTGGTGCTACTATGCTTGAGGAAACATAGCCAAGCCCGTTGACTCAGCCTGATTCAATCCAGCGACGCAAGTGCTAGACAACGGCCTTTAAGCAACGTGCGGAGGAGGCGCTACGGGATGTCCTGCGCCTTGTCTAGCTGGATGATGATCTAGTGCGCCACTGCCAATTGCATCATGCGGGCACTAATTCTGTTTGATCCCCAGGTTCTTAGCATCGACGCCGCTGACCGAAGCTTGAAATGGAAGGCACTAATCGCGTTGGAAGTTGGAACTTGGTCGAGCTGAATTCCATGCTTGCTGCACAACCTCATCGAAGCACTCCATCCGGGTCCAGAAGGCCTCGAATTTGAACTTTCGGTGCTGGTGCATTGGCTGATCACAAGTCAACAGAAGCGAGCAGTGATCCGGGGCTTAGGAGTTGAGGGCTTGCAGGTGTGCATCCTTGTATACTTCCTCGGTTCCTCCCAATCAGCATTCACTACCACCTTATCGATCTTGGAAAGAGTCAGTCGTTCTCGCTCGCTGGTCCATGTATAGCGCCGACCAAAAAGGTACAGCTCCCTAAGCTCCAAAGCATTCATGACATCCCTGAACTTGCCTATCAGCCTTCTACTAACATTGCCATTGTTTTTATCAGATTCCGCTGCCAAAAGGTTGAAGTTCCCGACAATACACCAGGCCCCTTGCACAAACTCTTGCCCGACCGATAGTACCTTTTCCAGGAATGACAATTTGCCTTTGCACCAACCGTGGCCCATACATCCTCCCCCTTCCCCCTCCCCCTTAGGGATGGCTATTTTGCCCATGGGTCCGGGTAACCGCGGATACCCGACTCGATGGACACGGGCATGGGTGTAACATTTTACCTATGGGCATGCCCACCCGATGCTTGAAGATATAGTGGGCAATAGCCGGGTTTTGAATTTTACCCGTGAGTAACCTATGCCCGACCAGATACATATACATAATATATATATATATATATATATATATATATATATATATATATATATATATATATATATATATATATATATATATATATATATGTAATATATATATATATATTAGCTATTTTTTGCCCATCTCTTAATTCTCATCCCCTTCTTCTTAGTCCATTTGGCCCATTAACAGAGACACATATACTCACTCACTAAACCCTAACCTAATTCCCCACCCCCACCTCTCTCGTCTACCTCTCTCCCTAGTCCGGCGGCGGCGCAACAA
The DNA here is from genome assembly GCF_000147395.1 of Oryza glaberrima. NCBI lineage: Eukaryota > Viridiplantae > Streptophyta > Magnoliopsida > Poales > Poaceae > Oryza > Oryza glaberrima. The sequence continues at coordinate 36,342,291 of NC_068326.1, read as the reverse complement.
GCGGCGGCGGCAACTCATGAAGGCGGCAATGAGTTCACTGCTGCCGCTGCCGTCGCTCACCTGACTGCATCTGGTGTTTGCTGTTGCTAGATCTGGCGAGAGAGCGCACGCCGCCACCGCTCCTTGCCTCCTCCATTGCACTGCTGCTACCGCTCCGCTCCCTTCTCACCATTGTGGCGGCGGCTCAGGGCCACGATGGCGGCGATGGCGTCTTAGCGTGATGCATACAATGGTGGCTCAGGGCGACGACATCGACGACAATGGTGAGCCAGCGACGGCAGGCGGCAGCAACGGCAGGCGGAAGGCGTGCCCACTGGGTATCCACCGGGCATACCTGTGCCCGTCGGGCATGGGTACGGGCATAGAGTTTTGCCCGCTAACCCTATTGGGTAGAGTTCGGGTGGGCAAAGTTGGGTGTCGGGTCAGGCATGGTTTTGCTCTACCCGTGCCCGACTCGACCCATTGCCATCCCTACTCCCCCCCTTCCGCCCTTAAAAATTGGTGGAACACAAGCTCAGTGACCAAGTTCCTTTTCTGACACGAGACAACGAATCGATTGCTTCGCTAGGCTGTGAAGAGACACCCTCCCCTTTCCATCGCACCATCAGTCGGCAGGAAATCGAACACATCAAAACCGATACTACAGGACTACAGGACTTGGCGATAAACACCTTACCAACAACAACTAATTTGGATTCTGATAATTGATAATGGACACATGGGCATTTTGAACCACTTCAGCGACTAGGGACCTCTTCCTTACCTGATTGAGCCCCCTTACATTCCACACCAACATACAACACGACGACATAAGAAATAGAAGGCCATGACGGGCACAAACTTAATAGATGCTTACCGAGCTTCTATAGCAGCATGCGCCTGCAAATCACACAAGGTAGCAAGGGCCTAAACATGCGACGGAGCGAGAGGACTCTTGAATAGCCCCAGGTATCAAAGGATATCATGTTCATCCACCTTGTTCTCATCCGCCATGATGCCCAAACTCTTCATTATGGATCATTGCGCCTTGGTCGTCGTGTGCACTTGCTTGTCGCCGTTCTTCACTTCTATACGCCCATTGTGGTGTGGTGTGAACAAGACCGCTAGCTTGTTCTAAACCAACGCGCGGGGCTGACTACCAAGAATGCTGGAGACTGCATGACGTCCGCCATTGCTTAAACAACCAATGGGGTGCTGCCTTGTGAAGAACACGCCGCCTTTGTAGCTGATGGCGGTTGGGCAGAAACGGTTACGAGGATTGCTGCAGAGTGGGTAGCCCTAGCTTTATCACTTGGAGCCCTCGACGACATGTCGTTCTGGGCCACCTTGCAACCTCTGTCACCTTAGGTTGGCTTAGGTTGAGATGCTCAACCAGCCTATTAGCCTGGCCCGCCGATCGATCCAGATCAACCACCCTCCTGGCCCTTGCGTCGTGCGGGGCTGCGCGCCTAGAGAAGGTCGTAATTAGGCTGGAGAAGCGCTTGCTTGGCTCAAGCATGTTGTCGCCTCCTGATGGTTTGGAACTTCTCGTCTCCTACTTGGCTGTAAAAAAGAGCAAAGCAGTGGTTGTCTCAGGCGGGGAAGCAGCTGAGGTTACTGGCTAGGAATTCACTGGCTCCATAAATGCAGCATTGCCATGGAGATCCTGAGGAAGATCTTGAAAGCATAATTTTTTTCAGTGGTGAAGCACGCCGGGGCGAATGCCGGACATGATAACTCCTTGGAAGAAAAAGGCGCCACGTCATCCCGGTGCCATGTCATGCGAAACGATACGCCTCCCCCTCCCTCGCCATGTCCTGCCTAGCACCGGCCTAGGGTTGGTGCCGTCAATCTAGCCAAGGGAGGTGTTGTACGTGTGCAAGCAGGGTGTCAGGAGGTGGGGGCACCGGGTCGACCGTCTCCAAGATGAGGAGGCCGAATGTCAAGCACGGCTTTAAGGAGGTGGGCGTGGCGGTGTTTACACTGATAGCGCCTAACATGTCAAGGTGGTCGTCCTCTGGTGGTTGCCACCATTCCACCATCAGTTCTGGACAACCACCATTCCACCATCAGTTCTGAGATGTCCAGAGGCGGCTCCTTAGGGATCAGAGAATGATTTACTGCCCAGGCAAGCACCTTGAACGTGCATGCATCCGCTGGCTCAAAGTGCTCGATAAGCTAGCGGTTGAGCTTGTTGAGGATGTGCTTGAGGGCCTCTGGCTCACAGGTATGAGCAGGTAGGCCCTCAATTGCTAGCCTGATGACGTATGGCATCCTGGTACTCCTTGTGTTGGTAGAGTGGCTCAAAGTGCTCGATAAGCTAGCGGTTGAGCTTGTTGAGGATGTGCTTGAGGGCCTCTGGCTCACAGGTATGAGCAGGTAGGCCCTCAATTGCTAGCCTGATGACGTATGGCATCCTGGTACTCCTTGTGTTGGTAGAGTGGTGCCACCGGCAAAAGACAACCGGGTATTGTCTACCTGGAAGTGGCTGGATTGTGTGCCACACCATTGTGCAGTCCCCGTAAAGTTAGAGGGCCTCATCACCAACTCTAACGTTAGCCCACAGGATGCCACAGGAACGGCCCAACGCGTCAATCACCTGTTAACGGCAAAATTTGGTAAGATTCTTTAGTGGATTCGGTTAAAGAAAGAGCAGTCAGTCGACAGAAACTTATCCAGAAAAGACCGAGTTTAAGAAGGAATCGTGAAGACTACGGCATGGTGACTTAATTCTATCTACTCCCTCCGTTTCAGGTTATAAGATGTTTTGACTTTGGTCAAAGTCAAGCTGCTTCAAGTTTGACTAAGTTTATAGACAAATAAAGTAATATTTACATTACCAAATTAGTTTTATTAAATTAATAATTAAATATATTTTTATAATGAATTTATCTTGGGTTGAAAATATAACTATTTTTTTCTATAAACTTGGTCAAACTTGAAGCAATTTGACTTTGACCAAAGTCAAAACATCTTATAACCTGAAACGGAGGGAGTATTAATTAAGTAGGATGTAGTAATTTCCTTTTATCTTTAGGAAATGTTTATTTAGTGTCCGATCAAGACTTTTATCTTTCCTTTTATCTTTAGAAAATATATGACGTGTTCGATATGGACTAGTATCTACCCATGGGTATAAATATGTACACTTGGGGTTTTTGTAATCTATCTCTCAATCAATAGAACTTTGGCGCATCGCCACCCTTTTTATTTTCGTCTTTCTCGACGAGTTCTTGTTTCAAGTTGGGTTGCATCGGCTTCAATCTCCGACAAGGGGTAAGACTAGTTATGGTTGTTTGTATTGGCGGGGCTAGGGCCTCGACACTAATTGTGTCGGCGTAAACACCTATTTATCATATATCTTAGTTAATCTAAGTCGATGTCTCAATTTACCTTTATAGGACAGATCTTTTCTAGGGTTTTGTTGGTATCAGCTAAATTGTTTTATCAATTTAGATTAGCTAAGGTATCCACCACCTTGAAAATTAGTCTAAGACTTGATTGTTTAGACTTTATGTTTCTTTTCATATTTAGAACTGCATCAATTGGATTTGACCTACTAAGTCGTGCTTAAAATCATAAAAACTAAGCTGCCTTTGATTGCCAATAAGGGTTTCATTGCGATTTCAGTCGATGAGTTATCTGGACATTGCATTGGCTTACAAGGATTACATACAAGTTGGTTTTAGCCGATTGCAACAAAGGTTTCATTGATTATCGAATCTTATGGATTTAATTTAACCTTCGGATCAAGCAATTATTCTATCATATCATTATTGACTAATTGGTTTCTATTGAATTATATATTATTTTATTACATTATCATCAGTTGATTATCTTTATATCATTATTCATTCAAGAGTCAGACTCTACATTGGACATATAGCCGATTGCTCAAAACCCCATCAGCATCGACTGGTATCAACATCGGCTAGTATCACTATATCGGCTCGTCAGCCGATCGGCTTTTTGATATGCTGTTCTTGTCAGTTGCAGGATCAAACTGAATGGCATGCCCGCATCTCATCAATTTTAGGACCTACACTGGAGCTAAGCAAATCTCCCAAGCCATCGTATGTTTGTCGACACGGTTCGCGTCAACACAGATTCATTATCATCGGCTGGACGCGGATTTTTCATCAACACCACCATGGCCAAGGAGATCTCTTAGCGCCCCATCAAGACGGATGCCTCCAAAGCCTGCCTGCACAGACGCTGCTCGATCTCCACCATCCCTTGGGTCCAAGAGAGGACACAAAAGCCATAGGGTGGGTACATGGAAGGATCGCCAACACCTATATCATCGTCGCAATCCATCTTATGAGTGGGTACAACAGCCGTCGTAGCAGCCCCCCTCTTCCGCGCGCACGAGAGAGTGGTAGCCATAATGAGCGCAAAGGACATCGCCACCGCAGCGTGGCAAGGATGGGAGCCGTCAGCTACAGGGGAGCGCTTGTGCTCTTCTTTGTTAAACTTGCAGAAACGCTCAACATGGCCAAGGTACCAGCAACGATAACATCCGATGTTCCCCTTGCAATCTACCTTAAGATGGCCTATCCCTAGACACCGGAAGCACCTCACCTGGAGCCAACGCAGGATAGGGCGAGCTGGCTACACAGAACGAGTAAATGCGGTTGTTGGCCAGATGGCAGCGAACCCTTCTTTACACCTTGTGTTGCACCAGATGCCAAACCGGCTTCAATATCCACCTACGATAGGGTAGGAGGGCAGGCGCTGACCGGCGGGGCCTGTACAACGTCCGCCCGGGACAAGGACGATTCAATAGGGACTTTATCTAGCCAGTGACCGTTATAGCAGTTGATCGCTGAGCGGGGTGGGTGGTAGGTAGACGCTTCATCTCTTATCTCTCTCCGGCTCATAAGCCCTAGACCATAATGTTAATAGTGTTTCCCCGCCGCCCTTTACATTTGCTTTCTTTGGCAAATGAAGACTTCGAGAGTCAAATGTATTTTCTTGTAATTTTTTTTTTCTTTTAGTCCCTTTTGATCTAGCATGCTTTTAGCACCTTGAAATTCTAGGTGAACTAATTATTTGTCTGATTGGTTAGCCTTATTCAGTACATATATTTGAGTTCCTGTAAAATCCTAGATTTTACATGCATTATAAAGTTGGGTTTCCCAAGTGAAATTCTTTCTGGGATGGTCTTAATCTGATGTTGGCGCATTCATAACTAACAATAATTATGCATGCATTGGAGATCTTTGTAGTGCATCTATTGTTGACCTAAATGTTAGTCATGTCAATCTAGAAGATAATTATATGCTGATTTAATCCATTTGTTGATTTGATTTAACAGGCCAAATCTCTAAAAGCTCGGGAAGAAAATAACAAAAGCAGCAATGGACGTCGATTTTTGGGGTTTGTTTCCTCTTTCCAATTTAGTGTATTTAAATAACAACTGTCTCATTAAGATTAAAAAAAACAACTTTGTGATTAATGTTATTGTTTATTAGGAGTGGTAATTGAGCCGTGCAATAAGAAGGAGATCTTTTGTCCTGAGGATACCCTGTATCATCTAACATCGGTATGTTCTACTCCCTCCATCTCAGAATATAGCAACCTAGGATTGTAATAAGTTGGGTTCTAGGTTGCTATATTCTAGGATGGAGACAGAGGGAGTACTTGTTATCTCTCATATTATCAATTTTCTTACCAGGTCTCATTATTTATAGTGATGTCTCATCTTACTGTTATAACTTAAATCGCAGGTAGCCCTTGATGAGGCTTACGGGCTAAAAGACTCCAATGTGAAAGTATTTGTCGAAGTTAATGATGAGAAGTTTGCGATTGGGACGCTTTCCTCCAAAAGGCATCCGCATATCAAGGTTGACTTCTGTTTCAAGAAGAACTTTCAACTATTCCACACCTCACTAATCAGCAAAGTTGCCTTTTGTGGCTATCAAGTAAAGAATTTGGGAAAATTCACTGATTCTGAAGGTAAATTGGTCATCTCTAATGTTTCCCCTACACTTGGCTTCATGATAATCACAATTCTTGAGATGTGATGTTTCAGGTGATGAATCTGATGAGGAGGTTCCACCAGGTATTCGTCTATACCCCAAGTTAGATGGTATATGCTTTGCTAATCATAATAATTACTTTATAAGCCTTAAGAACGCTTACCTTTTTTATAGAATACTACGCTAATTCAACTTCCATAAAGTGTATGTGACGTGACCATGGCTACCATAGATACAACCATAGTTCACATTAGCTCAACTGGAAGACATCGCGATCAAGTCGCAGAAGTTCTGGATTCCAATTCGGTCACCTACAACAGTGTTGATTCCCAATGTGTGTATACGAGCTCCGTTTTTGGCCTGTGAGTACTCGATGGAAAGCTCTTCGAGTCTTCTTCCCAACGGAACCAGTCTCATCTCCAAATTCCATCTCAGTCGGTTGCAATCACAGAAACTAGGTGTTGCATCACCTATAATGGGCCTATGGGTTTATAACTTCGTCTGGGACCCTGGCCCAAGTAGGGCCCATGTGGGGTGCGCCCCAACTTGATGGAGCATGACTTTAGGGACCCCATGGTCATCCTCCCACCTCCTTAAATAGCTAGGTACCCCTTCAGGTTTTTTCGGGTTTTGTTTAGATTAAAGTTTAGCTTTTCTACTTTGCCGTGTAATCCCGTGATTTGTTAGATCGTCTATTTGCTCGTTACGGAATCCCAAATTATCATTTATATTCAATTGCTATTTGTAATTTAGATTGGTTTTATTTTGTTCTTGCTTGTTTTTTTTTATTTGCTTGCAGGAATAAGGTTAATCTACACCGGCAAGATCAATAACCCACGAAAAGGTGTATCGATCGTTAAGGCGTAACACAACGTCTCGTACGGTTCTAGTCGGGTCGTAAACGTTTCTCCCATATCGTAGTCGTGAGCGTATCGAGCGGAGCTCAGGGTTTATCAAGTGGTATCAGGGTTTCATATTGCTTTTATCACTTGATAAACCATAAGCTCCACTCAATACACTCACGGCTATAATTGGCTTGATCTTTCAGTGAGTTAACGATAACTACGATTTGGGAGAAACGTTGACGACCCGACTTTAACCGTACGAGACGTGTTGTCTTAGCGATCGATACACCTCTCCATCGGTTGTTGACCTTGTTGGTGTAGATCAACCTTGTTCCCGCAAGCAAATCGAAGAAATAAGCAAGAGCGAGATAAAAAGCAATGTAAATTGCAAATAAGAATTGAATACAAATAACAAGTTAGAATTCCGTAACGATCTAACAAGTCACGAGATTATATGGCAAAGTAGCAAAGCTAAACTTTAATCTAAACAAAACCTGAAAAACCCTGAAGAGGTACCTAGTTATTTAAAGAGGTGGGAGGACGACCATGGGGTCTCTAGAGTCGTGCTCCACCAGGTTGGGCACATCCCACTTGGGTCGAGGCCCTAAATGAAGTTACAAGCCTATACGTCCATTATAGATGACGCAATACCTAGTTTCTGTGATTGCGGTCGACCGAGATGGAATTTGGAGATGAGACTAGATTAGTTGGAAATAAGACTCCAAGAGCTTTCCATCAAGTACTCATGGGCCAAAAACGGAGCTTGTATGCACATTTGGCGGCCATTTGAAATCAGCACTGTTGCAGGTGACCGAATTGGATTTTAGAACTTCTACGGCGATGTCTTCTAGTTGAGCTATGATGTGAACTATGGTTTTATCTATGGTAACCATGGTCACATCAGTATGCTTGTGTAGTTTGAAGTGCTTCGTCCATGTTACATTTTATGATAGAATCTGCTAGACATGCTAATGTGAGCCGGTAAGCGAATCTTCGAATGATATATTTTTTTATGTTAAACTTTCAGATAATATGATCAAAGAAGCACAGAAAAGTAAACTTCCTGCAAAGTCTGCTACAGTTGCATCCGCCATGCAAAAGGCTTTTGTAAAGGAAATAGAGCACTATGAGAAATCAAAAGCTGATGATGACAACAATGAACGATACAGTGATATTTCAGTAGTTGGTGAATCTACTGGTAATGAGGTACGTAACAGTGACATTATTAAAAATGAGCAGTCATGAATTGTGTTGGATATATTATAATCCTGCGATACATTTGTATGATATGATTGACAAATAGGATTCAAGTGATGATGCTGATTATGAAGGTAAGAGTTCTGATGAAGAAGAGACTACTGCAAAGGAAGGTGAGAGTACTGATGAAAAAGAGACTCCTGCAAAGGAAGGTGAGAGTTCTGATGAAGAAGAGACTCCTGCAAAGGTATGTGTAGATTGATTTGGGAATTGGGGAATGATTGGCCTCACCACTGACCAGTACCCCCACACATGCATATATTTATTTAACAGAATTACAAGCAGGTCCCTGATAAAGTTGCATATTACACCAACACTCCCCCTCAAGATGGGCAAAAGATATCGATCATGCCCATCTTGTTACAAAATAACTCATTCACTTGGGCCTAATCCCTTTGTTAGACAATCAGCTAGTTGTTTACAAGATTTAGTATACTCTAGGCTAAGCACTCCACTATCAATTTTCTCTTTGATGAACAACCTATCAATTTCGATATGCTTTATGTGATCATGCTGAACCGGATTGTTTGCAATGTTGATAACTGATTTATTATCACAATGGAGCACCATAGTGCCATCCCTTCAAGTATCTTAGGATTCTATGAGCTGCCTCCAAAAGACCAGACCTAGGATCATGCATATATCTATTTACCACACTCACTACATAAGAGATATCAGGTCTTGTATGGCACAGATATATCAAGCGTCCTACAAGCCTCCTTGTCAACTGGATCACCTGTCTGAGCACATAGTTGATGATTTTTATCAATTGGTGTAGCACTTGAACGACATCCAAGCATTCATGTTTCTGCCAATAGATCAAGGATATATTTCCCTTGGGAGAAAACGATTCCCTTTGACGACCGAGCAATCTCAATCCCAAGGAAGTATCGAAGAGGTCCAAGATCCTTCACCTCAAAGGTCTTTCCAAACATTTCCTTCAAGCACCTAATTTCTTCCCCCATCATCACCGGTGATCACTATATCATCAGCATACACTGCCAAGATGGTAATACATGAACCCTTATGTGTATAAAAAACCGTGTGATCTCCATTGCATTGGGAATATCCCATCTCACATAGTGCACGCCTAAATCTATCAAACCATGCACGTGAGACTGCTTCAAACCATATAATGATCTCTTGAGTTTACATACCTTTCCTACCGTTTGGTTATTTCCAAATCCAAGGGGAATCTCCATATAGACCTCTTGTAGATCACCATAAAGGAAAGCATTTTTCACATCCAGCTGATGTAGAGGCCATCCAAAGTTAACTGCAGAAGACACCAAAGCTCTCACTATACCCATCTTGGCCACAGGAGCAAATGTTTCATCATAGTCAATCCCATAAGTTTGACTATAACCTTTTGCAACTAATCTTGCTTTGTATCTATCCACCTTCCCTTCAGGAGTTTGCTTTACTGTAAATACTCACTTACATCTTACTGCTCTTTTTCCTGGTGGAAGTCTCACAAGTTCCCATGTCTTGTTCTCCTGAAGGGCATGAAGCTCCTCCTTCATTGCATCTTTCCACCTAGGATCTTGCTTGGCACATCTCCAGTCTTTCAGAACAGGCACTGCTTGTAATGATGCAATGAAAGTTTTGTATGCAGGTGAAATGTGGGAGTATGAGATATAATTTGCAATGTCATGCTTAGAGCTAATATGTTCAAAGCCAAGACGTATAGGAGGTTTCCCAGCATTACTTCTAGTTTCCCTACGTTGTGTAAGAGGTAATTCTACTTGTTCAAGTATAGGGGGAACATCACCAGACGTTTCAATGAGGGGCAAGGGAGTTGGAGGAGAGAGGCACGGGGAGGATTCTTGGACTGGATGCTCAGGTTGTTCGGACTCTTCAACTTGCTCCCGTGCAAATTCCCTAATTTGGTCCCCATCATTCTTCCTTGTCATCTCCACAAGATATGCGATTAATAAGATATGCAGCAGTCATCACTTCCACAAGTATTTGGGTACATTCATCTGAAACATAAGTGAACGTGCCACCTCCAACAAATGTCGGTTCTTCCTCTCAGCTACACCATTTTGAGGAGGGGTTCCAGGACAAGTGGTTTGATGTATGATCCCTTGATCCAAGACATAAGAGACAAATTCGTTGTTGATATACTCAGTCCCATTATCAGTTCGAATGATTCGAACATTTGCATCAAACTGATTTGAATTTATGAAAATCTTGGAAGCATCGAAGAACATCATTCTTGTGCTTAAGTACATAAATCCAAGTCATTCGAGTGTAACAATCAATGAAGGAAACAAACCACTTAAATCCACTCACTAAAGTAACTGGCCATGGTCCCCAAACATCATAATGTATTAATATAAAGGGTTCATAACTACGGAGGCCACTCCCAACATATGGGGTCCGTGTATGTTTGCCAAATTCGCAAGCGTCACAGACAAGTCTACTTTTGTTCACTCCATTAAAGAGAATTGGATATAGCTTACTTACGTTATCAAATGATGGATGTCCTAACCGGCAATGAAGCAAAATAATCTCCTCAGCATTTCCTGCAACTGCAGCCAATCCTACTTCTTCATTATTGATGTACCACAACCCATTGCGCCTGACTCCAGTCCCAATCCTCCTCCCAGTCCCCCTCTCATAGTGATCCAAATCTGCCCATAATTGTTGCAACTCACTAGAATATTCTTGAACAGTTCTTCCCTCTTGCTTCAAGTTCTCCACCTTGTCTTGAGCCTCAACCATCATCATTGCATTGTCTTCCCCTGAGTACATTTTGCTCAATGTCTTCCACACAGTTGATGCATTAGAAATTGTCTCCACCATCCTCGCAATGGATGGAGCCACTGAGGTCATTAACCATGTTGCCACCGTAGAGTTGGTGGAATTCCACACCTTCCAGTCCACACTAAGCTTGTCATCCGGTTCAATACAAGTTTCCTCCAAATAGTGTTCTACCCCTTTTGCCCTCAACATCAATCTTGTCCTTCTAGACCAGCTCAAGTAATTTTGGCTCTCCTCCAACTTAACTTCATTCGGCATTTGCTCTAGCTTTATTTCAGGTGATGCCCCTCCTATTCTAGGCCCCATCATCCCAGTAGCTATCAAGTCTTGTAGTAGGCTTTTCATCTCGCCTTTAGTGACCAGCGATGATTCCTCAACCCCTTTCAATGGATCCATCTCCTAGAGCGATGCCAACTAACACTCCTTGCTGCCCGTGTTCACCACAATCACGGCAACTCTTATTCCATCAAGTTTTCAGCAAGCAAAGAACGGGAACATATCCTCGCTTGTGCTCTTAGCAACCCAAATCACATAACTGGACCAGGCTTCTTCCCGCACCTGTCAACAAAGAAACAGAAATAAACTTGCTCTCTTTCCCACAACAAGCTCACAAATCAGTCCCAAATCCAACTCCCAAAACAGTACCGTCTTTTCTTCCTCCTAGCTTGCGCACACAGAGCTCCTCTCCTCCAGGAAGCCCACGAACCTGAGGGCCTCGCGTGCGCGCAGCGGGGCTGCTACCAGCGCGCCGAGTGGCGCGGCGGCGCTGCTGCTGCCCCGCACGCCGGTGCTGCTCCTGCTGCTACCTTC